>NW_006921939.1:2352265-2359853 GCF_000298275.1 Orycteropus afer afer | reverse complement strand
TTTATATATAACAAAAGTCACCCTTTTTACAGTATAGTTTTGTGAGTTTTCATAAGTGCATTCAGTTGTATAACCACTGTCATAATCAAGATATAGAACAGCGCCATCACACACAAAACTGACCCTATGACTCTTTGTCTTCAAATCTTTTCCCCAGCCCCAGACTTCTTCAACTCCTGATCTGTTTTTCTGTCCCTACAGACATTTTTTTGTCCCATTTTTCAAGAATGTCAAATACTTATAATCATATAATATGTAGATTTTGAGTTTGGATTTTTCATTTAACATAATGCCTTTCAAATTCATCTATGTTGTTTGTATATCAGTTATTCTTTCCTTTTTATTGGTGACTAGTCCATTGTATGATGTTTATACATTCATAAGTTGAAAGACATTTGATTGGTTCCAATTTTTGCTGACTATAAATAATGCCACTTTAAACATTTATGTTTTGGTTTTTGTGGGAATATAGTGTTCATTTCACTCACATAAATACCTAGGAGTGGGATTGCTGGATCATGTAGTAAGTGTATGTTTAATTTTATGAGAAACTGCAGAACTGTTTACTATAGTGGCTGTGCCATTTTGCATTTCCACCAGCATAGTATGAGAGTCCGATGTTTCGCATCTTCATCAGAACTTGGTACTGTTAGGTTCTTTGAGTTTAGCCTTTTTAATAGGTGGGTAGGAATATCTCATCATGGTTTAATTTACATTTCTTTAATGATTAATGATATGCTTGAAATCGGTATGTATTCTTCTGTGAAGTGTCTATTCCAACTGTTTTCTTATTTTTAAATTGGGTTACTATAATTTAGTTTTGAGATTTCTTTATGTATTCTGGATAAAAGTCCTTTATGTGAAGCAGCTGGAGCTCTCATACTTTGCTGGTGGTACAATGGTATAGCTATTATGGAAAACGGTTTGGCAGTTCCTCAAAAAGATAAACACAGAGCTACCATATAATCCATCAATCCCATTATATACTGCCTTTTGCCAATTGAATTGTATTTTCCCCTTTGTTGAAAATCAATTGACTACATATATTTGATTCCATTTCTAGACTCTATCTTGTTCAACATTCAGCTATTTCAGGAGGTAGCATATGATCCAGAGCTAGTGGCATTGAAGGAAGAAGCCCAAGCTACACTGAAGGAATTGGTGAAAAGCAAGACTTCAGGAATTGATGGAATACCCATTGAGATGTTTCAACAAAAATGGATGCAGTGCCGAAGGTGCTGCCTCATTTATGCAGAGAAATTAGTAAGACAGCTACCTGGCCAACCTACTGAAAGAGATCCATATTTATGCCCATTCCAAAGAAAGGTATCCAATTGAATGTGGAAATGATCAAACCATATCATTAACATCACTTGCAAGTAAGATTTTGATGAAAATAATTCAAAAATGGTTGCAGGGAACTCCCAGAAATTCAAGCCAGATTCAGAAGAGGACTTAGAACAAGGGATATCATTGCTGATGTCAGGGGGATCTTGGCTGAAAGCAAAGAATACCAGAAAGATATTCATCTGTGTTTTAATCCATTTGACTGTGTGGATCATAAGAAATTATGGATAACATTGTGAAGAATGGGAATCCCAGGACACTTTATTGTGCTCATGAAGAAGCTGTACATAGACCAAGAGGAAGTTGTTCAAACAGAACAAGGGGAAATCCATGGTTTAAAATCAGGAAAGTTGTGTGTTAAGGTTGTATCTTTTCACCATTTTTATTCATTCTGCATGCTAACCAAATAAGCCAGGAAACTGGGTTATATGAGGAAGAATATGGCATTAGGATTGGAGGAAGAGTCATTAAAAATCTGTGATATGCATGTGACACACCTTTACTTGCTGAACGTGAAGATGACTTGAATCATTTACTGATGAAGAACAAGGACTACAGGCTTCAGTATGGGTTACATCTCAACATAAAGAAAACAAAAATCCTTACAACTGAACCAATAAGCATTATGATAAATGGAGAAAACATTGACATTGTCAAGCATTTCATTTTACTTGGATCCACAATCAACACCCATGGAAACAGCAGTCAAGAAATCAGACATATTGCATTGGGCAAACCTGTTGCAAAAGACCTCTTTAAAGTTTTAAAGGGCAAAGATGTTACTTTGAAGATTAAGGTCCGCCTGATGCAAGCAAAGGCCTTTTCAATAGGCTCATATGCATGTGAAATCTAGACAATGAATAAGGAAGAATAAAGAAGAATTGATGTATTTGAATTATGGTGTTGGTGAAGAATATTAGATATACCGTGGACTGCCAGAAAAATGGACAAATCTGTTTTGGAAGAAATACATCTGGGATGCTTCTTGGAAGTGAGAATGGCCAGACTTTGTCTCTCATACTTTGGTCATGTTATCAGGAGGGACCAGTCTCCTGGACAAGGATATCATACTGGGTAAAGTAGAGGGTCAGCAAAAAAGGGGAAGACTCTCACTAAGATTCATTCACACAGTGGCTGCAACAGTGGTCTCAAGCCTAGCAAAAATTGTGAGGATGACGTAACACTGGGCAGTGTTTCATTCTGTTGTACATGGAGTCGCTATGAGTCAAAACTGACTTGATGGAACTTAGCAACAACTATATCTTGTGCTGTGTTGATCTTTTTCTCTCACTATTTGCCAACACCACACTGTCTTGAATACTGTAGCTGCAGATTAAGTCTTGAAATTATGTAGAGTATGTCCTCTAACTTTTTTTTTTCTTTTTCAAAATCAGTTTGGCTGTTCTACTTCATTTGCCTTTGCAAATAAAATTTTGAATTACCTTGTCAATTTGTACATAATATACTGCTAATATTTGGATTTGGACTGCATTCAATCTATAGATAAGTTTGGAGAGAATTGACATCTTAATATTGTGCCTCCCAATCCATTAACAAGGTATATATCTCCATTTTTAAGCCCTTCTTTGATTTCTTTTATCAGTGTTTTATAGCTTTCAGAATGTAGATATTGCACATATTTTGTTAGATTTATAGCTAAGTATTTGTATGTTTTTGGAGCAATTGCAAGTGATGCAAGTTCTAATTGTTCATTATAAAATATAGAAATGAAATTGTTTTGTATTGACCCACAGTCTTTCTAAATTCTCTAATTATAGTAACTTTAAAAATGGATTCTTTGGTATTTTCTATGTAGACAATTATATCTCCTACATATAGAAACAGTTTTACTTCCCACTTTCTAATATATATAATTTTTATTTATTTATTTATTTAGCTTGATTTCACTGGCTAGGCTCTCCAGTATAATGTTGAATAAGAATGGAGAAACAGATATCCTTGCCTCATTCCCAGTCTTAGGGAAAAGTATTAAATTTGGGGGCCTTAAGTATGATATTAACTGTAGGTTGTATTTGTAAACGCTCTTTATCATGTTCAGGAATCCCCCTTCCTACTTTGCTTTTTCTGCATCTATTGCAATGATCATGTTTTTTTTTTCTCTAGTCTTTTGACATGATGAATTACATTGATTGATTTTCAAATATTGAACCAGCCTTGACTTCCCAGGATAAACCTCACTTGTTCATGAAATATTATTATTTTTTATATATTGTTGGATTTTATTTTCTAAAATTTTGTTGATAGTTTTTGCATGCACTTTTATGACAAATATTGGTCTTCAGTTTTCTTTACTTGTAATATTTTTATTTTGTTTTGGTATCAGTGTAATGCTTGCCTCAAAGATTCATTTGGGAAGCATTCTGTCCTCTACAGTTTTGTGAGATGGTTTGATAGAATTGACCTATGAAGCCATCTGACCTTGGAGTTTTCTTTGTGAGAAAGATTTTAAATACAAATTCAATTTCTTTAAAAGTTATAGAAAACCCAGGTTATCTAATTCTACTTGAGTAAGCTTTGGTTATTTGTATCTTTCAAGGAATTCATCCATTTCATCTAAGTTGTTGAATTTATTGATATAGAGTTATTCATAATTTTCCTTCTTTGTCCTTTAATGTCTATAAGATCTACCATGAAGTCTCCTTTTTGTCCCTGAGATTGGTAATTTGAGTTTTCTAGGTGTTTAATCTCTGTCAGTGTTGCTAGAAGTTTATCAATTTTTATGGACCTTTCAAAGAATCAATTTTTCCTCTTATTGATTCTTTTCTGTTGATTTTCTCTCTTCGATTTCATTTGATTTCTGCTCTTTATTCTTTCTTTCTTTCCTTCTTGCTTTTGGTTTATTTTGCTGTACATTTTCTAGTCTTAAGTGTTGATTTGAGACTTTTTCCCTTTTCTAATATAGGCATTTCAGTGCTATAACTTTCCCTCTTAGTACTGCTTTAGTTTGAATCCCACCCATTTGATATGTTGTGTTTTCATTTGCTACAAAATACTTTTTAATTTCCCTTTAGATTTCTTCTTCAACCTATGGGCTATTTATATGTTAGTATAATGTTAAAAGTGGTTATTGTCTGGTTCTGGGATTATGTGTCATGTCTTTTTACTCTATATAATTTTATGTTTTTATTATGATCTTGTGTACAGTATTTTCCAATTTTCTACATTTAATATGCATTGCCTTCCTAATTAGGAGAAAAAAGCCAACTAGCACAAAATAACAATTTGCATTTTGCAGCACTTTATAATTTGCAAAGAACTTTAATTAATCCTCCAATATCTAGAGCTTAAGGAACATATCATCTGTCTTTCACAGATGTTGAAAACTGAGGCTGACAGAGGTTAGGTGACTTGCTCAATGACACACAGCTTGAGCTTGTTTGACTCAAACCTAGGTTTTCTGTGTCTCAGTTTATTATTCTGAAGAAGTTGGAAATAAAGGTTTAATGTTAAACTGCAATGTATCTGTGCGCAGTGGGAAAGAGTCATAGAGGGTCTTTCAACCAAAGTGACATAAGGTAGTTCAGTGTAGTTTTAATTTGAATCTCTGATTACTAGTGAGGTTGCATAACTTTTCATATGTTTATTACCTATTTCCATTTCTTCTCTGAATTGCCTGTTCATGTCTTTAGATAGTTTCTCTATTGAATTACTTTGCTGCAATAGAAATACTGGTAGCCAAAACTTTTCTTGTATCATAGTTTCTTGAGCATATACTTGTTTTATTTTACATGTCTTATTTCTCAATCAGGTTACCAGGTCATACAAAATGAGTAGGTAACATTTATTCTTTACTCCCTATCCATCATATGGCTTACCTCGCCCACTGTGGCCAATAAATGGTAACAATAGCCACTCCTCGGAAGGAAGGTTGGGCAATCCTACTTCCGTAGTGATACTGCCTTGGAAACCCAAGGAGGGGTCACTATGAGTCGGGGCCGACTTGACAGCACACGACAACAACAACAACAGGCAAATGACTGGTAAATTGTCTTCCAAATCAGGTAGTTTGCTTTCTAATCCTGTCTTCTTTTATCTCCTGCTTCCCAACAAACCAGGTCAAAATAACCAAGATTCCTCATGTAGCAAACACACTAATTTTCCCTATTCTCCAGTAAAAATTTTCCTGAGAATCAAAATAAGACTAAAGAAAAGACAGATAAGCAAGAAACTAGGAGACAATATTTCCATCAAATAATAAACACAATATTAATATCTGGAAATTTTTAATCATTAAAATCAATAAGTAAAGGGGAAACAATGTTTTTCAGAAGGACACATTATATTCTTCTTTACCTTATCATTATAGCAAAGCAGTAGTTAAAAGCTTGAGCTTCACTGTCAGACAAACCTGGGTTTGAGTCCCACGTCAGCTACCTATTAGTTATATGACCCTTGATTTTTCTCATTTATAAAATGAGAGTAGTAATAGTACCCACCTTATGGGCTCATTGTGAGGATCCAATGATCAAGGTGTGTAAAACACTGAGCTTATTTTTGTTGGGTGCCATGAAGTCAAGTCCGACTCACAGCAACCTCATGTGATGAAGTAGAACTGCCCCATGGGGCTTCATAAGTTGTCCTATTTACAGGAGCAGATCGCCACATCTTTCTCTTCCGGAGCTGCTGAGTGAGTTTGAACTGTCAATCTTTCTGTTGGCAGCTGAGTGCTTAACCGTTGTGCCATCAGGGCTCCAGTACTGAGTCCATATAGGGGTTCTATAAGTGTTCCCTGTGTCTCTTTCCTTGATGTACACTAAAACAGATGTCACCTGTGATTGCCTTTGAATTTTGTGACTTGGTCTGTTTCCTAACAAGCATATTTTCCATCTCTTTCTCCACAGATTCAGAGACATACTGTATGTTTCAAGACAAGAAGTACAGAGTGGGTGATATATGGCATCCTTACCTGGAACCTTATGGGTTGGTTTACTGTGTGAACTGCATCTGCTCAGAGGTACAATCCCCCATGAAATGTAATTTCCCAATTTGCTCCTCAGCTTTCAATACTCAGATGGCCAGGGAGTTCAGGTGATAAAAGCCAAAAAGAAAGTAGGTGACAGATTGCAAGGCAAAAAGAAATATCTCTTGCTTTATTCCTTTGTTGCCTTTTGGTGTAATTTTCATGGGGTCTCTGCTTGTTTGCTATGGCAGATACTTTGATCTCTTTAAAAAAATGACATTGAGTTGACTTTGACTCATAGTGACTAATAATATAGCGCATGATGGGCTGAGGTAGAATATCTTTATAGTGAGAGCAGGGGAAACTCATTATAATTCCTCTATTATAAAATATTATATACATGTATATGTGTGTGTTTTGAAAACTATTTTCAAGGCTGGCCTCTAGAGAGGAGATTGAGATCAAGTATAAACTGATTCATTGGGAAAAGTATATTTTATGTTATCTCAGCCAATAATCGTTGGCCATGGCTCCTGTCCAATCATTCAGAGAGGCGTTACAGCTAACCAAGCAGGTAGTTCCATCTTCATTCTGTGGCCTTGACTCAGGACCACAGCTGTGGTCCCTTGTTCTGAATAAACCTCTGTGATTGTGCACTAGGTGAGTTTCTAAACCTCTGTACTACTGACATTTGGGGCTGTATAATTCTTTGTTATGGGGGGGGGTGTTCTGTGCAGTTTAGGATGCTTAGTAGCATTCCTGGCCTCTGCCCACTAACAAACTCTAAAAACCAACTCACTGTTGTCAAGTTGGATTCAACTCATAGCAACCCCTCGTTGGGTATCTGAGGCAGTATCTCTATGGAAGTAGATTGCCCCATCTTCTTACTGAGTAGTGACTGGTGGGTTTGAACCATCAGCCTTCTGGTTAGCAGGGAAATGCCTTAGGCACTATGCCATTTATGTCCTCTCCCTAGCTGTAACCAACAAAAATGAATCCAGACATAGCCAAAGTTGCCTAGGGAGCAAAATCATCTCTGGTGGAGGAACACTGAAGTGGGCCAATTGGGAAGGGAGTTTGTTATGGATTGAATTGTGCCTTCCCAAAATTTTGTTGTATGTAATCCCATTTGGTAATAGGGCTTTGGCTGTGATCTTAAATGAGGCCATATAAGTATAAGGTGTGTGTTAAGCCAATCATTATTTTTTTTAATTTTTTTATTGTGGTTTGGGTGAAGATTTACAGAGCAAATTCACTTTCCATACAGCAGTTCATATATACTTTGTCTCATGTCATTGACCACAGTTTACCACAATGCAA
>NW_006921939.1:2325207-2350305 GCF_000298275.1 Orycteropus afer afer | reverse complement strand
TTACATTTAAGTCTTTGATCCATCTGGAGTTTGTTTTTGTGTATGGTGTGAGGTACAGATCTTGTTGCATTTTTCTGCAAATAGATCTCCAGTTTTGCCAGCACCATTTATTGAACAAACATTCTCTTCCCCATTTAATGGATTTTGGGCCTTTGTCAAAGATTAGCTGAGAAGCCAATCACTTTTGAGATATAAAAAGAGCAGATTAGGCACAGAAGCAAGCAAGCACAGATGGATGAAGATAGATGCCACATCCCTGAAGATTGATAGGGAACGAAGGAATAGAAGATGAATAGACAAGAACCTTCCTCCAGAACCAACAGAGAGAGAAAGCCTTCCCCTAGAGCTGTTGTTGTGTTGTTGTTGTTGTGTGCCATAGAGTCAGACCCAACTCATAGCGGCCCCTCCTTGGCTTGCTGAGGCATTATCACTATGAAAGTAGAGTGCCCCATCTTCCTTCCGAGGAGTGGCTGGTGGGTTTGAACCGCCACCTTCTGGTTCGCAGTCAAGTGCCTTAGGCACTATACTACCAGAGCTCCTTCCCCTAGAGCTAGCACCCTGAATTTGGACTTCTAGCCTCCTAAATTCTGGAAAAAAAAAACTGTTCATTAAAGTTACCTACTTGTGCTATTTCTGTTATAACAGTAGTAGATAACTAAGACAGAGACCTTGTACTAGACTTTGAGAGTTGAGAGTACTAAACATACTGAGAGCATTTTCAAGACTAACCTCTCACTTGAGGTCTCATAGGAGAACTGCAGCTCTTCCCTAATGCACAGGTAAAGCAAGAACAGTCACTTGCAAACCTGAACATTGGGCTGTCAGAATTTTGAGCATGTGAAAACCTAACCTTTCATGCAGCATAAGGTGATGTTAAGAGGTTGTGGGACTCTAGAGTCAAGACAGGCCAAATTTCCAATCCTGGCTCTACCATATATGAGCTATGCTATGTGGATAAATTCTACAACTTCTCGAAGCCCCTTCAGTTTCCTCTTTTTTAGAATCAGATAATATATAAGCTATTTCATAGGGATGTGGTAAGGATTAAATTCACTAATCCATTTAACTCACATGGAACAGTGCTTGGCTCATGATAACCATTCAAAAAATGTTAATTGCTGCTGTTGTCATCACCATCATAATTATGGTTATTAGTATTTTTATTAGTCTATTAACTGTAGAACAGAATTCAATGTAGAGCATTAAGGAGGTTCAGCTTGGACCTCTTCAGGAAGGGTGTGGTTTCTGGCATGCCTCAGTGATCTGACCTCAAGAGGCTACCACCTGATTTTGAGGAGTGTGATACATAAAGAGCCTCTGTGGTGTTTCCAAATGCATCACTGCAAAAATTATCTTTTACAGAGTACATGAAAAAGCAAAAGTTTTGCAGAAAGGTGATTCAGATTTGGATAAAAGAAGCCTGCCTCTTTAAATGGCTAGGACATGTATTAAGTGGAGTATCTGGGGACTGATTAACTGTTTGGTAGGGCATGATTGTTTCAGATTCTTGAGCCAACACATTGGAGATGGACAGCTAACCCTTGGAGGCCAAGGCTTTGATGTCTGCAGGACAGTGAAAATGTTAATATGATCCCAGTGACAACAGTTCAAGCACTAGGAATCTCCTCTTTCTCTATCCTCTTCACTACCTTCTTCTCCCACAATATCCTGACAAATACAAGTACCCTTACTTCAAATGAATTATGGATGGAAAATGTAAATGAAAAATTGAGTCCCAAAGTCTTGCTTTGTTCTGGCAAAGGTTGTGAGCTGTTTAAACTAGGCGTCTTATAATTGCAAATCAGGCAGGAACCCAGTCACTCGAACCAGGCATGCTGGCTAACCAGTCCAATTCCTAACTCTAGCTTATTCTCAGAAAATCTGTGACTAAGAGGGAAATGAAGACAAGAGTCACTCAGCCTACTGGAACAAGGCACATTATACAGAATCCAGCATTCATGTTCTAAGGAATGCTTCCTTGCCCAGGGTTGAGTAGTAGTTCAAGGGAACCATTACTCATTACCCCTTCCCTTCCATGGCATTGGGAATGTAGGTGGTTATGAAATCAGACTAGGCTCTTAAAGCTAAGACTAGCAGCTAAAGCTGGAGAATGGTAGAAATGCCTCAGAGCCAGGCCAGTAGTACCTCCCACAATTAGTGGGAGGCTTTGAAAATTGGAGCAGTAGTGATCTCAACCTTAGTGAAAATATACCAGTAAGCTATCATCCAACCCAGCAGAGGTGCTAGTGATGAGAAAAAGAAATAAAATGCTGATTTCATTCAGCTTTTTGGGAATGCCTTATTCACTGCCTGGGTGAGTCCCCATATGACTGTTACCCCAACTAGCATGATTGGAGTGACCTTTGAAAGACATTTATTTTTTCTGTTTGCCTTTTTTCTTCCAGAACGGGAATGTGCTTTGCAGCCGAATCAGATGTCCAAGCCTTCATTGCCTCTCTCCTGTGCATGTTCCTCATCTGTGCTGCCCTCGCTGCACAGGTAAACCAAATCAACTCTTTCTTTCTCAGCTGGGGTTCCCTTTCCTCCCTTTTCACCACTCCTTCTCCCTAAATCCCCATAAGGGAAACTTCCAGACAGAAATAACAATAGGACACTTTTAGGCAACCCAAACTGGCCCCTAAATACTGTTTATAGCCCAGGCAGGGCACATTCTAGGCTCTAATAAGTTATTGAGTACCCAGTAACAGATTTTCATTGGGCTTTTAATCATTTGAAGGTGAATGTCAATTGGGGGAAGGGAATTGTGCCTCAGAGATTTTCTGCCATAAGCAGAAAGGAAGCTATAGGTGGCACCAAGGAAGCTATAACATGGCAGCATGTACCCGATCCAATTAATGCTGGAATTCCGTCTGAGCATAGCTTCTAAATGATGAGGGACTATTCATAATTCAAAGGAACTGAACCAGTAAGGTTTATGACAGTATAAAGCTGCCTGACTGCAGTATAGCCGCCTCCTCTAGACTGTATCCTTATTATGTACACATTGTTAAGAGCAACTCTAAGGGGGAGCCAGACAGAGACTTTTTCACAAGGCTATTACAATGTCTACTTTCAAGTTTTGTGGCTGGAGTGTTTGTCTGAGGCAATGGCTCCCTCAATGACACTTTGTTCACATTTGACTGGAGCCTGGCTCTCACACCAAAGGTGTGTGAGCATGGAATAACTCATGGGATGCCTGTGAGCCCAACAGCAGTCCTAAGAAAAGCTAAGTGACAGTCTTGGGCTCAAGAAAGTAGAAGCTTTAAAGTCTAGGAAGTCAATTCTATTTTACTTTAGGATGGGAGTTTTAGACTTGGGGTGCATTGGTGGGCTTTAGGGGGTCAGTGAGCTCTTTAAAATTGTTTGCAGTATTTGGTGTAAATATGTATACATGCAAGTTTCCATAGAGGATCCATAAATTTATTGGTATTCCTAAAAGAGCATACATAACTCCAAAAAGGTGAAAAATTACTGGTCTAGGATGCAGGTGGTGCTTGTTTTAAGCAGTGAGGAACCTCCAGGGCTTAGAAGAGAGGAACCAAAAGTGCTTGGAAAAAAAATTGTAGGAATAAAGTTCAGTGAAAGCTCAGTTAACTGAAATGTTTCATGCATGGATTTTTTGTTTAATGAAGAAACCTCCAAATCCATTTTATCACTAGCTTTATATTGGTTTAGTAAATTTTTCTGAATCATAAATACACTATAGTAAGCATAGAGGTCTCTTTCTCAGATGGCAAAAGATCATGCCATATCACAGGTTTATCATTCCAAGTATTGGTGATGATGATATATGGTTTAAAATAATATGTGCTCAAAGAGATTGATTGAGCATATGACCAACCTAAAAGTTATTTTTTTGGAATGAATCCCTAAGCGTGTCTTACTATTTTTCTGTATGTTTATTTACTACTTCTACTTAAAGTGAACTACAAGAGTGTGGTATGGGAAGGGGTCTGGTAAATAGAAATAAAGTTTCTGATAATTGGGTTACTTTGGAGAGCTTAAAACAAAACAAAACAAAACAAAAACTTGCCTAGTACCCTGCTGTTTTTGCTAACCAAAAGGTCAGGAGTTCTAACAAAATAGTAGCTTCGTAGAAGAAGGATGAGATATTCTGCTTCTGTAAAGATGGACAGCCTTGGAAACCCTGTGGGGCACTTCTGCTCCATCCTATAGGGTCACTATAAGTTGGAATCGACTTGATGGCAGTGGTTTAGTACACTGTCAAAAGGTCTTATCAAAGCTTTCTTTCCAAGAATTCCCTAAATGTGATTTAATGTTATAGGAACTTGTGTAAACTAAAACAAAACTGTTCTTCCCTGGGAAGGAAGTTAAGGCATGACTGGGAAAAGGAATATAGAGAGGAAGTATGGATGTCATCTACCTTAGCTGCCTAACAGGAGGCAAGTATTGGAGAAAAGGTAAAGTATAAGCTAGAAGTTATTTTGAGAGAAAAAAGTGTTAAAATAATTGAGACCATAAATCCCAGAAAACAGATGATTGAAATAAATAAATAAACACCAATGTCTTTAAGTTTGAAAAGCTCATTGCATAGGGTATAGAACTCAGCTATTCATTTCTTTTTCTTCATGTTCTTGCAACTGACTTGTCTGTGAGTACATTTTTCTTCTTGTTAACTATAAGCTTCGATACCACTTTCTGTGACTAGTATTAAAGTTTCCTTTTATGCAAAAACGTTGCTATTTTGCCCTCATTCTTTAATGATAGCTTGGCTAGGTATAAAAATTTAGGTGTGTGTTTATTTTCCCTCAGTACTGAAGATACTACTTTATGGTTTGTTGACCTCTTTTGTTTGCTAGTAAAAAGTCTGAGGTTTTATTGTAGTTCTTTTGTATGTAATAGTTTTTCTATCTTTTAAGATTTGCTTTGATGCACTTTAGTTTCACATTGAGGTATCAACTCACTGTCGTCAAGTCAATTCTGACTCATAGCGATCCCTTTTTGGGTTTCCAAGGTGGTATGTCTATGGAAGTAGATTGTCCAGTCTTCCTCTCAAGGAGTGGCTGGTGGGTTTGAACCGCCAGTCTTCTGGTTAGCAGTCAAATGCCTTAGGCACTACACCACCAGAGATCCCCCACTGATAAATAAATAAATAAATAAATAAATAAATAAATAAATAAATAATTTAACTTATTTTATTTTTTCTTTTATTGTGGTGAAAATGTATACACCAAACATCTACCAACAACTTCTACATTTATAACTCAATGATATTGATAGCACTTTTCATGTTATGCTATTATTATCACTATCCTCATCCTAAACATTCCACCACCATTAACATAAATTCAGTGACTCCCAAACAAAAACTCCATCTGTACCACTCCCCACAAAAAAAAAACCCTCAAAAAACCAAGACCAAACTCACTGCTGTCGAGTCGGATCTGACTCATAGCGACCCCTCCTTGGGTTTCTGAGGCGATGTCACTATAGAAAGAGATTGCTCAACCTTCCTTCCGAGCAGTGGCTGGTGGGTTTGAACCACCAGCTTTCTAGTTAGCAGTCCAATGCCTTAGGCAGTACGCCATCAGAGTAACTATTAATAATCTTTGCTTTCTCTGTATTTCCTTATTTCATTTAAGTGAGATCATACAGTATTTGTCATTGTGCAACTGACTTATTTCACTCAGAATAATGTTTTCAGGATTCACCCATGTTGTGGCATGCATCAGAGCTTTATTCCCCTTTACAGCAGCATAATATTCCATTGTATGTATGTACCCCATTTTGCTTATCCATTCATCTGTTGACAGACATTTCAGTTGTTTCCACCTTTTGACTATTGTAAAACGTACTGCAATAAACATTGGTGTACAAGTTTTTGTATGCATTCCTGCCTTTACTACTCCTGGGTATATACCTAGGATTGTGATTGCTGTGTCATATGGTAATTCATGTTCAATTTTTTAGTGCAATTTATTTTTATTTCTCCAGCACAGTGCATGATATTTTCTACCTAAGGATACAAATCTCATCTCAATTGTAATCATTATTTTGTGAAGATTACATCTCTCATTTTATCTTTTGCATCATTCTCAAAGTTGCATTTGGCATATGTTACTGCATCTCATTTGATTCATTACCCATGTCTCTTGATGTCTTCTTTATTTTCTTTTTCATGTTGGTATATTTTCCATAATGATATTTTGCTTCAGTTCTGTTCCCAATTCATGATTTTTTTTCTCTGTGAAAAACATGCTTACTGTTTAAGACATCTGTTGAATTTTGTTTGTTGTTTATTTCCAATGAATATGTTTTCCTTCAAGTTTTTTATTAGATTCTTTTTATATCTACATGTTAGTGTTTCATAAACTTCTGCTCTTCTTTCTTGGGACCTTGTTCACCTCTTTATTTCTTTAAAGTACTTAAATTTTTATTAAAAGTCTTTCTCAGATTGTTCAAATATTTATATTGTTCAGGTGTGAATTCTCACTTTTGTTGGGTTTCTTGACAGTTTTTCTTAGTTCTGAATTTCCTTTTTCTTTCTGAAATTTTTATTTGAGAACTCATCATCCAAGGGGTTCTGTCTTACATGAGGCCTTTCTTGTTTCAGGACTTACAGTTTACTCCACTCTAAAACAAGTTGTATATTAGTGTCTCAGCTTGGCCTTTCTCATGCCTGGATGGTCTATTTCTACCTTTATTTTCTTGTATAGAGTACATCCTGGATATTGATCTTGGGTCAGGATCTAAGCTGCAGCTACCTACCTTGGGCAAACAGTGAGTTGCAGATAACAGCCCTAGGTGGACTGAGCTATGTCATCTCCTGTTTATAGGTGAGGAGTGTAACTCTAATCATCAGCTTCACATGGGAAGCCTTCACAGGATGTAGCACCTGCTCAGCTGTCTGGCCCCAACTCTTTCTATACAGACCTAGCTGTAGTGACCATAGGCATTTATTATTGTACTTTCCTTCTATGTTTTATTCCAAAAGAGTTCTGAACATTTTGCAGTTTTGAAGTGTTATTTTATTTCAGTTTTCACATTTTATCTATCTTTCTTCTTTGTTTAGACCAGGGAATTTTCTTTGCCATAGTGCCTAAGGCATTTGACTGCTAACCAGAAGGTTGGCAATTCAAACTCACCAGCTACTCCATGGAAAGAAGATTGGACAATCTACTTCATAAGATTTACTGCCTTGGAAACCCAAAGGGGGTCACTATGAGTCAGAATCGACTTGATGGCTGTGAGGTTTTTTTTTTTCTGGTTTATATTGGAACAAAATGCAAGTAGATATATTTTTATTTCTGTTGAAGATAAAACAGAAGAATGGAGTTTGATAGAAGGGAGAAATTTGGGAAGTAGTACTTGTAAAATTCTAAAATAAATGACTAAGGAGAATTGTAGCTCCTTACTGGATATATGTGGAAATAAAAATTACTCACCCATCTGAGACAGGGTTGCCACAGTCTTGCTTTGAGACAAGGTAATGGATGCAATGACTGTGTATTCCTTTCACCCCAGTGATTATTAGGCACGAGGAAACTCATGCCTTCAGGGCCAAAAAAAATGTTTGCTTAAAGGAAGCAGATCTGATGTTCTGTCTTAAGCCAATGGAAGACACTGTGATAAAAATGTCCTCACTTTTAAGCCAAGATTATGAACAAGCTCTACATAAAAAAGAAAAAGTAAAAAATCAACCCAAGGTAGTGATTTTACACACTCTCCTGTTGCAGCATTGACTTAAGCAAGAGTTTATCTAGGTAGTGATGGACTTAGTGGGAGGGCCTGACTTGCCATGCTTATAGCTCATCTTCCATTGGAAGAGACATCATTTCTCCTTCATTGTTTCTGTGGTTCCCATGGTCCTCCTACTCCTGAAATTTCCAAGATTTCTACTTGGATTTGAGGCTATCTTCTGCAACTCCTAATAAACTATGAAAATCAAAGTATATGGATTGTTTTTCTAGAATTACCAGAGAAAAATCTATACTGATTCCCTGAAGAACAATTAAAATTTTTTTCATCACCAGTTCCCCAAGTCTCCATAGAAGAGGTCAAAACTTGGTCACATCCCAGAGGGCTCTAGTGAGTCGGAAGAGACTGTGGTTATATGGAAGCTGGAACATTCTTAATGGAAAAGTCAGCATTGCACAGGGATCATAATGGTCATTAAATCCCCATCCTCTACACAGGACTCTATATAGTCCTGAAAATCATATATTTGTAGGAATGAAATTCCATTTCTTCTCTTTTGTGGGATTGGAATGGTAAAGGTGAGTGAAAAGGAGAAAGAATATGATGCTTCATTTTGTTCTTTATATGCAATTTTATCAACAAAAGAAGGTTTTTATAGTGACTAGGAGCCTAAATAATGGTATTATCTAAGAGGTTTTCTTGGTGGTCATTACACTAAGAATTTGCTATAAAAAATTAATCTATTTTGGTTCCTTTAGAGACATTCCAACATTACTGGGTCATCACAGAACTGTTGAAAAGTTTCCAAATGTCTGATTTTATCTGGTTCCTAAAGACCCCAGTGTTTCCTTTCTTCTACGTGTGAAGAAAGTTAGCTCTTTGGTGTGATTGTAATGGAGACAGTTACAATGCGGTTTTACTGAGAGGGGCATCCATCACCCTACTGTCTTAAATTCAAGAGAAATTACCTTGTCAGTGATGTAATATATGATCTATGTTCCTCTAAGAAGAAGGCTGAAAGCCCTATGCCATTCCCCTCTCAACAGTACTTGGGTTGTGAGCTAGCTAGTGAATATAGATATTTCTGCTATAATGCAATATGTGCATTCCTGAAAATCCTCACATTCTGAAAAGTTGTACACAGAAAAATAAAAGAACTTTGGAAAAAATGGGATTGGGGAAAACCACTCAGAACTCATGCAACTTTGTAACCAGAGTACTAAAAATTCAACTATACTTATAAAATACAAGCATGGCTTAAAAAGATATCTTAAAATTCTAAGAAATACGAAAATTATAGTAAATATAGACTCTACTACCTTTTAAAATGGTGATGTTAACTTGAAGAAAGGTGATATAAGGAAGGGTTGAGGCTACTGAGTTATAAAGATGAGAAAAAATGCACGAACATCAGGGAGAATCATGTAGTAAGCACTTGTAGGACAGGGCATGTAGGCAAACTGAGTCGAAAGAAGAATGTGGATGAATGGGAATAGTATAAAGTACTCCATGGCTTGCTGATTTCAGTTGTGTTACTATGCTTTGCATTCAGCTACTGCTACTTGGTGGTATAAAATATTAATTTGCTGGGAATAATCATGTATGAACCAATGAAATATCAATTTTATGCTAACATGATTCTTTTATTCAGCACTTGTATATGAAAAAAAATTGCATTACAAAACTCCATACTGTAGCAGAAACAGACTGTATAAGATGCAGTGGGTTTGGGACATTTGGACTTTGACAGTTTAGAATGAGAGCTGCAAGTCACTCAACCACTCTGAATCTGGTTTTTGGTCTGTAATTGCTAACCTATCTTTATACTGTGTCCTCCTTTCCTTCTATTCCGTATATTTTTGTAAAAGTGGGTCTATGCCTATGACTATGTATGTGTCTATCACTTCCAGTGCTACAGTAATCAAGTTGTTGTTTTGTTGTTAGGTGCCTTTGAGTCAGCTTCAACTCATAGCGACCCTATGCACAACAGAACGAAATACTGCCTGGTCCTGTGCCAGCCTCATAATCCTTGCTATAACTGAGCCCATCATTGCAGCCACTGTGTCAATCCATCCCCTTAAGGGCCTTCCCCTTCTTTGCTGACCCTCCACTTTACTAAGCCTGACATCCTTCTCCAGGGAATGGTCCCTTCTGACAACAAGACCAAAGCAGGTGAGACAAAGTCTGGCTGTTCTCGCTTCCTAGGAGCATTCCAGCTGCTCTTCTTTCAGGAAAGATTTGTTAGTTCTTTTGGCAGTCCAGGGTACATTCAGTATTCTTTGCCTGTTGCACAAAAGCATCAACTCTTCTTCAGTCTTCCTTGCTCATTGTCCAGCTCCCACATGCATATGAGCTAATTGAAAATACCATGGGTTGGGTTAAGTGCACCTTAATCTTCAAGGAGACATCTTTGCTTGTCAGTACTTGAAAGAGGTTTTTTGCAGCAGATTTGCCCAGTGCAATACGTTGTCTTATATCTTGATGGCTGCTTCTATTGGTGTTGATTGTGGAACCAAGTAATATGAAATCTTTAACAACTTCAGTCTTTTCTTCATTTATTGTGATGCTGCTTATTGGTTCAGATTTTGGTTTCTTTAGATTGAGATGTAATCCATACTGCAGACTGAAGTCTTTAATTTTCATCAGTAAGTGCTTCAAGTCTTCCTCACTTTCAGCAAGCAACATTGTATCATCTGTGTATCGCAGGGTGTTAATGATTCTTCCTTCAATCCTGATGCAATGCTCTTCATGTAGTCCAGCTTCACAGATTATTTGTTCATCATAAGGATTGAATAAGTATGGTGAAAGGATACAACCCTGATACACTCCCTTCCTGATTTTAAACCGTGCACTGTCCCCTTGTTCTGTTCAAACGGCAGCCTCCTTGCCTATGTACAGGGTCCTCATGAACACAATCAAGTGTTCTGGAATTCCAGTTCTCAATGGTATCCATAATTTGTTATGATCCACACAATCGAATGCCTTTGCATAGTCAATAAAACACAAGTAAATATCTTTCTGGTATTCTTTGCTTTCAGCCAAGATCTGTCTGATATCAGCAATGATATCCTTCATTCCACGTCCTCTTCTGAATCCAGCTTGTGGTTCTGGAAGTTCTCTGTCTTCCATATAGTGCTGCAACCGTTTTTAAAATTATTTTCAATACCATCTTAGTTCCATGTGATATTCATGATATTGTTCGATAATTTCCACATTCTGTGGGATCATCTTTTTTTGGAATGGCTACAGATATGGATCTCTTCCAATCAGTTGGTCAAGTAGCTATCTTCCAAATCTCATGGTGTAGCCAAGTGAGCGCCTGCAGTATGGCATCTGTTTGTTGAAACATTTCAGTGGGTATTCCATCGATTCCTGGAGCCTTGTTTTTTGCCAGTTCCTTCAGTGCAGCTTTGACTTCTTCCTTCAATACCATTGGTTCTTGATCATATGCCACCTCCTAAAATGGATGAACATTGACCAATTCTTTTTGGTACATTGACTCTGTGTATTCCTTCCATCTTCTTCTGATGTTTCCTGCATCATTCATTTTAGTGCCCATAGAATCTCTCAATATTGCAACTCGAGGCTTAAACTTTTTCTTCAGTTGTTTCAGCTTGAGAAATGCTGAGCGTGTTCTTCCCTTTTGGTTTTCTAACTCCAAGTCTTTGCACATTTCCTTATAATAATTGACTTTGTTTTCTCAAGCTGCTTTTTGAAATCTTCTGTTCAGCTCTTTTATCTTGTCATTTCTTTCATCAGCTCTAGCTACTTTCTGTTCAAGTGCAAGTTTCAGAGTCTCTTCTGACATCCATATTGGTCTTTTCTCCCTTTTTTGTCTTTTAATGACCTTTTGCTTTTTTCATGGATGATTTTATTGATGTCATCCTACAATTCCTCTGGTTTTTGGCCATTGATTTTCAATGAAATCTATTCTTTAGATGGTCTCTAAATTCAAGAGGGATATAAACAAGGTCATATTTAGCTGTCATGGACTTGTTTTAATTGTCTTCAGCTTCAGCTTGAACTTGCATATTAGCAACTGATGGTCTGTGTGACAGTCAGCTCCTGGCCTAGTTTTGGCTGAAGATAATTGAGCTTTTCCATCACCTCTTTCCAAAGATATAGTCAATCTGATTCCTGTGTACTCCATCTGGCAAAGTACACATGTATAGCCATTGTTTATGTTGTTGATAAAAGGTATTTGCAATGAATAGGTCATTGGTCTTGCAAAATTCTATGATGCTGTTCCGGTTACCTAGTGCTGCTATGACAAGAAATATACCACAAATTGGATGGCCTTAACAAACAGGAGTTTATTCTTACAGTTTGGAAGCTTTAAGTCCAAGTTCAAAGTGCCAGGCTCTAGGGGCTGGGTGAAAACCCCTCAACCTTGGGGTCCAGCTCTGCCTCCTGCTCCTGGCCCACTGGAGCTAAAGGCATTTCTTCACTCAGGCAGCTGTTGGCTGCTGAGGCTGAGAAGTCCCAAGGTTGACAAGTAAAAAGGCAGAGTCCTGATGTTACCAATGCACACGGCAGGCCATTAACTTAAGTCCACTGTGAGTCCCAAGGTCGGGAAAGCATAGCAGGTTGCTGAGCAGTAACATGGCTACATGCAGGGTCCAAGCATGCCAAAGGCTAGGGACCATTCCCAAGGCTTCTGCTTAAATACAGGAAGCAGACCACATTCCCTAAGGCAGCTACTCAGCTGCTCCCAGTAGATTCCACCATGGAGTTGATTACCAATCTCATCATGGGGAATACTACATCCAGCTGCCCAGCCATTCAACCAGGCCCAGCCAAGTTGACACAAAAACAAAACCACCACAGATGCCATCTCCAGCGTTATTTCTATCTTAAAGGTCATACTTTCCAACTACCGGTGATTCTTCTTTGTTTCCAACTTTTGCATTCCAATCACCAGTGATAATCAACACATCTTGATTGCATGTTTGGTCAATTTCAGACTGCAGGAGTTGGTAAATAACTTCAATTTCTTCATCTTTGGCTTTGGTGTTTGGTGCATAAATTTGAATAATAGTAATATTAACTGGCTTTCCTTGTAGGCGTATGGATATTATCCTATCACTGACAGCGTTGTACTTCAGGATAGATCTTGAACCATTGTTTGTGATGATGAATGCCATGGCATTCCTCTTCAATTTGTCATTCCTGGCATAGTAGATCAATGGTAATCATATAGAGGGATCTTTTTTACTCCTCCAAAATTTTTAGAGTAAAAATTCAAGGATTTTGTGTGTGTGTGTGTGTGTGTGTGTAGTAAAATGTTGTTGTTATGTGCCATCAAGTCAGACCTGACTCATAGCGACCCCTCCTTGGGTTTCTGAGGCAGTATCACTACGGAAGTAGATTGCCCCATCTTCCTTCCGAGGAGTGGCTGGTGGGTTTGAACTGCCAGCCTTCTGGTTAGCAGTCAAGTGCCTTAGGCACTAAATTCACCATTTAAAGTATACAGTTTTGTGGCATTGAATACATCAATGGAAATCCCTGGGTGATGCAAAGGGTTAAACATTGGATTGCTAACAAAGGTTGTTGGTTGAAACCCAGCTAGAGGTGCCTCAGAAACAAGGCCTGGCAATTTACTTCTGGAAGGTTATAGCCTTGAAAACTTTATGGAGCAGTTCTACTCTGCACCCATAGATGGGGTTGCCATGAGTCAGAGTTGACTCGATAGCAGCTAACAAGAAGTATGTTCACTAGGTTGTGTAACTATCACCACTAACTAATTCCAGAAATTTTTGATCACCCCAAATGGAAACCCAGTATCCGTTGAGCTGTCACTTCCTGTTCCCCCTTCTCTCCAGGCTCAGGCAACCACAAATCTGCTATCTGTCACCATGAGTTAGCTTGTTTGAACATTTCATGTAAATGGAACCATACAATATGTGACTTCCATTGGCTTCTTTCACTCAATATATTGTTTTCAGTCTTCATCCATGTTGTAGTATGCATCAGAACTTCTTTTCCCTTTGTGGCTGAGTAATGTTCCATTGTATGCGTGTATCACATTGTGTTTATCCATTCATCTGTTGATAGACACTGGTGCTTCCACCTTTTGACTCTTAAGAACAGTGTTGCGATGAACATTGGAGCACAAGTATCTGAATCCTTGTTTTCAAGTCTCCTGGGTATAATTGCTGGATCATGTTATAATTCTATGTTTAACTTATTGAGGAACATCCCTCAAATTTTAAAGCCATCCCATCTTTCTGTTCCTCTCTTTGAGCATCTGCTGCCCACCATTCTCATGGTTGCTTCTGGTTGCTGCTGTTGCCATTATCCGTGTTTCATCTTCATTGTTCTTGCCCCTCTTCTTTTGTTCTTTTGTAAGTTGTTGGATTTCACTTGCCTTTTTTTAGTTAAAAAAAGGTCAATTCCTTTTAAATAATAATATTCATATTTTAAACAGTAATATTCAGTTAGCATAGTTTTTCCCTCAGTAAGATACTAAACTAGCTATAGTATGTAGGATGATCAAAGAGGGCCATTTCCTTGCAAAGATTGGTGTATTAAAAGAAAAAAACAAAACTGGGTCCAGGGCTATCCAAATGCCTGAAGGTTATGAAATTCTGCTTTCTCTATAGTAGGTTTTTTTTTTTTTTTGTATTAATATCATTTTTGTTGTTTTATAATGATTGTTGAGAGGTTGCCGCAGGAAGTGTTTGCTGTTGATTACCAAACTAGTTGCCGTCGATTCTGACTCACAGAGACAGACATGTGTCAGAATAGAATTGTGCTCCATAGGACTTTCAATAGCTGATTTTTCATTGGTAGATCCCCAGGCCTTTCTTCTGAGGTACCTCTGGGTGGACTTGATTACCAACATTTTGGTTAACAGCCCAGCACATTAACCTTTTCCACCACCCAGCGACTTCTGTTGATCATAGAGCCTCCATGTGTATACTGACTGTTCGCTTACCTCTTGGACCCTTTTCACTGTCTTGCATGCTTTATAGGCATTCTTTTCCTCCTCAACTTGGTCCTTTAGCACTTTGCAGAGAATGAAGTGTTAAAACCTCCTGCAGGAAAGTAGCACCCCATTTACTTCTTGCTAGGTAAATCCTGGGGATTTAAGTTCTTTTGTTTTCTTTTCTTTCTTTTTTTTTTCTTTTAAGATTGTAATTTCCCATTAACATGCCAGAAGCCCTTGTGTCATCATAGGAGCAAGCCTTTAGGAAAAAGATGGTCTTCCATTAAGTCAAATGATATTAACCACAGTTGGTCCCACACAAAGGTGAAGATGATGAGAGTTCATTGAAAGATACTGTGAAGCCGCATCTGTCTCAAATAAATCTTCCATTTGTTATCCACTGTATAATTGTTTTACTGAGTTAAGGCAGTTACTTCCCAAATTTTGTTCCAAGGAACACAATTTTATGGAATGCTAATAGGGTTTACTAAGGAAAACATTTATATGGCCAAATAAATCTTAGAGATGCTGGATTAGAGAAAGTTAAACAAGCTTCTTTTAATGCAAGACTTCTCAGAGCCTTTAACACATTAATACACATTAAAAATCTACAAGAAAGGGGTGTGGAATGCATTTTTTTTCTAAACTTATTCAGCCATATGACCTGTTTTTTATACAGTACTTTGTAGGATTAGTATTCCTTAGTATATGCTTTAGGAAGTGTTGGATTATATCATTCAACTTGCAGAAGTTGCTTGTGTTATAGCAATAAACTGTTGTTATATACAGTATCTTAGTGTTAGAAGTTCATTAGGGTAGCAGGCCATTTTAGAATAAAACCTCAAACTAGTGTTCCTCAAACTTTAGTATACATAAGGATCACCTTGAGAGGTTTGATAAAATGCAGACTCCCAGACCCTACACTAAAATTTCTGATTCAGTTGGGCTGCACTGGGGATTATGCATTTTAAACAAGCACTCCAGTTAATTCTGATGCAGTTGGACTGGGGAATGCACTATGATAATAGGGCCCAGGGGAGTTTGTATAAAGGGGGTCAAGAATAGTGCCCATAGAGAGCCGTCCTAAGTGAGATCTTGGAGTAGATGGGTCTGTGCTTCTGCAGAAGGTCATGGAACGTGGCAACATTGTTTGTCTGGAAATCGGGAACGTGGGCACCTCCCAAACACACTTTGCCTGTGTGACATTTCCCTGGGACCAGTCTTGTAGTGACATGTGCACCATGTTTGATTTGGCCTACCTCCCTTGCTTTCCCAGCACTCCCACCCAAAGCCTTTCCCTCTGTCATCCTCCGCATTCAGAGCCCCTGCCTGTCATATCCAGAAAGAAGGACCTTGCATGGGGAGTTCCCCCCTCTACCCCACCCATTGTCCATGACTTGTTGTTGGCAAGAAATGAATGGCATTTCTCGGAATTAGCCCAGGAATTTCTGCTGATAAACAAATGAAACTCTCAAAGGGAAAAGCAATCAACATAGTTTGAAATAAAATCAGTGTTCTCAGCTTAGTCTGTTTTCAACTTAGTTTGAAATAAAAATCACATCTAGGGTATTTAAAGGAAAAGATTGGTAAAATGTCCTTCAGTGGTCTTCCATTCTAGTGGGTAAGGCTGACCTTTGAACCAGTCCTGCTTTCTGATTAAGAAAGGCAGGCAATTATTACCTTGATTTCATATAACCTGTGATTCCCAGACCTGGCTAGCCAGCCGATCAGCCTTCCCCACACTTTTCCCTACTTTCCTGCCAAGTTGCCCAGTACATGACATTCTATCATTATTACAGCTTCATCTTTTTAATTTAGGCTTTACATCTTGATAAATTTATCTATCTCAGAAAGTAGTTACAACTCTTAGTAACATTTTTAATTTAATCTGAACACAAGATCTAGACAGCAGATTTTGATTGTGGAGATGGGAGAGGGTGGGGTGAGGGATATCATGAGAATCCTAGATACCTGGAAGAGTTATGGAGCAGGGACAGAAGAAGATTAGGGAGCTAGGCTTGACCTTCTCCACAGTCCTGCAGAGCACCAGGCCTCTGTAATATTAAGGGTAGGTTCGTTATTTGTGGCAGAGGATACAGTGGTTTCTAGGATGAGTTGCCAACTCTTAAGTTTTTCACTTTGGAGTTGTTAATTTAAAACCAATATGTTCCAGAAGTAACCAAATATCCTTGCTATCTGTTGTCTCGAGCCAAAAAGTTTCACTTCAGGGTTTTGGATGCAAAATAACTGTAACCCAAAAGGTTTGCCAGATTATTTGCAGCCACTAAAATAAATAACAGTCTTTATTAGAATGATTTTTGTGTCTGATTTTTGTATTTAAATTTTTACACCGTCAGCTATTCCCTAAAAGTGATTTTAGAAACTGGCAGACGTAGGGTGTCAGTTATTGAAATCTATTCCAAAATCCACCTCCTCACAGGACTCCATTTTTGGCCATCAACATAACCTATTTTATAAATGTCTTGAGTGTTGTCTCTTGCCTTTGCCACATATAGGCTTAATACCCAGAGAGTAGGAAGTTGTTCAGCAATATATGTGTGGCTGCTTACAAATTTCTTTCTTTCTTTCTTTTAGGGATGTAGTACATGAATTAGAGACAGCCTATGAAGTAGATGTAACTTCTGTAGAACTTAACTGCAGAAGAGGAAGAAAGAGGATTGGTTGGATTTTTTTTTTAAAATTGGGGAGAAAAAGAAAGACATCAAACTTAGAAGTAGTGGTTATTTTTTAAACATGAAGATTTAAACAAGACTGACCCAAGGAGGGGTCGCTATGAGTTGGATCCGACTCCACGGCAGTGTGTTTGTTTGTGTGTGTGTGTGTGTGTGTGCTCTCAGGGGGGAGCTCTAGTGGTGTAGTGCCTAAGGTTACAACCAGAAGGCTGGTGGTTCAAACCCACCAGCCACTCCTTGGAATGAAAGAGCAAAGACAATCTACTACCGTAGTGATACCACCTTGGAAACCCAAGGAGGGGTTGCTATGAGTTGGGACCCACTCGACGACAGTGGTTTTTTTTTTTTTTTTTTTGCTCTCAGGGATCTAAAGCCAAATCAGAATCTACACTCACCTTCATACTCTTGTTGTTGTTGTTGTTGTTATGTGCCTTCGAGTCAGCCCTGACTCATAGCGACCCCTCCTTGGGTTTCCGAGGCAGTATCACTACGGAAGTAGGATTGGCCAACCTTCCTTCCGAGGAGTGGCTGGTGGGTTTGAACCGCCAGCCTTCTGGTTAGCAATCAAGTGCCTTAGCCACTATGCTACCAGAGCTCCCTTCATACTCTTAGAATGGTATATTTATTTATTATAATAGGGTTGAGAAGGAGGAGGAGGGAAATGTTTCCTTCCTCCCTTCTTTCCCTCCTCCTTCCCTCCTTCCCTTTTCCTTCCCTCCCTTCCTTCTCCTTCTCCCTCTCCCCTCCCACCTTCTTTCCCTCCTCCTCACCCTCCCTCTTCCTTCTCTCTTACTTTCCTTTTAAAATGGGGAAGAAAGAGGAGAATAAACTTAAGAAGAGCCCGATGAAAGAAATGTGATAGTGAAGTCAGATGCTGATCAACAGTCAAATGCTAGGTTTTGAAAGAGAGACATATTCCTTAATAATTTTTTCCCAGGGAACTTCAGAGATCACCCTCTATTAAGAATTGATTACTGGTAAGCTCTGACATCTGCTTTTGGAGAAATCCATAGGGGCAGACCTATATCTTTGTTTAACTTTATCTGGAGAAGTATATTTCCAAAAGGGCCTCCTCTGAGATTGGTTTCTGGGGAAAATCATGTCTGGAACCATTCAATATGGTTTCATTAGAAAGATTATTAAAGGATTAGAGTATAAAACACGTGAGGCAATGTTGAAGGAAAACTGTAATTACTGAGCTTGGTGAAAGAAAGACGGAGAGGACTTCTACAAGTTTCAGAAAGATAAAGGGATTTTAGAAGATGCTGATCAACAGTCTCCTTCTGTCTCTAAGGAGGGCAGGGGATGTCTTTTAAGTTAGTGTATTAAAGCTCAAGCATAATGCTGATTAAAAGAAGCAAGACACATACAAATGCATCCAATATGATCCCATTAATAAAAAGTTTAGAAAAGGTAAAACTAAGGTATATTGTTTAGGAATGCTCATAAATGTCATAAAACTATAAAGAAAAACAAGGAAATGGTTATCTCAACAGACAGGGTGGTGTTGGTACCTCCAGTGGGAGAGGAGGGTACATATAGCGGTTTTCTAGGGGTGCTGGCAATGCTCTGTTTCTTTACCTGCATGGTGACTATAGGAGTGCTTGTTTTATAATCATCAGTTCAACATCATAATATATATTTTAATAATACTACATTTTCATTTCTTTCTCATCCCTCCCAAATAACTTGGCTACTATTATCAGAAGCAATAGAGAAAGGAATGCTGGGCAGAGAAATAACACAGATTTTCTTTTTACAAAATCTTTTTACTGTGATTTGGGTGAAAGCTTACAGAAGAAAAGTGGTTTTTCATACAACAATCATATACATTTTGTTTTCTGACATTGATTGCAATTCACACAATGTAACAGCGCTCTTCTCACTATTTCCCTGTGTTTACCATTTCCATCCACCTGTCTTTCCTATCCCTTCCTGCCTTCTGACCTTATTCCTGGGCACATATTCCCCTTTTGATGTCCTGTGGTTGATTGGTCTTAAGGTGTGCATGCCTTCCTGGTGTTATTGTTCACCTTACAAGTCTGTCTATTGTTTGGCTGGAAATTGAGCCACAGGGGAGTGAGTTCAGTTCCAGGCTTGAAGGGTGTCTGTCTACAGGCCGTAGTCTCAAATATTCCATCAGTTTCTATCAGAGCAGTAATCCTGGTCTCTTTTATGATTTTGAGTTTTGTTCCACATTTTTCTCCCACTCTGTCCGGGACCTCCTATTGTAATCACTTTCAGAGTGGTCATCAGTGATATTCAGGCACCATCTAGTTCTCCTTATCTCAGGGTCATGGAGGCTAGGGTTCACATGGTCCATTAGGCCTTTGGACTAATTGCTTCCTTGTGTCTTTGATTTTCTTCACTGTTCTTTGCTCTGGATGGGGATGGACCAATAGTTGCAACTTAGAAGGCCACTCACAAGCTTTTAAGACTCCAGTCACTACTAGCCAAGTAGGATATAGAACATTGTCTTTGTGGACTATGTTATGCCAATTGACCCTGATGGATCCTGACACTATGTTCCTGAGCCCCCAGGCCCAGCAACTCATTCCCTCAAGGTGTTGGTTTATAGCTAAGAAGTTTTCATAGCTTTTCCCCTCATATGTTCTGTTATATTCATGGGTATATTTGCAGCACAAGGAAGGTTGTGCAATCTACTTCTGTAGTAATACTGCCTCAGAAACCCAAAGAGGGCTTGCTATGAGTTGAGTCCTCCTCAACAGCTCATAACAACAACATAAATACATATGTTGAAATATATAGATATATATAAATATAGATATATTTATATGTAAACCAAAACCAAACTCATTGCCACCGAGTTGATTCCAACTCATAGTGACCTCCTTTAGGTTTCCAAGGCCATAAATATTTATAGAAGTAGATTGCCAGTTTTCCTTCTGTGGAATGGCTGGTGGATTTGAGCCATCAACCTTCTGGTTAGAAGTCAAATGCCTTAGGTACTACGCCACTAGAGTGCCTGTGTGTGTGTGTGTGTGTGTAATACCATGTGTGTCATTTTCAATGATTGTGATTGGAGGTAAAAGGTGACCAGAAGACCTTGAAAGGTTGTTATCAGGCATTGTTGTTGTTGTTGTTATTTGCCATGGAGTCGGACCTGACTCATAGCAATCCCTCCTTGGATTTCTGAGGCAGTATCTCTACGGAAGTAGATTGCCCAATCTTCCTTCTGAGGAGTGGCTGGTGGGTTTGAACTTCCAGCCTTCTGGTTAGCAGTCAGGTGCCTTAGGCACTACGCTAACAGAGCTCCTATTATCAGGCATAGGATTCTGTATGTACATATGGTTGTTTGGGGGACTGTTATTTTTGTTTAGTTGCTTGTTTGCATCATTTTGATCTTCTTGGTTGTGTTTTGTTTTGCTTTGTCTTTTGGAGGCACAAAGTTGAGTAGTACCAAAGCCTGGGGAAGGGTGTTCTTTTTGACCTCTAGGTGGGTCCTTGGAATTAGTAAGAAGGCATTTGGGGCTTTGATTTCCAGGCTGCAGAGTGAACAGTATATTGGCATCTGGATCAAGTCATCTGCCTTCAAACTTATATCACTGATGAGAAGGCCCTTTTGACTTCCTGAAAATCAGACTGACCAGGACCACATTTGGGAAGAAGACAGAGTGTTGGTTCTCTGGGGGTGATGCCTGACTTCTTTCCCATGGGATGCTATCATAGGCTGTGTATGGGGAGTAAGAAGGCACAGGGCCAGAAAAATGATGAGGTCCAGCCCTCTTCTTCCCGCAATTCACTGTGGGACTTTCACAGAGCTGGATAGCCTCTTTGTGCTTATTTTCCCAACTTGTAAAATGAAAGTGATAATTCCTACCTACTCCTCAGGTTTTCATTGAGAGTGCAAAGAAAAAGTTGATGTGATAAATTGCTTTGAAAAGTATATAGAGACATATAAAAGCAAGGGAGTATTTAGTAGGTGAAAGAAAGAATTTGACTCCTGGATCTCCAGAAGAATGAGGGCAATGTTAGAAACAATTGTGGTATTTGTTCCAGTCGATAACAATGTCAGTAGCAGCATAACCAGGCACTGATCAGATATTTCAGCCTCAGGGAAAAATTGAGGAGATGATCTAAAGGAAACAAGTGACAGGTTTAATGAGAGCCCAGAAGAAGACATAAAGTAAATGACAAGGTTAATGAGTCTTCCTCCAATCCTGATACCACGTTCTTCATATAGTCCAGTTTCTCAGATTTTCAGTGAGTGCACTGCAAAGTAATGCTGACATTCTCAAAGTGAGGATTCAGACATGAATACAATACAGACCATGTCTCAAGGAACTCACCACAGTCTAGTGGAGGAGACAGGCATAACAAGATCATTAAAACATAATATGATGAGTGCTTTGGTAGAGGTGTGGACACGAGGCTGTGCAGGCAGAGAGGGGAAAAAGAGACACATTCTACCAGAGCCAGGAGCTAGCCAAAGCCTCCTGACAAGTTGACATTAGAGCTGGATTCTGACAGATGGATGAGACTTTGCCAGCTGGAGAAAGAGGAGGGAGGGCACGTGCAAAAGCATGTGTAGGACTGTAGTCTGTGTGGTCTGTGCAGGAGGGAAGAGACTTCACAGGTCAGGTCAGTGGAGGCCAAATCTCAAAGGACCTTGTAGAGTCAGCCCACTGCAAAAGGGGGAGGTAGGTAAAGTTGGTCGTTAGTGTTCTCAGACAACTTTTTGCAGCCCTTCCTCTCACTCAATCCCTCAACTTCTCACCTCACTTCCAACCACTCAGCTCTCAGGTAGTCAGTCACTAATACCTAATGAGAATGAGGCTAGGTTATCTCTTCCAGGGAGATTTTCTCTTTAACAGCAGAAAAGCCAATACTTAACCGAAATAATTCACTAAATATAGAATTCCAGATGTCAGTGGGAGAAACTTTCAGTAGGAGATTTCCCTTTGAGGAGGTTCTTTATTTAGTTTGTGTATTTTTTTTTTGTGTGTGTGTGTATGATGGGACAATAATAGTTCATACCTCGAAGGATTGATGTGAAGATTAATATATGTAAAGTATGTAGCACAGTGCCCAGCCTGTAGTATGCCTTCCATAAAGGCAAGCTATTGTTACTATTTTAGAATGCCGGCAGAGTTTACTCTGGATAAATGAGAACGTTCTGGCCAAAATGAGGATGAAGTGGAGGATTTCATACTAAGACTTTGTAGCTGTGTCTGGCTAGATTCACATGCATACCTAGCTATATCCTAATACTGGGACAGTACAATTTTTCAGCATGTGGTTTATCAATATGTAAAATTTCTCAGGTGGGCAATAATATTATTTCGTGTAGATTTGGGTTTACATTCTCCGTCTCTGCTGGGAATACATGGCAGGTGCAAAACCGTTGTTTTATAAATGGCGCAAACCTGCTCTGAAGCCCAGGCCAGCAGATCTGTGCTCCTATGTGTGAAAATAAAATAGAAGTAGCAGAACACTTAAAAGAGTCAGGAAGATGCATTAGAAAGAAATTAAATTGGATTTAGGAATAAGAGTCCTAGGCTGAGAAGGAAGGAGGAAAAGGAAAGAAGAAGGAAAAAACAAAACAAAAACTGGGAAGGACAGGATACACAAGATCATCCAGCTGCCCCCAAACTGAACTTACAATGTTTTCTATGTTCTCTTTGGAAGAGGAATTGGCTTGTCCAGCATTCAATGGAAACTTGTCGATTGACACTGATTTGGGCACAAGTTCAGTATGAGTGAGCCTTCAGCTATTTATTTGATTTTTAAAAATTGCACCCTTTGCAGTAAAGCTGTTTAGTTTCTACTGGCGCCCCAGGCAGTGAGTTTGGATTGTTAAAATAGCAGCCATTAACACTATCTGTGTTATGACACTGTCCTCCTTACACACACACCCCTTAAAGGAATTGGCTATGAGGTGGTTTGACAAAAGCTAAATTCTCTTCTTCCCAATAAAAGAAACTGAGACTCCTCCTCTGAGTCATAGGCAGGTCTGATGAGCCCTAACCCCCAAAGCCTCCAAGTACCTACCCCTATTCCCCTCATGCCCTAACACACATGATTGTAATGTATACTCTCCCACACTGGAGAACATGCACACTCTCACATACGGTCTTACACGCTCACACCCACACTCATCCCTCAAGCTGGAGGAACCCTGGAGAGCCCCTGTCCTTGTCTTGCTCTTCTTTTGTTTTTCTTTCCTTCGTTTGCTTTGTTATGATTTGAAGTCAGTCTTTGGGATTAAATTGGATAAATTTTCTTCATGTTATTAATAGTGTTGTGGAGGGAGCATGTAAGAACTTTCTCCTCAGTTCTAGCTATGCTCACTTCCCCAAACTAATACATACAGGGCTGACTTTCATTGATCAATCAGATTGGCCTTTATCGGACTTTGCATGCCACATCTTTTGGGCAAATAGCCCAGGGAGCTCTAAAAGATGCATGAATCGCTGGTTTATCGATATTATTCATAGGTTTGTTTAAAAGGGAATTTTTCATGAGAAGACTCTATGGCTTTCCCAAAAGCCCTAGGGAAAGATCCAAGCAGCAGAGACAATAGGGAAAGTGTAGGTAGCCAAAGCAATTGAGCTTCCTGAGCGAGGCAATAATTGTGGCCGGATGCAGAGCCTCACAGTCTGGGAAGGTTGTCATTTGTCACAGCTGAACAGCCATGATGATCCCAGGCCAAGGAGGCATGGAGATGAATGTCTGCATTCTCTGGATATTTTTGGTACATTTTGTCTACACCAGTGTTGTCCTACACAACTTTTAGCAGTGATGGAAATGTTCTATGTCTGTGCTGTCCAGTAGCACAGTGGCCACTAACACACATGGCTATTGGGCACTTGAAATGTGGCTGATGTGATCAAGAAACAGCATTTTAAATTTTATTTAGTATTACCAGAAGGCTGGAGGTTCAAACCCACCAGCCACTCCTCGAAAGGAAGGTTAGGTAATCTACTTCCGTAGTGATACTGCCTCGGAAACCCAAGGAGGGTTTGCTGTGAGTCAGATCTGACTCAATGGCAGTAGGTTTTATTAATTCATTAAAAACAAAATAGACACATGTGACTAATGGATACGTTTGTGTTCACTGAATTCAATTTTGTGTTTCCTCTCTGTCTGTTCATCTCTTGTATTTGGGTCATGTTATCAAGAGGGACCAGTCCTGGAGAAAGATATCATGCTTGGTAAAATATAGGCTCAGCAAAAAAGGGGAAGACCCTCATTTAGATGCATTCACACAGTGGCTGCCACAATGGGTTCAAGTATAGCAATGATTGTGGGGATGGCACGGGACCTGGCAGTGTTCCTTTCTCTTGTACGTAGTGTGTCCGTGAGTTGAAACCAACTTGATGGCACCTAACAACAACATCCATCGCTTGTCTTGCAACTAGATCAAAAACTTCTTGAGGCCAGGAATCATATCTTCTACAACCACAGAAAACTATAATTTGAAAAGAGGTATTTTTTCCATCCCCCATACCCACATATTTTACAGGTGAGGAGCCTGAGCGACTTTGCAGCCACAGTGCCCATTAGTAACCTAGCCTGGAGCCCAGTTTTCTTTGCCTCCTGGAATATGCTTCTACCACACCTACCTTACAGATAAATTTTAAAAGAGTAAGTTGCCCTCCCTGTCCAGTCTCTTCACTGCTTCTAACTTAGATACTCTCCTGATATTTAGAAATAATTTGACCTCAAGTCTATCTTTTATTATTATCATTATTGTGATTTGGATGAAGATTTACAGAGCAAATTCACTTTCCATACAGCAGTTCACATATACTTTGTCTCATGTCATTGACCACAGTTTACCACAATGCAACAGCT
>NW_006921939.1:2323329-2324932 GCF_000298275.1 Orycteropus afer afer | reverse complement strand
GGACCAGCAAACCTGGTCCCCACCTTTTTTTTTTTCTCCAAATGATTTTGAGTTTCAAGTCTATCTTTATCTCTTCATGTACTAAGGCACAAAGTCAAACTATCTCACTGTCATCAAGTCAATTCTGACTCACAGTGGCCCCCATTGGGTTTCCAAGGCAAGTAAGCTCTAAAAACATGTTTCTGGAAGGAATGACTTCTCTACACCCTTCCTATTTTTTAGTATCGTTTGTGCTGTATTTTTTTCAAGAAAACCTGTTTCTGTCTCACTCTGAGGGGGTTTGAGTTAGCCAGTGTTCATGCTGTCTCAGCCTAGGGAGATAAGGCCCTTGTGGGTATGGCTATGGCCTGTGCAGGGGTTCAGGTGGAGGATGGAGACTAGAGAACTTTGGGAACCTGCCTGATGAGCTGATGAAAATGCTCTATCGTCTTGGGCTCTGAATCCCATGTGTATTCTAAATTCTCCAGACTCAATAGGAACCAGGGGTGGTAGGCATAGTTTCCTCCCTTCTTCAACTTCCCTCTGGCAAAGCCCAATCACCTAGAACAAATGGCACCACACGTAGGACTAGGGGACACATCTTATTGGTCGCCTTAAAAAGCGAGAGAAAATACCTATTCCGAACGCACCTCAGGAACAACTGACAAAAGGCAAATCACTTCCACTCATAAGTGCAGGTGAAGTACCCTGCTTTACTCTGTTCCTCTGTTTCACACCCTAGGCCTATGCCCCCAACCCAGTGCCAACCAAGAGTAACTCAGCAATAGTTAATTGAAGCAAAACTGTTAATAGCCACCAAAAACTGAGTTTCAGCCAAGCAGCTGGTGCCTGCAGGCAATCCTGACAAGAGCCAGGCAGAGGCAAGGGAGCAAATGGCCTGTGTCCCATCTTCAGCAGAATGGGCTGCTCATTTGCTGGCGCCACCTAATGAAGGAATAGATCTGGTACTGAGATAGAGGGCTTTGAGGGACACACCCAGCCCTAAAAATCTGAAGCCCAAGTATAGTCACTGGATGCCAAGGACACTGAAAGCCTTTGGAGCATGTAGCATCCTGCTAAGCCAGCCCAGGATTCCTAACATTCCAGCCAGGCCATCTACACCCCCACCCCCAGAGGGCAGCCAGTGGCCACAGCAGAGGTCAAGTCCAGTGGGATGAGACCCTCATCAGACCCTCCAGGAGCCTGCTGTCTCACTTAGGCCTGCCTGCTTGCCTTGTGCTTAGTTCAGAGAGATAGACAAACTGGACCACTCTGTTTAGCCCAAGAATCTCACTTGCCATGTAATCTCCAGGCAGTGAATCATTTTGAGTAAGTATTTAAGCAAGTTTCCACTGAGTCATCCTGAGGACTACTATGTATCCCATTTGTTCAGATCCTGTCACCTTCCTGATACTGGAGGACAGGGGATGGTTAAACAAAAAAAAACTTCAAAGATGAGGTTGTTGGGAATAGGGCTTCCTTTGTCTCCCTGTCTCCAAAAAGGCCTGAAGCACTAGGAAAACTCCTGCCAGTACCAACTCTTGATCTGTGTATGCTTTTGAGTACATAGCTTCCAAGAGTATGCACTCTTTACTCTGAGTGGCAGTGCATGTTGGATTTCTTT
>NW_006921939.1:2315013-2316203 GCF_000298275.1 Orycteropus afer afer | reverse complement strand
ATTATCTTCTGTGTCTGTGTTAATTGGTTTCCCTTTTCTTTGTTGAAGAGGGTCTGTGCAATCCTTCTGCCTAGTCCGCCAACTTGCCCCGCCTCTCAGCACATTTTTTATTTTTCTGTAAAGGGTCAGATAGTAAATATTTTAGGCTTTGTAGGCCATATAGTTTCTGTCACAACAACTCTGCCATTGTCGTACCAATAAACAATATGTAACTGAATGGGCATGGCTGTGTCCAATAAAACTTTATTTACAAAAATACACAGTGGAAAGACACATGGAAACAATTAGTCCAAGCACCTGGTACACCATGTGATCCTCAACCTATACGACTATGAGACCAGAAGAACTAGATGGTGCCTGGTTACCACTGTCAACCACTTGGAGGGTAATCTATGTAGGAGATCCTGGATAGAGTGGCAGAACAATGTGGAATAAAACTCAGAATCATTAAGAAAAAAAAGGACCAGGTTTGCTGATCTGATAGAGACTGATGGAACCCCTGAGACTATGGCCCCTAGCTGTCCTTCAGGTCTGGAATTGAACCCACTCCTGTGGCTTCCAGCCAAACAAAAGACAGGCATATGAGTTGAACGTTTACCTGAAGTAGATACACTCCATGGAGAGATCAACCATGGAAGAATAGAAGGGCTGTGTATGTGCAGAGAGACTGCTCAGGGGGCAGGAGTGCATGGGAGGAAAGGACACAGGGAAGAGGTAACTCTGGGGAAGAAGTGGGAGGGGAGCTGTTGCATTGTGGGAAATTGCAGTCAATGTCATGAGCCAAAGTGCATGTAACTGCTGTATGGAAAGTGAATTTGCTCTGTAAACTTTCACCCACGTCACAATAAAAATAAATAAAGATACACGGTGGACCACTTTGGCTAGTGACCTCTGTTCTAGTCATAACAGGTTAAGTCAAAGTAGTAGATGAGACCTGGTTTCAACTACTAGTGAACTTACGAGTATCACTGTGGAGCAGCACCATTCTTATTTTCAATCTTAACTTTTTGGGAAGAGATGTAGACACTGTGGAGATATTTTTCATCTTTCCCATTTTGAATATAAAAGTCCACTTTTCCCAAATGTTTGATACCTGTAAGTTAGCTAAATTATGATACAGTAACAAATAACCCCCAAATATCAATGGAGAGCTCTGGTAGCATAGTGGCTAAAGCACTTGACTGCTAACC
>NW_006921939.1:2311511-2314913 GCF_000298275.1 Orycteropus afer afer | reverse complement strand
CCACCAGCCACTCCTCGGAAGGAAGGTTGGGCAATCCTACTTCCGTAGTGATACTGCCTCAGAAACCCAAGGAGGGGTCGCTATGAGTAGGGGCCGACTCGATGGCACATAACAACAACAACATCAATGGTTTAAAACAACAAGGATATATTTCTCACTCACATGACATGCCCATCTCAGGTTGATGCATGTCATTCTCATCCAGGAACACGGGCTGACAGAGCCTTCACCATTCAGAATTTATTTCCAGTGATGGGGGAAGGGAACATAGGCAATTGTCCTCTGTCTCTTAAGCACATCTGCTCAAAAGTGACATAGATTAGTTCTGCTCATATATCATTGTCCAGAGCAAGTTGCTTGACTGGGCCTTGATTTCTAGCAGCTAGAGAAGTATAATCCTACCATGTGCCAAGAAAGAGGGGAGCTGGAATATTGGGGAGTAGCCATAATGACTACCACAAATTCCAGGAACTCTTTTCCATGCCTCTTCTTCATGTCTTTTCTTGCCTAGCCCTTAGGTGGTTTGGCCTAATTGTCTCTTACCCCCAACCCTTTCCTCAGCCCTAGTGGTCATTGACACGGACACATGGGGGAATAGCTCAGGAGCTAAAGCTTTGGGACAGTAACCATTCCTTAAAATGCTGTGTAGACCAGCCATGAAAATAAAGTCAGGCCTTTAAGCCAGGTCCAACATACCACTGAATCTAAATATTGGTTGCCATTACATAGAAATCCTGAGAATAATTGATCTCCCCTCCCCCTGGTTTTGATTTGACTTTGGTTTACTTTGAGTGAGAATTTGAATCTGAGAGGGAGTTCTTAAAATGTTGACTCCAGTCAATTCCTGTCCCTAGTGCTAGGGAGAGCAGTTGCCACTATGGAAAATGGAGGTAGAAAGTGAGCAATAGAAAATGTAAGTGAGATCAATGTAATATGGGCTACAGTGAAATTTATGGCCCATGATTTTGGAGAATGGAATAATTTTGCAGACATGCAAATTAGGCAGGGTAAGCCAATTGCTCTACCTCAGTATTGGTGAGGGGAGGGTGGGCTCTGCTCCATGCAATCATCCAGGAACCCAGTACCCTTTCACTTCATTGGCCCTCCTTCTAGGGCCGCAAAGCCCTGTGCTAAATGCTCAGACCCACAGTCTACAGAAAAGAAAGGAGAAGTGGAGTTGTGTGGGCAGTTTTTCAGGCCAGGCCTCAAGGTAGTAAAAGTCATTTCTGACCATGTTCCATTGACCAGAACTTATTCACATGGCCCCACATTAAGTGTAGCTGAGGCTGTGACACATAGTATAACTGAGTGGCTGGAGGTAGAGGGATTGGGGGATGTGATGTCTACACTGCATTGTATATCCTACTATATACTTGTCTCAAGCGTGGGTGATTGTGGGGAAGGCTCAAATTAGCTGGCTCTTAGACTGAAGCCTTCATCAGCATCCTCTCAGTATTGAAGTGCTTACCACTCAACAAAGCATGTAGGCCTTGATGAAGTAAGAGACTTATATTATAAAGAGATAAGATAAAATCTTACAAGATAAATTCAGTTCCCCCTACCCTAACATTTTGTTTTGAATTTCACATGGCCTCTGGGATGTATGTCCTAGGGTTAGGAAAATGAAGGAGATGACCTTCAGTGCAATGATGATCAGTGGCCCTGGGCAAATCATTCTGAATCCTAAACTGTTCATAAATCACTCTTTGAAAGCAAAAAGGGAAGTATAAAGGGGAACTAGTTGTCATTAAAATGGAAACTATGTAACAAATACTGTTCCCCCCTTTTTTCCCCTGGGATGCACAGTGGTTGAGCTAACCAGAAGGCCAACATTTCGAACCTACCAGCTGCTCCATAGGAGAAAGATGTGGCAGTCTGCTTCTCTAAAGATTTATAGCCTTGGCAACCCTATATGGGACAGTTCTGTTCTGCCAATAAGTTTACTATAAGTCAGAATCAACTTGACGGTAATGAGTTTGAGTTTTTTTTTTTTTTTTAACCAGGGTAATCAGAGTCCTTAACACTCACGTACAATAATTATGTTGACCCCGTTGATTGGTATTTCTTTCACCTGCTTCTTGGCAGAGGCTTTTCTGATTTCATTTTTAACTACTTCATTGTATATGCCTTTTGCTGTGGAAATGAAGAAAAATAAGGTATGGTTTCTTTTGGTTCAGTGAATGCTAGGTCTGAAAATTGTTATTTTGAAAAGACATGTTCAATGACTATTGTGACTTCCTAAGTAGTTGATGTGTGTGCACATAAAAGTTTGGTGTGGTTTTGGAGATGAACTTTAAATTTATGAAAGGTTTGACACCCTAAACCAAAAAAGTAAATCACCACATCAAGAACAACTAGAGCTCTTGTGGTACCCAACTTATGACCATTGGTAAGAATGGAGAAAGCCTTCCAGTGTCCCTTTATCCCTTGTGCTTTGAATATTTACAGGGCAAGGTCTTTGTATTTATTATTACTTATTATTTCCTTTACTCCAAGGTTTTTCAACTTTGGCACCCTTGAAATTTTGGGCCAGATATTAGCAGCAACCCTGAACTCTACTTACTAGATGCAAGTAGCACCACTCCCTGAGTTGTGATAACTAAATATATCTCCAGATATGGCCAGATATGCCTTGGGGTGGGGGTTAAAATCATTCCCAGTTGAGAACCCTACTGTCACCCTAAAGTATTTGTGATTTTGGATAGATAATCTGCCTTCCCCATGATCTTAGTCTATAATTAAATGTATTTTGCCATTTCTTGTAGAGAAGGGACAAAGGCTGAACATAGAAGGTAGTGGGAGTTAGAGGAGCTCAGATCTAAGATTTTAAGATTTTCTGTATTTGTGACGTGCTCAGTGAAGGCAAACACGGGTACATGAGTGGGTAGATGGGTGGACAGGCTGAAATATTAGGTATCTATATGAAGTGGAGAGTGCACCCAAGAACATGTATAGGGTTGGAAGACAGTGGTCCAATAACTTTATGTGTATGATCTGAATTCCTAGGTGTACAATGGGGCTGACAAGGGGCAAGGTTTTAGTCACTGCTTGGCCACTGACAGGTACCCTGAAGGACCGAGTAGTTGAACCTGTGGGCCCAGGCCATAGTCCCAGAGGACATCAAGCTCAATTGGCATAACATACTACACAAATCATTGTTCCACCTAATACTGTGGCTAGTAGTGACTGAGATCTTAAAAGCTTGCAAGCTGCCATCTAGATGCAACGATGGGTCTCTCCTCGTACAGGGCCAAGAAGAAGGAAGAAAACCAAAAATTCATGGAAATGATCAGTCATAGCAACTGGTACACCACCCGATCTGCAGCCTATATGACTATGAGATCAGAAGAAATAGATGGTGCTCGGCAACTACTGTCAACCACTTGGAAGAGGATCTTTGTA
>NW_006921939.1:2308905-2311287 GCF_000298275.1 Orycteropus afer afer | reverse complement strand
AGAGAAAGAAGGGCTGCTCAGGCACAGGGAGACAGCTCAGGGGGTAGGAGTGCATGGAGGGATGGTCACAGGGAAGCAGTACCTATTGGGAGGAAGTGGGAGAGGAGATGTTGCATTGTGCTAAATAGTGGTCAATGTCTTGAGACAAAGTGTATGTGATCTGCTGTAGGGAAAGTGTATTTGCTCTGTAAATTTTCACCCAAATCACAATAAAAATAAAAATTAAAAAAAAAAAGATTTTCTGTATCTGTACTCTACTGGGGCCTAGACTGAGGTTCTGTGGAATAGACATTGCATGTATGTGTCCAATACTGGGAGTAAAAAAACTGCACAATACTCATTAACCTTTGAGAATTTAACTCATTTCTAGGGCATTATTGAAGGTTCTAACTCATTGCCGTAGAGTCGGATCTGACTCCTAGCGACCCCTCCTTGGGTTTCTGAGGCAGTATCACTATGGAAGTAGATTGCCCAACCTTCCTTCTAAGAGTGGCTGGTGAGTTTGAACCACCAGCCTTCTGGTTAGCAGTCAAATGCCTTAGGCACTACACCACCAGACCTTCCTTTTCAAAGTAAGATGAACTTTAGAACCAGAAGCCCTAAAGTAGTGTGTCTCAAACTTTTATGTGCACATAAATCACTGGGGATTGATTCATTTAAGTACACATGTTAATTCAGTAGGTCCAGAGTGGAGGTATGAGATTCTACATCTCTAACTATCCAGTTAACCAATTGCATTGGAATCGACTCTGACTCATGGCAACCCCATGTGTATCAGAGCAGAACTGTGCTCCATAAGGTTTTCAGTGGTTGAATTTTCAGAAGTAAATCACCAAACTTTTCTTCTGAGGAGCCTCTAGGCGGACACAAACCTCCAACCTTCAATTAGCAGCCAACCACATTAACTCTTTGCACCACCTAGGGACTCATTAAATAACTCTCAGGTAATGCTAATGCTGTTGGTTCCTGAACCACACTTTTTAAAGTAGAGGGTTGGTGATCTACAGATACCAGATTATTACATTGGCCAAGTAACTAGTAAGGTAACTTGCAGTTTTTAAACATTGCCTCCCTCTATTACTCCTAACAAGGCACAACCCAACATTATAAAAGCCTCCCTCCCCTTCTCAACTTTACTTTCCCCAACTATTTGAGGTAAGGTAGTTAAGTACTTCCTTAGAATCATCCATCTTATGTTTTTTTAGAACTTTTACATGCCACAGAGAGAGAAAGAGAGAGAGGTTTCTGCTAAAGGGGCAGGGAGGCCGCATCTTCTGACCTCTTCTAATCCCACAAAAGGAAGACAGAATCACCATCAGTAGCCCAAGGCCTATTCTTGCGAGGCCAGACATGCTGCCTCCCTCCAGCCCTTGCACCAATCATTCTTCCTGCAACACCCACCACTTCTCTGCTAGGTTTGAAAATTTGCTGAATGGCCACACAGAACTCACAGATTATGGGGTTTATTAGGGAAGCACCAGGCTACAATTTAAGTTCAAGGAATATGCTCAGTCTCTCTCAGCCTGCCATGTCTCAGCCAACAGTCTCTCTCCCAGCAGTGTGTCTCTCTTGGTGTCTCTTTCTCAGCAGTGAGTGTCTATCAGGAGGAGCACGTTTCTCTCAGCAACACGTCTTTCTTAGCCAGCAGTCAGAGATACTTCTTCTACCTCTAGGAGGCCTCCTTTTGAGCCTGGCAAAGTGGCCAAACTAACCAATCACAGCATCAGAATTCTAAGCACCTGAGAGAAAGCAAACTTCCCAGAACATTGCTTTGTGTGCCACTCTCAACAGAAATACCCCAGGTGGGAAACTTTTACAATCAGAAGCTCCCCAGTTTCTCACAGCAAATTCCACCACGGAGTTTACAAAGACTTATGGCTAGAAAAGCCATACCAGGTAATTTACTACACCACAGTTCCTATTGAGAAAAAGAGTGAGAAGAACTTAGAAAAAGCAATATGTTCTTGTTGTTAGGTGCCTTCAGGTCATCTCCAACTCATAGCGACCCTATGCACACCAGAACGAAACACTGCCCAGTCCTGTGCCAGTCTCATGGTCTTTGCTATACCTGAGGCCCTCATTGAAGCCACTGTGTCATCCATCTCATTGAGGGCCTTCCCCTTCTTTGTTGCCCCTCCACTTTACCAAGCATGATATCCTTCTCCAGGGAATGGTTCCTCCTGACAGCATGACAAAAGCAGATGAGACAAAGTCTGGTCATTCTCACTTCCAAGGAGCATTCCAGCTGCATTTCTTCCAGGATAGATCTGTTAGTCCTTTTAGCAGTCCATGGTACTCTTAGCATTCTTCTCCAACACCACAACTCAAAAGCATCAACTCTTCTTCAGTCTTCCTTAGTCATTGTCCAGCTCTCACATGCAT
>NW_006921939.1:2304498-2307970 GCF_000298275.1 Orycteropus afer afer | reverse complement strand
TCAGATTATTTACTCAGCACACAGATTGAATGAGTATGGTGAAAGGATACAACCCTGACACATTCCCTTCCTGATTTTAAACCATGTAGTTTCCCATTGTTCGGTTCGAATGACAGCCTTCTGGTCTATGTACAGGTTCCTCATCAGCACAATTAAGTGCTTTAGAATTCTCATTCTTCTCAATGTCATCCATAATTTGTTATGATCCACACAATCAAATGCCTTTGCATATTCAATAAAACACAACTAAACATCTTTCTGGTATTCTTTGCTCTCAGCCAAGATCCATCTGACATCAGCAATGATATCCCTCATTCCATGTCCTCTTCTGAATCCAGTTTGCACTTCTGGAAGCTCTCTGTCAATATACTGCTGCAACTGTTTTTGAGTTATCTTCAGTAAGATTTGACTTGCATGTGATATTAATGATACTGTTGGATGATTTCCACATTCTCTAGGATCACTTTTCTTTGGAATGGATACAGATATGGATCTCTTCCAGTCAGTTGGCCAGGTAGCTGTCTTCCAAATCTCTTGGCATAGGCAAGTGAGTGCCTCCAGTGCATCATCCATTTGTGGGATGGGTATTTGGTCAATTCCAAGAGTCTTATACTTCGCCAGTTCTCTCAATGCAGCCGTGACTTCTTCCTTCAATACCAATGGTTCTTGATCATATGCCACCTCCTGAAATGGATGAACGTCAGCCAATACTTTTTGGTACATTGACTCTGTGCATTCCCTCCATCTTCTTTTGATTTTTCCTGTATCATTCAATATTTTGCCCATAGAATCTTTCAATATTGCAACTCGATGCTTAAATTTTTTCTTCAATTCTTTCAGCTTGAGAAATGCTGAGCGTGTTCTTCCCTTTTGGTTTTCTAACTCCAGGTCTTTGCACATTTCATTATAGTAATTGGCTTTGTTTTCTTGAGCTGCTCTTTGAAATCTTCTTTTCAGCTCTTTTATCTTGTTATTTCTTCCATTTGCTTTAGCTACTCTCCATTCAAGGTCACATTTCAGAGCCCCTTTGACATCCATTTCTGTCTTTTCTTCCTTTCTTGTCTTTTTAATGATCTTTTGCTTTCTTCATGTATAATGCTCTAGATGTCATCCCACAATTCCTCTGGTTTTCGAGCATTGGTCCCTAAATTCAGGAGGGACATAAACAAGGTCATATTTTGGCTCTCTTGGACTTGTTTTAATTGTCTTCAACTTTAACTTGAACTTGCATATGAGCAGTTGATGGTCTGTTCCACAGTCAGCTCCTGGTCTTGTTTTGGCTAAAGATATTGAACTTCTATATCGCCTCTTGCCACAGATGTAGTCAATCTGATTCCTGTGTATTCCATCCAGTGAAGTCCATGTATATAGTCATTGTTTATGTTGTTAAAAAACGGTATTTTTAATGAATAAGTCATTGGTCTTGGAAAGTTCTATCATGCACTCTCCAGCATTATTTCTGTCACCAAGGCCATATTTTCCAACTACCAGTGACACTTCTTTGTTTCCAACTTTTGCATTCCTGTCACCAGTGATAATCAAAACATCTTGATTGCATGTTCGGTCAATTTCATACTGCAGAAGGTGGTAGAAATCTTCAATTTCCTCATCTTTGGCTTTGGTGGTTGGTGCATAAATTTGAATAATAGTAGTATTAACTGGTCTTCCTTGTAGATGTATGGATGTTATCCTATCAATGACAGTGTTGTACTTCAGGACAGATCCTGAGACAAGTCTTTGGGCAATGAATGTCACACCATTCTTCAATTTGTCATTCCCAGCATAGTGGATCATGTGGTTGTCTGATTCAAAATGGCCAAAACCAGTCCATTCAGCTCACTAATGCCTAGGACATCAATCTTTATGTATTCCATTTCATTGTTGACAACTTCCAATTTTCCTAAATTCATACTTTGAACATTCTGTGTTCTAATTATTAATGGCTGTTTGCCACTGTTTCTTCTCATTTTGAGTCATGCTACATCTCCAGTGGAGGTCCTGGAAGCTTTACTCCATCAATATCATTAATGTTGTCTCTACTCTAAGGAGTCAGCTCTTCCCCAGTCATATTTTGAAAGCCTGCTGACCTGATGGGCTCATCTTCTGGTGCTATATCTGACAGTGTTTCAGGGCTATTCATAAAAATTTCCAGTGATATATCAGACAGTGTTTCACTGCTATTCATAAGGTTTTCACTGGCCAATTCTTTGAAATGTGGATGACCTCTCCCTTCTTCTGAGTGTGTCTTAGTCTTAGTCTTAGATTGGCTGAAAATATTTTTTGTATATCTGTAAGGGGCTATTTTATCCTAGCAGTAGTTTCAGACCATGTAACCTAGTTCTCTAAGGCTGTGTAGTGTAGCTTCACTTCTGGGTTAGATGCCTTTATTCCAGTTCTGCTTTGACAGCTCACTGATCTCAGTTTCGTCAACTATAAAGGGAGAGAGTAACAATACCTACCTCATAGGGTGACTGTAGGGTAAGAAGAAATATGAACATAAAATGCTAAGCCAGAGTCTGCTATAATGTAAGAATGAGTCATTTCATTGCTATTGTGGTGTAAACAGTTAAGCACTTGGCTAGTAATTGAAAGGTTGTAGTTCATATCCACCCAGAAGTGCCGTGTCTGTGGGGGGAAGCTTAGTAATCTACTTCCAAATGATCACAGCCATTGAAAACCCTATGGAGCATAGTTCTATTCTGAAACGTATGGGGTCACCATGAGTCAAAATCAACTTAATGGCCACCAGTTTGGTTATTCTACCACCTATCTGTCAGTTTTTATACTGTGTGGCTTGTGTGTTGCTGTGATGCTGGAAGCTATGCCTCTGGTATTTCAAACACCAGCAGGGACACTCATGCTAGGGGTGTTTCAGTGGAGCTTCCAGACTAAGACAGACTAGGAAGAGGGAAGAGATGGTCCACTTTTGAAAAAGAAAAAATAGCCACTGGACAACTTATGAATAGCAGTGAAATGTTGTCCAATATAGTGCTGAAAGATGGTCCCTCAGGTTGGAAAGTACTCAAGATACAACTAGGGAAGAGCTTCCTCTTCAAAATAGGGGTGACATTAATGGTATAAAGTTTTCAGGACCTTCATTTGCTTATGTGGCACAACTCAAAATGAGAAGAAACAGCTGCAAACATCCATTAATAATTGGAGCAAGGCATGTAGAGTATGAATCTAGGAAAATCAGTTGTCAAAAATGTTTTTTATGCCAAGACATTTGGAAGACAGCTACCTGACCAACCAACCAACTAGAAGAGATCTGTATTTGTGCCCACTCCAAAGAAAGGTGATCCAACAGAATGTTGGAATTATCAAACAATATCATTTTACTTGGATCCACAATCAATGCCCATGGAAGCAGCAGTCAATATATCAAACAACATATTGCATTGGACAAATCTGCTGCAAAAGACTTCTTTGAAGTGTTACAGAGCAAAAAGATGTCACTTTGAAGTCTAAGATA
>NW_006921939.1:2302645-2303877 GCF_000298275.1 Orycteropus afer afer | reverse complement strand
TTTCAAACCTTGGTAAATCCAAACACCTTATCAAACTTTATTTACTTGTTTAATATCTGACCCCTACCACCACCTTTTCTCCTAATCGCTTTAGTATAAAAATGAAGAGATGGGCCATTATATGACCACCTGGCTACCAAAAAAAATCTCAGCTTCAAACTGGAAATTTTCATTATTTTTTGAAAACTCCATACTATTCACACCTCTGTTTCTTGAGGAATAGTCACCATCCCATGGCAATTATCCCAGGAATCAATGGAGTTCTTTTGAATCTAGATTTCATAACACATTGCCTTTCCTTTTCTGTATTGTATACTCTTACCTAAGTTACTCTCCTTCCAGCTGGGACTTTGGCTTTGGTTCCTAAAGGATTTCCTAGGAGGAGAAACATGATACCTTCTCTTTTCCTCTAGCAGTTCCATGACATGGCAGATGAGATGCCTCCTCTGATGTCCAGGAAGAGGTGGACTGCATTTTCCTAATAGCTTCCTGACTGCTCCAGCAGCCTGGAGCCTTCCCCTGCCACCGCCTTCTTTGCAGCCTCTGCCAGTGGCCTCCAGGGATCACTTTCTGAAGCCTGCTGCTAACAGTTTTCCAAACACAACAAAATGTGTGTTTGGGGATAAGTTTTCTCAATTAATCCTCAAGTACTGAATGCCTCTTTTCTTCATTTAATATGTAATATGATAGTAATAGGCTCTTTCAATAGCCTCCTAACAGGCCCTGCCTCCGACCTCATCATCCTCTCTACCTTTCATCCCAGAACAATCTTTTGAAAATGTAAATCTCACCAAATAATTTCACTGCTTAAATCCCTTCAGTGGCTTTCATCATATACCGGGACAAGCCAAACTTCTGGGCTTGACTTCTTTGTATCTCCTGTGCCTGATGTCATAGGACTATTGTTGTAAGTGCCAAGTCATGAAGTTCAAGTTATTGGCACTATACAGTATTCCACAGGAGGGCGTTTTTCTTTGTTTGTTTGTTTTACTTGATTTTCAGGATTTGTTAATGAAAGGAAGAAGGAAGAAAAGATAAAGGGGATGCCATAAAGCAATATAGGAAAAACATGATATGTGTTTGCTGAAGGTTGAGTGGTGGAAGGTGGGATGAGGGTACTGAATCAGTAGTTTATAGTGCCCATGAGATGACAAATATCCAAATCCTCAAAATACCTAAGTATTACATATGGTGAAGGGCAGCACTTCCCAAAGGGTATTCCAGGGATGTTA
>NW_006921939.1:2296807-2302080 GCF_000298275.1 Orycteropus afer afer | reverse complement strand
TATATCTGGAATGCCGTTTTTCCAGTTTGTTCCTGGGATAGTATTACAGGTAGGCCACACCCCTGGGGAAACTCCCCCTAGACTGACCGGCCGCTTAGGACGTAGTCATGTGATCCATCATGGAAAACACCACTCACAAGTGAAGTCCAGCCAAGTTGACAGATCTTCAACTATCACACTCAGTAAAGTCAGTCATAGAAAATGTCAGATTTTTGTTAAAGAGATTTCTTTACTAGGAGACTTCTGAGATTCTTTAACATGGTAAAAAGGACATCGTAAGTGTAGAATACAGATCTTTTACCAGCTCCCTTTAAAGCACATAATTTTGTTTGCAGAGAACATCTTGAAGAACTTGGGAAATGCTGGTGTAGGCAATGGAAAGGAATGCTTGACTGAACTCCCCACTGTCTCATCCACATGCCTTGCATTGTTTCTGCAAATTCGAGTTGAAGGTAGTGACTAATTTGTATATTTCAAAGAGTCATTGACCTTTAAAAGAAAAGCCTGGTTCCAATTAGTTAGAGCTAATCAAGTAATAGCAGAACTCATTAATTTATTTAGGAAGAAGAGGAAGGCAGTGAGTGACATCCATATCCATTGCCATCAGTCTATTCTGACTCCTGGTGACCTATAGTACAGAGTAGAACTGCCCCATAGTGTTTCCAAGGCTATAAATCTTCACAGAAGCAGACTCTCATCTTTCTCCCACAGAGTGGTTGGTTGGTTCAAACCACTGAACTTTTGGTTAGCAGCTCAGCATTTAACCACACAGGTTACTACAAATAACCACACAGGTTATTACTTGTCACTAATAAGGTCTACCAATTAGGCACCATGTTTAATAGTTGATTTAACATTTCCATTTAAACAACAAGTTCATTATTACACCTTTGAGTAAATAAAATTAAAAATATAAATAAGTAAACTGTAGAAGCAAAGGATTAATACAAAACTATAATATCTATTTTATAGGAAGGAGTGCCTTTTATTGGGCTACATAATCCAAAAGCTTCAAATGAAGACCTGAGACTCAGAAATTGGTCACTGAAAACAGGGATTTGTGTTTACCATTTGTTAGACTAGATTTCAGTGGGCTTCTCTAGCTGTCATATTTTGTGGCTCTTGATAACGTTAAGAGAATCAAGTTTGAATCCTTGCTTTGCCACTAAATAACAGTGTCCCCTTGGCATCTCTGGGATTCATTGCCATCCATCAAAAGAGAAGGCACCTTCCTGTTTTCTCCTGGAGATAAACATGGGATATTTTAGAAGGTTTACATAATGAGATTGGAATGTTCCATGAGATGAATTATGGAGTTGATGGTAAAGCTGTTCAATAAAGTGGAAGAAGAAAATATGACAGAGGAGAGGTTCCCACTGAAGATGGGATTCTTAGATGTTTTCACCAGTTAGTGCTGTCAGCATACAGAAAGCCCAAAATGAATAGATGTAACTTAGAGTACTGGAAACTGTACTGACTTGCCTACAGAGAGTCAATGCTACTGAAGTGAAACTCACAGTCCCCTCAGTTTGTATTGCAGTAGTAAGAGCACCTCTTTTGGGTCATGGAACACTTTGAGAACCTGATAGAACCCATGGACCCTTTTCCCAGAAGAATGTACATACTCCCATACACTCAAAATTCTGTAACTCACTTCAGAATCACTTTTGAGAGTCTTATTTATTTCTTTCCACCCATATGAGCCTTCAGTGAAGAATCACCTTGACTTGCTCCACCCAGTGCTAGAGTCATCAGGAGATAGAATCATAGAAGAGACTTAGGCCTTGCCTCCTTTATACTTGTTGACTACTTATAAGTGCAATTAAAGACCATCTGTTATCAGGTGATAGACCGTAAGGTACAGAGAGACCACCAGAGTTACTGCCAGAAATCAGTGTGCTTGACAAATCCTCAAGGCTAAGTCAGGTATGAATAAGTTCGTTGAGGTGGTTGGGTTAGCATGAGTCAAGGCAGAGTTGCCTAGGAGCACAGAGGGGGCAGGGACCAGCTGGTTTGAACTAGAGGATTCTTTAGCCAAGTGGTGTGGCCTTAGGAGATATGTCTTTGATATTTATTACATTACCCTGGCTGTGCCATGCTGTGATGCTGCTCCCTACATGGAACTTGTAGGGCTTGAGTGCTTGCCCATGGGCAGGTAACTGACACTGCAAGGCTATTAGTGCAGCTTAAAAGGCAGGGAATTGCACGCTAAGGGGCCTTTCCTGTGTTGGTGGAACCTTTATGGGATGTAGCAAGTTCTGGACATAGGACCATTGGAACAGACACAAACATAAATCTCTTTTTGCCTTCAGATAGAATGGAACTTGGTAAGCTGGAGATAATCACAACCAGCTGACTTTGTAGCATATAACCTCTTTCCTCCTCAAGCCCTGTCCAAACATGATCTTGTGTTGTTTTTTAATTTGTTTTTTCACTTTAAACAAAAGCTCATTTCATGCTCCCACTGCACAGTCACCTTGGGTTAGAAGAGTTGCTCCACACTTTTCTGACTTGGAGACTTTGCTGGTTGAGTCTCCACCCTCGGAAACTTCCTTTATTACCTCAGCAGGGAGAAAGAAAGGAACAGGGCAAAGAGTGACCTGCTCTTAAAAGCTTCCTCCCAGAAGGGACCAGTGTCCCTCCCAGAACGCTCACATTTTTTAAAAAAAAAAAATGTTTGTACCACGTCCCTGTGAAGTAGAAGTAGGTTAATTGATTAACCCCCCACCAACAGGCACACACAAATGTACAAACACAGAAAGTTCTTTAAAAACTGAGGGCCAGACGTCTGAAGTAACAGCAGTTCCATCACATAGCTAGTAAATAGCATGACCTACAAGAACACATGTGAAACCCCTACCCTTAAAAAAAATAATAATAATAAAAAAGAGAAAACCAATGCCCAGTCTGGAAGTACTCCTTGCTTCACAGAAACATGGCCTCTTCTTGCATAGACCCTCTTCTCAAGCCATCCTTCCCACCATCTACCTGACAAGACTGCATATTCAGGTGGGGTCAGCTACTGACTGACAGAAGCTGAAACCTTAATGGAATTAAGATGAAAAACAGCATGCAGATGGGTTCCGGATGAGAAGGGAAAAACTGGGATTAGACCAGAGTGTGAGCTTTCAGCACCCTCTTCCACTCCCTTCTCTCCAGCTGGACCGGCAGATGACTGTTTCCTCTCACTCTGCACCTTCTTGGTTGAGGCAGTGTTATGTCTGTCTGCCAAGCTGCAGAGTGATCTGCTGAATCTGCTGTAGGAATTTTCTGGCCGGGGATCCCACTGAGGGTTGAGCTGGGGTGGGAGTAGGGAGATCATTTGTCTTGTTGAAGATAAGAGCTCACACAGTCTCCTTGAAGATTCCAAGCAAGAAAGTTTCTCTTCCTCATCTCCTCCTCCTCTAGTTCAGTGCATGGTAGACCCACCTCATCTCCCCAGGTGGGTACCCCATGTCCAGGAGGTACTGGGCAAGACTATGACTTGGGATTGGCCTCCGCTACCCTTTTCTGTGGCCATCTCTTGTTCATTTACCATTCCCTTCTGCATGGCTTCCCTGTCACTAGGATACATGCCACCCTCCTTTTGTCCAGGCCTCCCCCACTCTGGTATCCCAGGTGTTGTGTCTGCATTGTGGGATGTATAGCATTTTAGTTTATATGGAAATTTTATGCCATAAAATTTATCCTTTTAAAGTGTACAGTTGGTGATTTTTAGTTTATTCACAAGGTGGACCAACCACCACCACTGGCTATTTCTGTTGTTATTGTTATGGGCCATCGAGTCAGACTCAACTCATAATGACCCAATCACTCCAAAAAGAAATCCCATGCCCATTTATAGTCACCCTCCATTCCCTCCTCCCTCTAGCGCCTGGCAGCCACCAAGCTACTTTCTGTCTTTATGTATTTGCCTATTCTGGACATTTCATATAAATGCAACAATATAATATGTGGGCTTTCGAGCCTGGCTTCTTTCGCTTAACATAATGTTTTCAAGGTCATCCATGTTGTATCACATATCAACACTTCACTCCTTTTTACTGACAAATAATGCTCCATTTTATGGATGTACCATATTTTGTTTACCCGTTCATCAGTTGATGGACAGTTGGACTGTTTCCACCTTTTGCCTATTATGAATAATACTCCTATGCATATTTGTTTATAAGTCTGTGTGGGCATATGTTTTCATTTCTCTTGGGTTTATTTCTAAAAGCGAAATTGCTGAATCATAAATGTAACTCTGTGTTTAACATTTTGAGAAACTTCCAGACTGTTCAGCAGGTACACCATTTTACAGTCTAGCACCTGTGTATGAGGATTCCAGTTTCTCCACATTCTTGCCAACACTTGTTAGTATCTGTCTTTTTTTATTCTAACCATCCTGGTAGGTATGAAATGATATCTCATTGTGATTTTGACTGTCCAATTGTTTGTTTCCTATAGGGCTTTCCTCTTCATTAGGGGACTTTTTTTTTTTATTATTATTATTAATTACTGTGAACTTATTAAACAACTGGGAAAGACAGCACCTTTCTCTAACTAATGCTTGAAATTAGAGGCATGTCAGTCACTCTCGTACAGCAGAGAAGAGAGTTAAGGGACAGGGAAATCTTTCCACTTTTGGAAGATTTATCATACAGGATTGGCCATTCTACCAGTCTTTTTTCTGCCCCGCCACCAAAGATCATCAGATGCTAAAGTAGTCAGTCAAGGCTACCTTGAAGAGTGAGGCTTGAACTGGGCCATGAAGGGTGGGCAGAAAGAAGATAGGTGAAGGGGGGAAGTGCAGAGGAATTCTAAACTGAAATATATGAAATGGTTTACGAAAAAAAGCTCAAATACCAAAAACAAAGATGAAACTAAAGCAAATGAATAAGTACACCCACTCCTCACTTATTGCTATGGTTAGATTCCAAAGACCAGGTTGTTATGCAAAAAAATCTGCATTAGGTAAAAATGGAGAATGACCATATCAGATCACAAAATGGAGAATGACAACATCATTATGTAACTGCCAAGCTTCATCAATACATAACTGCCAAATCACTGAGAATCATGGCCCAGCCAAGTTGATACATAAACTTAACTATTACAATCAGTGCTACTCTTGCCTTGCATCTTGGCATTCTTTTTTTTTAATTGTGATTTGGGTGAAAATTTACAGAACAAATACATTTTCCATACAGCAGATCACATACACTTTGTCCCATGACATTGACCACAATTTAGCACAATGCAACATCTCCCCTCCCACTTCCTCCCAGTAG
>NW_006921939.1:2280591-2281977 GCF_000298275.1 Orycteropus afer afer | reverse complement strand
CTCCGCCAGTAGCTCTTTCCTAAATAATCTCCCTGTGCCTTTCCTCTAATTCTGCTCTTCTGTGTTTGGTACACTCTGATTCAGTGAGCTGTTGTTCAGAGCACCAAAGTTCCTAAGTCAAACTGTTGTGCCTAGTTTTCCAATTCCTTAGATGCCAGAGGGAAAAAGCATGCTGCTCACTGGCGAGACTCCATTTTGAATCACATCTTGGCATTCTTTACCTTCTGTTTTTTTTGTTGTTGTTGTTGTTATGTGCCATTGAGTTGGACCCAACTCATAGCGACCCTTTCTTGGGTTTCTGAGGCAGTATCACTATGGAAGTAGATTGCCCAACCTTCCTTCTGAGGAATGGCTGGTGGGTTTGAGCTACCAGCCTTCCAGTCAGCAGTCAAGTGCCTTAAGCACTAAGCTACCAGAGCTCCTGTACATTCTAATACACAAAATATTCAGAAAGTAGATTTTTTATCATTGTCATAAATATGAAATGTCAGATAATGGGATACTCAATAAGTGAGGAGTAGGTATACTTTTGGTTAGCAGCTCTGGAAAACATGTAGCAGGAGAGGACACTGGAAATGGTGGATAAGATACAGTGGGGGAGTTGTCTGAGGACTTCAGTTTTTCTCTCTTTCTTCCTTTAGTACACTCATAATCACATGCACACTTGTGATCTTTCTGACCATAAATCCATCTGCCCAGGGCCCTCAGGAAATCCAGAGCAGAGACCATGGGTAAATATGAATGACTATGGTAAATATGAGTGACTATGGTAAATGACTCTGGACCTACTCAGCTGCTTATCTAAAGAAATAACACCTGGTAGGATCTACACTGGATGGTGGGATAGGGACAGATGGTGTCATCCAAAGCTGGGGCATAATATGATTCTCACCAAATGTGATGGCTCAAGAGTGAATCTCCAGTCACCATTCAGAATCTGGCAATGTTTAAGAATTTCTGTATGGCACCAAAAGACAATAATTTTACTGCATGGAAATCAAACACACAAACATGTTGCTGCGTATCACACATTCAGAATTTAAAACTGTGATGGTACATAATCTGACTGTATATCCCACCTGAATTTAGAGACCATCTGAAGAATTCTTTTGATGCACTAAGCACCAATACCTGAAAATCAGATGAACTGTGGGAGACATCATGAACATCATCCATGAAGAAAGCAGAGGGTCATTAAAAAGACAGGAAAGAAAGAACAAAACAAACAAAGACAGGAAAGGAGGAAAAGACCAAAGTGGATATCAGAAGAGACTCTGTAACTTGCTCTTGAATGGAGAGTAGCTAAAGCAAATGGAAGAAATGACAAGATAAAAGAGCTGAACAGAAGATTTCAAAGAGCAGCTCAAGCAAAGTCAATTATTAAAT
>NW_006921939.1:2277611-2280071 GCF_000298275.1 Orycteropus afer afer | reverse complement strand
ATGGAATGAGGGATATCATTGCTGATGTCAGATGGATCTTGGCTCAAAGCAAAGAATACCAGAAAGATGTTTACTTATGTTTTATTGACTATGCAAAAGCATTTGACTGTGTGGATCATAACAAATTGTGGATAAAATTGAGAAAAATGGGAATTCCAGAACACTTGATTGTGCTTATGAGGAAGCTTCACATAGAACAGGAGGCTGGTGTTCGAACAGAGCAAGGGGACACTGCATGGTTTAAAATCAGGAACGGTGTGCATTATATCCTTTCACCATACTTATTCAACCTGTATGCTGAGCAAATAATCCGAGAAGCTGGACTATATGAAGAAGAACGCAGTATCAGGATTGGAGGAAAACTCATTAACAACCTGTGGTATGCAGATGGCACAACCTTGCTTGCTGAAAGTGAAGATGACTTGAAGAATTTCCTGATGAAGATTAAAGACTCCAGTTTGCAGTATGGATTACACCTCAACATAAAGAAAAAGAAAATCCTCACAAGTGGACCAATAAGCAGCATCACGATAAATTAAGAAAAGGTTGAAGTTCTCAAAAATTTCACATTACTTGGTTCCACAATCAACACCCATGGAAACAGCAGTCAAGAACTCAGATGGCATATTGCACTGGAAATCTGCTGCAAATATGTCTCTTTGAAGACTCAGGTGCACCTCACCCAACCCATGGTATTTTCGATAGCTTCATGCACATGTGAAAGCTGACAATGAATAAGGAAGACCAAATTAGAGTTGATACTTTTGAGTTGTGGTGTTGGTGAAGAATACTGAAAGTACCCTGGACTGCCAGAAGAATGAACAAAGCTGTCCTGGAAGAAGTACAGCTAAATGCTCCTTAGAAGTGAGAAGGCCAGACTTCATCTCACCTGCTTTGGTCATTGTTGTCAGAAAGGACCATTCCCTGGAGAAGGATCTCATGCTTGGTAAGTTGGAGGGTCAGTGGAAAAGGGGAAGGCTCTCAACAAGATGAATTGACACAGTGGCTGCAACGATGGGCTCAGGTACAGCAAGGATTGTGAATCTGGTGCTGGACTGGGCAGTGTTTCGTTCTGTTGTACACAGGGCTGCTATGAGTTGGAGCCAACTGGATGGCACCTAACAACAAAAACACAGTATTAAGTGATCTTCCTTTTGTTGTTGTTGTTAGGTGCCATTGAGTTGGACCCGACTCATAGTGACTCCTCCTTGGGTTTCTGAGGCAGTATCGCTACAGAATTATATTGCCCAACCTTCCTTCCGAGGAGTGGCTGGTGGGTTTGAACCGCCAACCTGCTGATTAGTAGTCAAATGTTTTAGGCACTATGCTACAGTAGATCATCTGATTTTCCAATCCAAAACGGCCAATGGCAGTCCATTTCAGCTCACTAATGCCACTCATCTGTCAGTTAGTTATACTGTGGCAGCTTGCATGTTGCTATGATGTTGGAGGCTTTGCCATTGGTCTTTCAAATACCAGCAGAATCACCCATGGCAGACAGGTTTCAGCAGAGCTTCCAGACTAAGACAGACTAGGAAGAAGGATGTGGCCAGGTCCACTTCTGAAAGAAGGGGCCACTGAAAATCTTATGAATAGCAAGGAAACATTGTCTGATATAGTGCTAGAAGTTGAGCCCTTCAAGTTGTAAGTCATTCAAAATACTACTGGGGAAATGCTGCCTCATCAAAGTAGAATCAATCTAAATGACGTGGATGGGTGCTTTAATTGCTGATGTGGCATGACTCAAAATGAGAAGAAACAACTGCAAAGATCCATTATTAATCAGAACATGAAATGTACAGAGTATGAATCTAGGAAAATTGGGAGTTGTCAAAAATGAAATGGAAGGCAAAAGATCAATATCCTATGGATTAGTGAGCTGAAATGCGTTGGTATTGGCTATTTCAAATCAGATAATCTACTATGCTGGAAATGACAAATCAAAGAGGGGATGGTATCACTTTTATAGTCAAAAAGAACATTTCAATATCTATCCTGAAGTACAGTGCCATCAGTGATAGGATAATATCCATACATGTACAAGGAAGATCATTTAATATGACTATTACTCAAATTTACATACCAACCATTAAAGCCAAAAATGAAGGAATTGAAGATTTTTTTTTTTACCAACTTCTGCAGTCTAAAAGTGATCAAACATGCACTCAAAGTGCATTAATAATCACTGGTGATTGGAATGTGAAAGTAATTGGAAAATATGGCCTTTGTGATAGAAACAATGTGGGAGATCTCAGGATAGAGTTTTGCAAGACCAACGACTCATTCATCACAAATACCTTTTTTCAATAACGTAAATGGCAACTGTACTCATGGACCTTGCTGGATGGAATGCACAGGAATAAAATCTACTATATCTGTGGAAAGAGATGATGTAGAAGCTGAATATCATCAGTCATAACAAGGCCAGGGGTCAACTGTGGAACAGACTATGAATTGCTC
>NW_006921939.1:2275021-2276584 GCF_000298275.1 Orycteropus afer afer | reverse complement strand
AGGGAATGGTCCCTTCTGACAACATGACCAAAGTAGGTGAGATGAAGTCTGGCCATTCTCACTTCCAAGGAGCATTCTGGCTGCGCTTCTTCTGAGACAGATCTGTTAGTCCTTTAGCAGTCCATAGTACTCTTAGCATTCTTCTCCAACACCACAACTCAAAAGCATCAGCTCTTCTTCGGTCTTCCTTATTCATTGCCCAGCTCTCACATGCATAACAGGAGATTGAAAATACTATGGCTTGGGTTAGGAGCACCTTAATCTTCAAGGATACATCTTTGCAATTCATCACTTGAAAGAGGTCTTTTGCAGCAGATTTGCCCAATGCAATATGTCATCTTATGTCTTAACTGCTGCTTCCATTGGTGTTGATTGTAGAATCAAGTAATATGAAGTTCTTGACAACTTCAATTTTTTCTCCATCTATAATACAGCTGTTTATTGGACCACTTGTGAGGAGTTTTGTTTTCTTTACGTTGGGGTGTAATCCATACTTCAAACTGGAGTCTTTAATCTTCATGAGTAATTGCTTCAAGTCATTCTCACTCTCAGCAAGCAAAGTTGTGTCAACTGTGTATCTCAGGTTGTTAATGAGCCTTCCTCCAATCCTGATGCCATGTTCTTCTTCATATAATCCAGCTTCTCAGATTATTTGCTCAGCATACAAATTGAATAAGTATGGTGAAAGGATACAACCCTGATGCACTCCCTTCTTGACTTTAAACCATGTAGTCTCCCCTTGTTCTGTTCGAACAACAGCCTCCTGATCTATGTACAGGTTCCACATGAGCACAATCAAGTGTTCTGGAATTCCCATTTTTCTCAATGCTATCCATAATTTGTTATGATCCACATAATCGAATACTTTTGCATATTCAATAAAACATAAGTAAACATCTTTCTGGTATTCTTTGCTTTCAGCTAATATCCATCTGACATCAGTGGTGATATCCCTTATCCCATGTCCTGTTCTGAATCCAGCTTGCATTTCTGGAAGCCCTCTGTCAATATACTGCTGCAACCATTTTTTTAATTATCTTCAGTAATATTTTACTTGTATGCAATATTAATGATGTTGTTGAATAATTTCCACATTCTGTGGTATCACCTTTCTTTGGAATGGGTACAAATATGGATCTCTTCCAGTCAGTTGGCCAGGTAGCTGTCCTCCAGATTTCTTGGCATAGACAAGCAAGTGCCTCCAGTGGGGCATCCGTTGGTTGAAACATCTCAGTGGGTATTCCATCAGTTCCTGGAGGCTTGTTCTTTGCCAAGCAGTGCAGCCTCGACTTCTTCCTTCAGTACTATTGGTTTTTGATCATATGCTACCTCCTGGAATGGTTGAACCAATTATTTTTGGTACAGTGACTCTGTATTCCTTCCATCTTCTTCTGATGTTTCCTGCATCATTCAATATTTTGCCCATAGAATCTTTCAATATTGCAACTCGAGGCTTAAATTTTTCTTCAGTTCTTTCAGATTGAGAAATGCTGAGTGTGTTCTTCCCTTTTGTATTGTTTAGCTCTTCTCCATCTTTGTTGAGTTTCTTTCCAGTTGTTCTAT
>NW_006921939.1:2265931-2272271 GCF_000298275.1 Orycteropus afer afer | reverse complement strand
AGGCTCCATCAGAGCACATAGACTGGGATGGAATTCCTGCCGGTCCAGAAGGTAGGTGGGAGTGAGGAATGTTTGCACCTCCATTCACCAAGAGGATGTGGGGTGTAAGAGTAACAAGGGGAATATCACACCTTTCCAGTCCTCAGTGTCCAGAATGTCCTTGCCATCTGGCAAATGGAGCCTGTTATTAGGTCTCTGGAATCTGAGAGAACGCTGTCACTTTAAATATCCAAAATACTCTAACAGTTTATAAACATTCAAAATGGCTGTGTCCTCTGGACAGCTGAAACTCCACAACTCAGCCTGCCTCCCTCTTCTCTGCTTCCCCTTCTATTCATCAGCCTCCAGTGCAGTCCTCCATGCAGCCCCTGGTTAACAGAACCGATTTTTAGTTTAATTCTTAGGTCCTAACACCACTTGGCAGTAACCAAGCTGTCTGTTCTGTCAGGATCGCTAACAGTTCACAGCTCCATATGTCTCCTTTTTCAGTGCTTTCATGCAGGTTCTTCTACTAGTTGGAGTTTAGTCCACTTTTGTATCCTTCCTTTCAAAGCTCAGGGCTCCAGGATTATCTTCTGGATCAGTGTTAATTGGTTCCTCTTTTCTTTGTTGAAGAGGGTCTGTGTAGTTTGTCTGCCTATTCCACCATCTTACTGGAACGTCTAATATTTCTTTTTAAGAGAAAAGATAAGGAACTTCTTTTGTATCCTGTAAAAGGTCATTTAGTAAGTCATTAATGCCCATGGAGTGAGTTACTTAGAAAATGAGGCTAGATCAACTTATATGGCAAAGTATAGCATTCAGTTAGTTATCACATTACTGAAGAAAAATAATCTTTGATGTCAGTTTTCTAGAGGGACAAGATAGTCTTCATGTTCCATTGGTTTTGGTTTTAAGTTAAATGATCTCTTCCTTTTACAGGTTTAAAGTGATCAGGGCCTTACTGTATAGTACCTAAGTAGAAGGATTCTAGAATTAGACATCGGTTCAGATCTTGTCATTGACACTTACAAGTTGTGTGGTGTGGGGCAAATCAACAAATTCCTTAAGTTTTAGTTTCGTTATCTGCAAAATGGGCATAAGCACTATGTGTGTATCAGAATTTGTTGGTAAGATCTAATGAGATAATGTATGTGAAAGCACTTATTATCATGGCTGCCATATTGTAAGGGCTCTATAAATGTTATATTTATATAGTATTGTTATTACAAGTATGTTGTTGCTGTTATGTGCCATCAAGTCGGCCCTGACACATAGTGACCCCTCCTTGGGTTTCCAAGGTGGTATCAGTATGGAAGTAGATTTCCCACCCTTCCTTCTGAGGAGTGGCTGGTGGGTTTGGACCACCATGCTTCTGGTTAGCAGTCAAGTGCCTTAGGTGCCACATTACCAGAGCTCCCATTACAAGTATTGTTGTTGTCGTTATGTGCTGTTGAGTCAGACCTGACTCATAGAGACCCCTCCTTGGGTTTCCGAAGTGGTATCACTACGAAAGTAGACTGCCCAACCTTCCTTCCGAGGAGTGGCAAGTATAGGTATTATTATTGACCTTTTTTCTTGTTCACTTACAACTTAAAAATAAATTTCATTCTGATTTTTTGTATTTGTTGTTAATTCATACATTAATAATTAGCTTAATTTGGGACATGTTCATTTTTGTTTGAAGTGTGTGTGTGTGTGGCATAGCTTTAAAGAAATCCAGTGAAAAAAATTCTAGAGACCATTCAGTTAGTCAATTTAACAAGTGTATTGACTTTTTACAACATGACCACCCTGTGCTATCCATGGAGAAATGACACATTCAAAGACAGAGGACCAAATCCTCAAGAAGCAACATAATTTAATAGAAAGAAGATGGCATTTAGGACCAGAAGACAAGGTTTCAATTGTCTTTCACCACTCACTAGCTTTGTGACTTCAGAGAAGTCATTCACCCTCAGAGACTTTTTTCCCCAAAATGAAAAATGAAGATAAGCATCAGTCTTAATTGATTCACAGGGCTTTTATGAGGCTTCATTGTGATAAGGTATGTTAAAACTCTTTGTAAATTGTTTGCTAGGTTACTATAATCACACACATGAGTTATAAGAACATCCAAGTGCCAAATTGTAAGTTGCATACCTCAGATGCCCTGAGAGGTCCAGATTGTGGGCAGGAGCTATCAGGGAATGCTTCCTGGAGGAAAGAAATGGGACTTGAACAGACCTTTCAAACTCAGATAGGATTTCAATAGTTGTAAAAGAGCAGTGGAGCACAGGGAGACAATCTTATGGAGGGAGAAAAAATAAGGGAAGGTAGAGGCTGGAACAATTGTACAAGCACACACCAAGTGATGGGAAACATGGAAGGGAATGAAGTTACTAAGGTAGTTATAATAGATGGTTCCTCTCCATCTATTATAAGAAACAAAAGAATAAAGAGAAACAGAACAAAGAGAAAGAATATAGAGGTACAGTGAAGTCCCTCCTTTCAGGCAACTTTATATCTTATTCAGCTAAGACTGTTAGCTCAATCAAGGCCTTGTCCTTCTTCATAGCTCTCTCTCAATGACTTAGAACAGTGCCTTGCACATGGTAGGTGCCTAATAAATACACAATAAATGAAAGGATGGGTGAATGATTATGTCATCTGCTATTCTCACCTGGCTGCTTTAATATTACCTAAAATCATAAGCCACTGGGGCAGGGATTGTCTTTTAACTCCCTCTATGTAGTACAGCCCCATCTGCTGTTGGGATTTATGATATTCTTTGCAATGATGTCAATACTTGGTGTGTTTTTTCTTCACCCTGTCCCAGAAGACTCCTTACCTTCAGTGAACAATAAAGTGACCAGCAAGTCATGTGAGTACAACGGGACCACTTACCAACATGGTGAGCTGTTTGTGGCTGAAGGGCTCTTTCAGAACCGGCAACCCAATCAGTGTACCCAGTGCAGCTGTTCGGTAAGACCCTGAATCTTAATATTTCTGCTAGCCCCAAAAATGAGAGCTTCCTCTGTCCTCGTGCCTTTAGTTTGAGTCTATACTGTAGTGTGTTTGATTGGAAGCTGAATTGCCTCCAACTTGTAATCTTCCCTACCAGTTCAGACTTCCTGATCTTCATTCACCCTGAACAATTCTGTGTGAAGGGGTCAGATCACATCCCAGTCTTAAAGCTTTAAGGCTACTTGAATAGGTAAAGATGAGTTGGTGCTGGATCTGCACCTCATTTCACAATAGTTACATCATCAGAGCTTTCCTCTGAAGGACTCCAAATACTAGAAGCCTTAGGAATACATACTATGAGTGGAAAAAGTCACCATCTAGGGCCATGGGATTCAATTTGTAAGAAAAGGGGGAGCCTATTGGTTCACATATCTGAAGTCTTCTGTTTAACAGTTCATTTATGATGACTTGCAATGAGAAAAATCTCAGTAAATGCCTGACCATGATGATTCCTGTGACATTATTTATCAAAAGAACTGTATGTCTTTCCAGAATAAAGTATACCAATTAAATCTTTATATAATTGTGTAGTCCAGAGAATGTAACAGATAGAATCAGAAAATGAGGGAAAATGGGTCTTTAAACTAAAGCATGAAGGAATGAAGATAGACATAAAAATATATATATATACTTTTCTACCTGTAAGGGGCATTAAGTAGTTCCTGGGTAGTACAAATGATTAAGCACTGGATTACTAACCATAAAGGCTGGCAGGTCAAACCCACACAGAAGTGCCTTGGAAGTAAGGTCTGATGATCTGCTTCCCAAAGGTCACAGCCTTGAAAACCCTATGGAGTACAGTTCTACTCTGCACACATGGGGTTGTCATGAGTTGGAATCAATGCTACAGCAACTAACAACAGCAGCAACAAGGGACATTAAACATGGAATTGCCAAGGTAAGTTATAGAATCTCTTCCCTTAGGGATATTTTTTTAGTGAAAATTTAGTGTCTCAGTAGTTTTGAAGCATTTGATTGTGACCATGCCTTCCTAATGAACTTTCAGGAACCCTACTTGCCCTAGAAGAATGTGCTTCTAAGAACAAAGAACAAGTTTTAAGGAGCAATGTTTGCAGCATAGAATTTTAGAGAATGGAAATTGTGCACACATAGACATAACCAGCAAGTAAATTTGATCCTCTCCCTTGCCTGGACTGAGCTGTGGAATTCACATAGTCTTTTATAGTCTGGAATTGCTCCACAGACCTTGTCTCTTTGAGTTAGAAGACAGACTCTAGTGAATGGTACAAATGGCAGCTGTCACACAAATCCTCATTCACTCTCTCTCTCTCTCTCTCTTTTCCCCCCAAATCCTCATTCTCTTAAAACTCCAACATCTCAGCTGGGGCACAATGGGGACCAAGGAATATAGTGAATAGAGAAAAGAGGAGCAAGAATATATTTGGTGATTTGGAGGCCCCATGAAAGTCCTCACACAAGCATTTCGTACCACCTTAAGGCAGGATGCCAAAATAGGATGGGATTATCACTAACTCTTTGTGGCCTAGTCTCTGGCATGCAAATACATAGTAGATAGAAAAAAAGATGTGCAATAGAATTTAGGAAGTACCTAGAATTGACTGTGGAAGAGCATGTTTCGACGCCCAATTGTCCTAGGTGCTGAGCTAAGCCTTTCCATGTGTCCCAGATTCTTCTGATCTCAATTCTGTTTCTCCTTGGCAGGAGGGAAATGTGTATTGTGGTCTCAAGACTTGCCCTAAATTAACCTGTGCCTTCCCAGTCTCTGTTCCGGATTCCTGCTGCAGGGTGTGCAGAGGTAGGTGTTCCACATCGCAGAGACAGTGCTGCCATCCTGAATAACAGAGATTAGAAGAGAGGAAATTACCTGCTCAGTGTCCTGCAGAAATTAGATTTTTTTTTTAATCATAGTCTTATATTTTAGAGGTGCTTTCACTCACAAAAAGAAAACTGTTGATTTTTTAAAATTTTTTATTGTGATTGGAGTGAAAGTTTACAGAACAAATTCATTTTCTATTCAATAGTTTATACACATTTTGTTTCATGATATTAATTGAAACCCCCACAATGAAATGACTCTCTTCCCACTTCTTCCCCATGGTTACCTTTTTCCTATGTCTTTCTTTTTGTACCTCTTGAACACCTCTCCATGCCTTCCTTTTCCTTACTGATAGTATGCTGGTCACCTGCTTTTGATATACTGCCTTTTCCTTCACCCAAATCATTATGTGTCTCTTACCTAGCTTGCAGTATTCCCTTCCCTCCCCTCCCATCCCTGGTAACCGACAAAGAAAGCTTCCTTCCATGTGTAAATCCTTCCTTGATTTTTATAGTAGCGGACTCATACAGTATTTGTCCTTCTGTGATTGACTTGTTTCACTAAGCATAATGTCCTTTAAGTTCATCCACGTTGTGAGGTGTTTCACAGATTCTTCATTTTTTTTTTTAATGTTGCATAGTATTCCATTGTGGTGTATATACCATAGTTTGGTTATCCATTCATCTGTTGATGGGCACTTAGATTGTTCCCATCTCTTTGATGTTGTGAATATTGCTGCTATGAACATGGGTGTGCATATATCTGTCTATTCATGTCCTGGCTCTCACTTCTTTAAGATATATACCTAGTAGTAGGATTTTTTGATCTAATGGTATTTCTGTTTCCAACTTTGTGAAGAAGTGCCATACTGTTTTCCACAGTGGTGCACCATTTTATAGTTCTACCAGCAGTGTGTAAGGGTTCCAGTCCCTAAATGGGCAGAGGACATGAACAGACACTTCACCAAAGAAGATATTCTGGTGGGCAACAAACACATGAAGAAATGCTCACTATCATTAGCCGTTAAATACATGCAAATCAAAACAACAGTCAGATAACATTTTACCCCAGAATTAATAGCAAAGTTCAATAAGAGAGAAAAGCACTGATTTTAAGAGCCAGAGCCTGAAAGAAATTGGGCTGGAGTGCAACAGGGGAGGAGGGGTAGGCATAATGGAAGGTGGAAGTGAGTATCTTTAACTCTCCTTTCTTAAATTCTTCTATCTCAGTCCCTAAGTTATTATATTGTAAAACACATGCCATTTTCATGCATGGCCTTAGAAGGAAGAACAGGCATGCAAATCATTGGTATGCCCCTTTTTTTGAAGATTTCTGCAAGGCAAATTTAGATGTTTTTAAAATGGAGACTGTGATAGTTGAAGATGTGTCAACTTGGCTGGACTCCAGTTGTGAGTGGTGGTTCCCATGATGGATCACATGACTGCGTTCTAAGCGGCCGGTCGGCCTAGGGGGAGTTTCCCCAGGGGTGTGGCCTACCTGCAATGCTATCCCAGGGACAAACTGGAAGAACGGCATTCTGGACTATATACTTCCTGG
>NW_006921939.1:2264809-2265466 GCF_000298275.1 Orycteropus afer afer | reverse complement strand
GGAAATGCAAGGAGGGGTCGCTATGAGTCAGATCCGACTTGATGGCAGTGAGTTTGGTTTTTTAGTTCATAGATAGATAGAAAGATAGAGATATAGATATAGATACACATCTTTTTCTCCTCCAGACTCCTAACATCAAACATACAAAATAATAATAATAATAATAAAAACCTCACTGCCGTTGAGTTGATTTCAACTCATAGTGACCGCTCCTTGGGTTTCCGAGGTGGTATCACTATGGAAGTAGATAGCTAAACCTTCCTTCTGAGGAGTGGCTGGTGGGTTTGAACAGCCAGCCTTATGGTTGGCAGTCAAATGCCTTAGGCACTATGCCACCAGAGCTCCCAGAATCAAACATAATCATATTTAATTCTTTGCTTCTGCTTCTCAAGCTAACAATTATATCAGCAGTCTCTGTCATCCCTCCCTCCTTATCCTTTCCTACTGACACTATCCTGATTTTGCCTTTCTTTTATACTTCCATTCAAACAACGTTATGTAGTTTACATCTAAGACCAATTATATAGTTGGCACTGTGCTGAAAGCTGGGTGTATATTGGTAAACAGAATATACATGAGTATAATGTTGTTGTTGTTATGTGCCATCGAGTCGGCCCTGACTCATAGCGACCCCTCCTTGGGTTTCCGAGGCGGTAT
>NW_006921939.1:2256123-2264438 GCF_000298275.1 Orycteropus afer afer | reverse complement strand
TATGAGTCGGGACCGACTCGATGGCACATAACAACAACACAACATGCACATTATATGCATGAGTGCATTATTTATGTGGGTGTGTTATATGGGAAAATATGGTACATATACTATACCATAGACCATATGGCTTCTTTATGTAAATTAGAACCCCCTCTTAATTAGTATACTTAAGATGCTTAAGATACTTTACTGCCATCTTCCAGAAAAAATCATTGTGAATGGTATCTCCTTAGCTGTGCAACCCTTGTGCAGTGCACAACCTACCCAATCGTATGTAGCGTACATAGCAGCAAAGATACGTTGTTTGCTCGTATGGAGCTCATATTCTACCAGAAGAGACAAATAATAAACAAATAAGTGAACAAATCTCTAAATATAAACAATGTAAGTGCAAAGAAGGAAACAAAGTATTGAGATAGAGAATTAGAGGTGAATGCATTTAGGTTGAGTTGTCAGGGAAGGCACCTCTGAGGAGGTGATATTTAAGCTCAGACCTGAAAGATGAGAGGGAATTAGCCATCAAAAGATCTTGGAGGAAGAGCATTCTAGGCATAAAAGGAATGTCAAAGGCCATAGGCAGAGAAGAGCTGGAGTACTGAAGGAGCCAAATGATCAGTGTGATTGGAATATAGTGGTCATGGTCCAAACTGGCATGAGCTGAGGCTAGAGAGATGACTAAAAGTCATATCACACAGAGCCTTGTATTCCATAGGAAGGAGCTTGGGTTTCAGTTTGTAAGTGCAATGGGAAGCTATTGGAAGGTTGTGAGCATGGTAAAATCCCATTTATGTCTTAAAAGATCTCACTGGCTATTATGTCCAAACTAGAATAAACAGAGGCAGCAATGTAAGTGGAGGGACCAAGAAGGTTAGTATAGTAACTTGTGAAGTGAGACAGGATGGGTTCTTGGTCTGGTAATGCAGTGTAGGGGACTGGTCAAGAGTGGATCTTCTGGAGCCAAACTGCCTCAGTTCCAATCCCAACACTACTACTTTCCAGCTGGATGTCCGTGAGCAACTTACTTGACCTTTCAAGTAAATCTGTAAAGTGAGGATAATATTAGCACCTACTTCAGAGATGGTTATGAAGTTTATATTAGATTATGCAGGGACAGGATTTAGCAGAGTGTCTTACATGTTGTTGTTGCTGTTTGCCATCAAGTCAGACCCGAGTCATAGCGACCCCTCCTTGGGTTTCCGAGGCGGTATCACTACGGAAGTAGATTGCCCAACCTTTCTTCCGAGGAGCGTCTTACATAGTGAGACTCAATAAAGAAAAATGGACAAATTTGAAACATATTTAGATCATTGGTTCTCAACTATAGAGGCACATAGCAGATTTATACTCAGACCAGGAGTGGGAGGGGATCTCAATGTGCAGCCAAGTGTGAGAACCACTGAGTTAGACGAAAAAAATTATGGAATTTGCTTGGCTATCCAAAAAGATAGCCTCAACTCTGTTAAAACTCTGCTCAAAAGTTTTTGTGCTAACATGTATTTTATTTACTATATCTACACACAGTTTTAAACACTTTACTTATATAAACTCATTTGATTCCAATGCAATCTTATGTGGCAAAAACCCATTGCCATCGAGTCATTTCCAACTCATAGTGAACTGATAGGACAGAGTAGAACTGCCCCATAGGCATTCGAAGGCAGTAATCTTTACGGAAGCAGCCTGACTCATCTTTCTCCTGTGGAGCAGCTAGTGGGTTAGCAGCTGAGTGCTTTAACCACTGCATCACCAGAACTCCTTTCCTATGTGGTAAGTACTATTATTATCCCCATTTTATGGATAAGGAAACTGAAACGGAGAGAGGCTAAGAACTTAGTTCAAGGTCATGTAACTAGTGAATTGAGGAGCCAGAATTCGAATCTGAGCAGCCTGTTTTCCAACTCCAGGCTCTTAACCACTCAAAGGGATGGCTCTCTGTTGCCAATAGAATACATATCAGCTCCTTGACTCTGACAGTGAAGGCCTTCCACAGTCTAGCCTCAGTTACCCTTATGGGCCCATATTATTCTATTTCATGTGCCTCAGGTTCCAATCACATCGTTTCTGTGTTCTTTTATCTTTGTATCTTTGCTGTGTCTTCTAACCTCTAGCCCAGTGTTTCTCAAACTTTAGGTTGCTTTGCAATCATCTGGAAAACTTGTTGAAATTCAGGTCCTTGGAACACACCTCCAGAGATTCTGATGTAGTGACCTTGGGTCTGGATCCCAGGAATCTGCATTTAAGCAAGCCCCAGAGTTCATTCTCATGCAGGTAGTCCATAGACAGGCACTTTGAGAAACCATTCCTAAGGCCATGTAGATGACAGGGGACAGCCTGGAACTATTATTTTATATCTGTGTCTTGTGCACTTAAATTGAGCCTACTAAACGGCTGAAACCTGAGTAAACCAGTAGAAAAGTAAGCAATTTTTATCTCTCATTGGTCAGAGTATCAAATTCCAACCATATAATGACAGTTTGGGGTGAATGAGCATTTTATGATAAGGAATTGGGAAGAAAAGGAAAGAAAATGGCCTTCTAGTTAACCATTATGCATGTACAGTATGGGATGAGAGGAGGGAATGTTGCCTTTTTCTGGAAAATTCTTTCCCTCCATCTCTGCCTATGGAAATCCTACCAGTCCTTCAAGACTTAGCTCAAATACAAGCTCTTTGGATTCTAATGCAGGTAGTCCTCAGATCACATTTTGATAAATTCTAGCTGGAAGGACTTTCTCTCTCTTCTCTGACTTCCCACCTCCATCCATAATTTCTCCACCCTTAAATTTCGGCTTATTCTTCAAAGGCCAGCATGAATTCCACCTCTTCCATCAAGGGTTTTTCAATACTGCAAACTAGGTAAAAACCTCTCTCCTCTCTGGAACCCCTCAGCACTGAACTTGTGCTTCTCCAATGGCATCTATCACCTTCTGTCTCTCATTATCTATGTCCTTTTTAACCTCATATATATATATATTTTTTTACTTCATGTCTTATTAGCTCTCCCAATGTATAAGTTCCGTAAAGTAGAAACTAGTTCTGGTTCATCTTTATTTCCCCCACTATGCTAGACACAGGGTAGGTGCTCTTTAAATGAATGCATGCTACTTTGGAAATAATACTAGAAAGTTAGTTATGGTTTGAATTAGATGTGACTAAAGTAGGATATCATTGTGGTTTTTTCCCCCTGAATTACTGACTAACCATGATAGATGATTCTGACCATACTTGGGTTGATGGTCGATGGGAAATTATCTTGTGTCATTCCTGATCCCCATGTTATTTTTCTGCCCCATCCCACTTCAGGACACTATAATTAACTTTTTTTTTTTTTTTAAGAACTGACCTTTTAATGATTATCAATATATGCTCATCCTTTTAAATATGTTCTTTATACAACTCCTCATAAGTAAATGTGGATTTAGTTACAGTGAAATTTGACATGGGGTCACCATGAGTTGGAGACTGATTTGACTACAGTTGTTGTTGATATGTGCTGTCAAGTTGGACCCAACTCATAGCGAGCCCTCCTTGGGTTTCCAAGGCAGTATCTACAGTTAGCGACAACAATTTGATTTATGCTTCAATATGGTTCTGGATCTTTCTCACAATGTGTGTGCATGTGTGTGTGTGTGTGTGTGTATCTGTACCAGAGTGTGGCTATTAAATTTCATCCAGGAAATGGATATCTTATTCTCCACCTGTCTATACCCTCACCTCCTTTCTCATCTTCGTCCCAAATTAGTTTGAGTCTACCTGAAAAGGAAGGAGGTCTATAGGAAGCAAAGTCATACACATGGTTGCTAATATAACCAGCTACTCACTGTACTCTACCTGTTAGGCTAGAATTATTTTGTTCAGGAAAGTGATACTTGAAATATAAACTGAAGAATAATTAATAAAAGGAGAGGCAGGAAACCACAAAGTGACATATGCATTCAAGAAACAGTATGCTTCAGTAAAAAGGACATAGCCATGGTCCATAGCCAGCAGGACATAGATTTGACATTTCAGAGCCACCCCCTACTAAGGATATTATCTTGAACAAGTTACCTAACATTCAGAACCTTGGTTTTCTAGGCTTGGCTTTCTCACTGATGGAGTGGTCTTAAAGATTAACTGAGATGACAGAGTGTTAGGAGAGGGGCTAACATAGAGTCACTGCTTAAGAAGTAGTAATTATTTTATATAATATTGATTATATTTATTACTCTAACATTGTACCTTCTCCTCTCAGATAGTCTTACCTTTTGATTTAATCTCTGTATACAGAACTCTATTTCTAGTCCTTATCTGTGGTAACAGAACCTGGGACTAACTACTTTCTCTACAGTTTTCCTGGCACAATTTATATTTTTCTTTTATCATGTCCTCAGAAGAATCAGATAAAAGCTGGTTATTACTGATCACATATTGTTCCTTCATACACTTGAAGATTCATTAAATTTTTTCTTCACCATCTCTTCTCCAGCCTAAATAAGCCATTTTCTTTCATCTTTCCTATAAAGACTAAATCCTACATTTTTATAAAAATTGTTGTTGTTTTTTCTGTGCTTCCAATTTCTTTACATCTTTCTGTGGTATCTAATGTGATTTAAACTCCTTTGAAGTTCTAATTTTTGAAACACAATTTTTTTTTCTGTTGAAATGATGTTTTTTACAAAGGTATATCTTACATAAGCATATTACTCTTGTAACAGAGAGCCCAAAGCCATTTCTCCCCTGTGCTGGCTGCCCTAATTGCAGGCAAAATACTGAAGAAGAAATGACCTTTTGAGTGCTGAACTTGCAAACCTTAATATAAAGAGCCCTATTCAAACAGGCTCTCTGCACTGTCACCAAACACTAATTTGTGCCTTTCTTCCAGGATCAGACAACAATCTCAGACACAGATTGAATCTCAGCCCCAGCCCCAGTTGTTTAGACATGACTTTGAGGCTAGGACAGTCAGGAGAGTTGGCAGAGTGCGTGTCATTGCTGGCAATTCAGCAAACCTCATCTGGACTGGAAGCTTAGTGCAAACAGCCATCCGAACCTTAAGGGAAACTTTATCAGAAGAAAAAAAATCTCTTCAGAGATTGTACTACTTCCACATCCTGTGCAGGAAGGTCTCAAACCCAAACCCACACCCACCCTCCCTCTACCGTTTATCATTTCTGCTTTCTGTCTCCTGCCCATCTTCCCAAAGCAAAGGGGAAGAATATGTTCTTGGACTTTAGAGAAGAGAGAAGCATTTGGAACAGGCTATTGAATATATAGACAGACTAGGTTGGCATTTAGTAGGTAGTGCCAGGCAGTGTTCTAGGCACTAAGTAATAGCTCATTCAGTTCCCTCCATAGTAGTAGGAACTGTTATTATCCCTATTCTACAGAGAAGGAAACTGCAGTAGAGAAGTAAAGTGATTTCCCCAAGGGCACATGGTAGTAAGTGGTAGAGCTAGAATTTGAACCTAGGCAGTTTGACTCCAGAGTCCAAGTTCTTAACCCCTACACTACCTCTTGGAATCCATTCATAGAAGTGTAACAAGGGCTTCTCCTAGTTCATCAGGTTTAAATCCCTTCACCATACTTATTCAATCTCTATGCTGAGCAAATAATCCCAGAAGCTGGACTATATGAAGAAGAACGTGGCATCAGGATTGGAGGAAGACTCATTAACAACCTGCAATAAGCAGATGACACAGCCTTGCATGCTGAAAGTGAGTATGACTTGAAGCACTTACTGATGAAGATCAAAGACTACAGCCTTCAGTGTGGATTACATCTCAACATAAAGAAAACACAAATCCTCACAACTGGACCAATAAACAACATCATGATAAATGGAGAAAAGATTGAAGTTGTCAAGAATTAATTTTGCTTGGATCCACAATCAACAGCCATGGAAGCAGCAGTCAAGAAATCAAACGATGTATTCTGTTGCAAAAGACTTCTTTAAATTGTTAACGAGCCAAGATGTCACTCTGAAGACTAAGATATGCCTGATCCAAGCCTTGTATTTTCAGTCGCCTCATATGCACGTGAGAGCTGGACAATGAAGAAGGAAGACTGCGGAAGAACTGATGCATTTGAATTGTGGTGTTAGGCAAAGAATGCTGAAAATACCGTGGACTGCCAGAAGAATGAAAACATCTGTCTTGGAAGAAGTACAGCCAGAATGGTCCTTAGACGTTGAGGATGGCCAGAATTCATCTCACATGCTTCGGTCATATTATCAGGAAGAACCAGTCCCTGGAGAAGGATATCATGCTAGGTAAAGTAGAGGGTCAGCAAAAAAGGAGGAGCCCCACAATGTAATGGATTGACACAGTGGCTGTGATGATGGGCTCAAGCCCACGGTGATTGGGAGGATGGTGCAGGGCCACATAGTGTTTCATTCTGTTGTACATATGAGGCTGCTATGAGTCAAAGCTGGCTTAATGGCAACTAACAATAACAACAACACTCTTTCTACCTGAAGTAGAGGCACTTTCATAGTCTTAGGAAAGCTGTCATCTGCCTGGAGAATGAATCTGGATGATGTGGGCTGACTGCCATTGTTTGTGAGCTGATGAGATACTATGAGATTTCATTGAGAATGTGGTCTTGAGTAAAGGACTAGCAAATTTACTGCAATCCCACCTCACTGAATTAATTGAACAGGCTATTCCTCAGAAATTGATGGGATGTAAGATATATTTGTGAGATTTTTAATAGAACTGAATAAATCCGTGTATAAATATAGGCTCATATTTATAGACATGAAACATAATTTAAAAAACAGACCTTTTCACATAGCAACTTTTATGCACATTTTAAATCATCATTGATTAGCATGCATCTTCTCTTGATAAAAGTAGCATACCAAAATGGAAAAAATAAAAACAACAAAAATTGACTCAATAATTTTTGAGTTAGTGTTTTCTCACCTAAACTTCAAGATGCATTGAAACACTTTGATATTTTCATATTTACAAGAGTCTTACCATCATTACTGATCCCTTTTCAAAAGTGAATCATTCGTGTTTATGAATATGGGACTATCTTAAATATTTTCCATGCTTTCCTACCTCTCTTCCTCTTCAAAAGCCTAATTGGAAGCTTTCTCCTTCCATGGAAAGTTTCCAGGTTATTTTTATTCTCTTTCCATTCCTTGAGCTCTTAAATTCACGTCCACACACTTGCTGACTGCCCCAGGACCCCCACCCCTCTGAGATCATCATGTTTCTGCTTGGCATGTCTCTTATGTCTAGGATGTTTCTTCCTAGACAAAAAGTCCTTCAGACAGTGGTTTGACAGCATTGACTTTCATTCTGAGCTTAACAAATTAATAGCGATAATTCCTAATTGGCCATCTGGGATATCCTGTCAGTATCAATAATGCCCCATTCTGTTTGTGGGGTTGGAGTGGAGATCTTTTTTGTGTACATAAGTACAGGAAAAATAAGGAATTCTCAGTGAAGCATTTAAGAGCAATTATATCTTCATGGGTGGTTATAGCCACTCTTCCTTCAGCCCTGTCCTTCTAACTACTTTGAGGAATGCCATATCTGCCCAGAAAGACACCAGTGAATGTCCTTGTTACTCACTTTAGAATAGTCTTCATTAACTTAAGCTCCAGCATTTACAGAAATTAATTTGAGTAGTTGACTGACAGTGTAAACAAAAGAAAAAGATACTTAAGAAAGAGGGCTATTTCTGGCAGAGGAATCATATTTGCATGATACCCAGACTGTAAGTGTAAGAATTTACAAAGTCCGGGTCTTCATAGCCCAGGCACAGTGGACAGTGGATGTAATTATCCAGCTGATTCAGGCAAAGAGCTGATATGACTATCATCCACTTTCCATTTGGCATTGGCTATTAAAACCAGACCCAAATTCCCCACTCCCACCAAGTAGTTCAATCTTCTTCTTTTTGTAGCACCAGGAAGCCAAAGTGGTGCTCATGGCTGGAAGAAGGCCCTTACAACTGACTGCTTTTCATTACTAGTTTGAACAGGCAGCAACATTGGTAGATCATTGAATTTCCCTTCTGTGTCCTGCAAGTTATTTTTAGTTTGTGGATATGGTAGCATAAGACTGTACTTTATTTGGGTACTTAGATTTTTAATGCTCCACTTTATAACTATGAAAATTGTATTGGCTCCCATTAAAGCCGATATCTGTCCTCTTAAGTCTCATTCTAAGCCAAAAAAGAAAAACTGTTTTTAATTAACGTGCAAACTCCTTTTCTAAAAAGTGCAAAATAGGAGGGAGGGAACTAGCATAAGTACGAGAGAAACTAAGCCAATTTAGAAGGTATGAGCTGGAAGAAGCTCTACAGTCTTTTTTTTTTT
>NW_006921939.1:2243948-2256023 GCF_000298275.1 Orycteropus afer afer | reverse complement strand
AAACAAAAACCTCACTGCCGTTGAGTTGAGTCAACTCATAGCGAACCCTCCTTGGGTTTCTGAGGCAGTATCTCCACAGAAGTAGATTACCCAATCTTCCTTTCGAGGAGTGGCTGGTGGGTTTGAACCACCAGTTTTCTGGTTAGTACCCAAATGCCTTAACCCACTAAGCCACCAGAGCTCCTTCTAAATACAAAACCCACCAAAAACCAAACTCTTGCCCAGTCTTCCTTCCAAGGAGTGGCTGGTGGGCTTGAACCGCCAACCTTCTGGTTAGCAGTCAAATAAATGCACTATGCCACCAGAGCTCCTATGTGCAGGCATAATTTTTCTCTTTCTGCTCGGCGTTGTTGTTGTTATTACTGTTTAATCCAGAACCTTTCCTCTGTTAAATACCTAGCACACCTGTCAGAGTCCTGTAAGCTGGGTTTTCCCCATGGATAGGCTACTCTTGAGCAGAAAGAGGAAGAAGTGGAAAGAGAGGAAGGCAAGGGGGGAAGAAGAATAATAGCTGACACTTACACGACACTGTGCCAGACACTGTTCTAAACACTTTGCATTTATTGATTCATTTAATCTTCAAAATTCTATGAGACAAGTATTATTACTTCCATTTTAGTGAAAAAGAAACTGAGGCACAGAAAAATTAATCCACTTGCCCAACGTCATATAGGTAAGAAGGGGGCACAGCCAGAATTTGGATCCATGCAGTCAGGCTCCTGTCAGTTTTAGCCATTACACTATACAATTTTTCAACTTGGGGAAATGAGGCAACTTTAGGAACTCTGTTAACTCAGAGGCTACTGGGAGAAGCAAATTTTGTGATGATTCTGCTGCCAGGTCAGGTATGGTAATACCTCCAGCGGTGGATTAGAACAACTCTGAGAAGTAGAGACCCATTTCTAAGCATTGAAAGAACAGAGTATAGATCGTGGGCACCATCCAACTAATAATTTCTTTATTTCCTCTCTTTTGATTCTTCCCCGAACACACACACACACACACACACACACACTCAATACGCTTTTAAAAAATTAAATAAATATTTCTGATTTTTCTGTATAGTGCTTTGCTTCAAATTTGATTTACTACTGTTGGCAAGAAGTTCCCCTGGTCTGGGTCTTAGTTTTTCTCAAGCATGTATTTTGTTAATAATGCTAAGAGCTTGTGTTGACATCCCAAGCAATACAGTGCTTTATTTCACAATAAAGTATTTTTCAAAAAAGAAAAATGACTGTCTGCATTACAAGATACTACTGGACTCCTTGGAGTACTATATATTATTATCAGGAGCTCATGTGTCTATGGATCAGTGCACAATCCTTATACCAGTATTCTTCAAAACCAATTGACCCATTGCTGTCATGTCAATTCTGACTCATAATGATCCTATAGGACAGGGTAGAACTACCCAATTGGGTTTCAAAGGCTGTGATCTCTACAAAAGCAGTCTGCTACATCTTTCTCCTGTGGAGTGGCTGGTGATTTCAAACTGCCAACCTTTCAGTTAGCAGCTGAGTGCTTAACCACTGCATCACTAGGGCTCCCTAGTATTCTTCAAAACATCTTTCAGAATGTCTGTTCCCTTCCAGCAGGACTTGGAGAATTAGATGTTTGGCAGAGGCTTCCAAAGATCGTCTGCTTCGAGCCTCTCCTTACTCTCCAGCTTGGGTACAGAGTACTGGCTATAAAATGCCCTACCGTAGAACCTGGCATATCATAGATGAGATTTCATGATGGGTTTTTTCCTCCCTGTCCTCTTCCACTTTTCCTCAAAAACCCTTTAACTGTTTGCTCTTATTCTGATAATTTCAACTTGTTTCTCTGAAAATACAGGTATCACATTCTCTTGACCCAGAGGTCACTTCCTCCTGCCTTGGTGACATACTTAATTTGTATCTGTTCTTATGATTAGAGTGACTATATAGTTTATCATCCAAACCAAGACACTTCTGACAGTGAGAATGGCAATCTTAAAAAATCATGCTTGTCAGAAAAATAGGCATAAACTTGGGACTGTCCCAGACAAATCAGGACCTAAGGCTACTGTATTCATGATGTCTTGCTTGGTTTAGAAGTGGCCACATGCTTGTATAGGTTTTCTGTCTGAGGTTTATCTTCACCGGTATCTCATAATCTCATTGTACATTCAGTCCTTTAGAGAGGACAAGGTTTACTTGTGTGACCTGTTCAAGCCAATCAGATTAATAGAAGTGATGGAAGTTATAAGCAGTCTGAATTTCAGCCTAGCTCTGGACCATTTTTCAAATACTTGTTCTCCATTTCTCCCATTACCAGAAAGCCAAGTCATTCCAACTCCATAGGGTACCACTCAAAGTATAATTGAGGCTTGAATAAACAACACATGTGGCTTTTAAGGTTAAATGAGTATTGTTTGACATACAGTACACTAGAGTTGTTTTTCATTTGGCTTTCAAAAATTGGTTAAAATTATATCTTGTTGCTTCTCAGAATTAACCTGAATCCATCTGTCTCCATTAGAATTACTGTTTGTTTGTTTTTTTGTTGTTGTGCATTTTTTTTTTCACAGAAAAAAATGCTTGGCTGAAAAAGGAAGCTCTCTCTCTCACTGAAGATAATTTGTCCAGTTAATCAGCCAAAAGAAAAAGAGAGAGAGAGAGAGAGAGAAAACAAACAGGTTTTTAAGGCTCTTGATGCCTACTTTTTTCACTCAGGTATTTTGTCTCTTAGATACAGTTAATGACTATAAATAGGTATACGCATTTTTGTTGTCCAGAGACACCCTGTCCATGTCTATAGAACCACTTATAATTGCACAAAATGAACACTTAAGAAGACATCTCTATTTTAACTTAGTTGAATAGAATAATTGAAATGTTGAAACTTTCAGCAGCTACCTCGAGAACATTCAAGCATATAGAATGTCATTGTGATGACTTGGAAAGCTCAAAGGCAACAGAAAAATATATATGTATTCATTATTCAATCTGTATATTTATTCAAAAGTAAAAGAGCTCAACAGAAGATTTCAAAGAGTGGCTTAAGAAGACAAAGTATTACAATGACATGTGCAAAGACATGGAGTTCAAAACCCAAAAGCGAAAATATGCTCAACATCACACAGGCTGAAAGAACTGAAGAGAAATTTCAAGCCTAGAGTTGCAATACTGAAGGATTCTATGGGCAAAATATTTATTTATTTATTTATTTATTTATTTTCGTGATTTGAGTGAAAGTTTACAGAGCAAATTCACTTTCCAAACAACAGCTCACATACACGTTGTCTCATGACATTGGCTGCGATTTCCCACAACGCAACAGCTCCTCTCCCACTTCCTCCCCATAGTTACCTCTTCCCTGTGTCCTTCCTTCCATGCACTCCTGCCCCCCCCAGCTGTCTCCCTGTGCATAAACAGCCCTTCTATTCTCACAAGGTTGATCTCTCCAAGGAGTGTGTCTACCTAATGTAGACACTAACTAATGCAGCTCATATACATGTCTTTTGTTCGGCTGGAAGCCACAGAAGAGGTTTCAATTCTAGACCTCAAGAGCAAGTAGGGGCCATAGTCTCAATGGTTCCATCAGGTTCTATCAGACCAGCAAACCTGGTCCCCCCTCTTTTTTTAATGATTTTTGAGTTTTGTTCCACATTGCTCTCCCACTCTATCTAGCATCTCCTACATAGATCCCCCTCTGAGTGGTTGACAGTGGGAGCCAGGCACCATCTAGTTCTTCTGGTCTTATAGTTGTATAGGCTGAGGATCTCATGATGTGCCAGTCCCTTGGCCTAATTGTTTCCATGTGTCTTTAGTTTTCTTTGTTCTTCTTTGCTCTGGACTAGGAGAGACCCATTGTTGCATCTAGATGGCCACTTGCAAGCTTTTAAGATCCCAGTCGCTACTTGTATGGGGAAAATATTGAATGAACCAGGAAGCATCAAAAGAAAATGGAAAGAACACACTAAGTCACTGTACCATAAAAGAATTGATTGACATTCCATCATTCCTCACCACTGCCATCGAGTCAGATCTGACTGATAGCAACCCCCTTTGGGTTTCCAAGGTGGTAAATCTTTAAGGAAGTAGATCGCCCGGTCTTCCTTCCACAGAAGTGAGTTTGAACCACCAACCTTATGGTTAGCAGTCAAATGCCTTAGGCACTACACCACCAGAGCTCCTTAAAAGTAGTCATTCTTTTTCTTTTGTAATTTACTCTCCCTTTTGGCTATTTAGATTAGCCTTGAAATCACATCCTATAGCTTTTTTACACTTTGTTTTTTCATTTGCTGGTGAATCTTTTCTGGTTTCTTATCTCTTTGGCCCCATATCTTCATTTAGTTCAAAATATCACTTGGACCTACCAATGAGAGCTAAAATAGAATGAGTAAATCCAAGTTCATCCCCACTAAATCACTGTCAATGATGATGTCATTGCCCAGCTCTCCAGATTTGCAGCCCTGGCATAATTTTTTACTGTTTTCTCCTTTGTCTTCCTCTTCCATTATCAAATCTTCCATCAAGGTCTTAACTGTTTTCTTTTTATCTGTAGTGATCCAATTCAACCTGTCTTTTCTATTCCAGTGTAGATGCTCATTGCCTATCACATATTATGACAAACAGCCTCTGGCTATCCTCCCAGATTGCAGTTGCTTCTCAACTAGTTTATACTCCATTACCAGGATAAGATTCCACAAATATAGTTTTTGCCATGGGACTTCTGTACTTACAAATTAGTAACAGCATCAAATGTGAATTCTTCAGCCTCTTCTTAAAGTCTATCAGGCAATTATTTACCTCAGCAACCTGCCCCCACCTACCATCCCTCTCCCTCACTCTCTTTTTCTATCTCATCCCACAAATGATTACCAGCCCCATTTCTCTTATTTCCATATCTGAAGTTTTTGCTCAAGCCAAATCTTGCTTGCTGTTTCCAGTATATCATTCGCTATTTCCAATGTTCTGTTCCTTAGTAAATGCCGTACTCTTCAGTTGAGATCGCCTCTGCCCATATCACTGTCTATTTATGCCCTGAAGCATCTGTTTCTAAAAAGGTGACTTAATAGTTCTCTCAGGAAGCTTTGTGCAATTAGATCTGACTGCTCAGTCCTCCTATTCAATATCTAAAGACATATATTCCATTTGTATTTTCAATTGTTGCTTTGTGCATGCATGTTCTTAGGCTAATTCCTATTGATTCTCTGTCACTTCTAGCCATGTTTGAAGGCAAGGTCCAAACTGGATTTCTCACTCAGTCCTACTCTATCTAGTTCAGGCTCTTTACTCAAGAGGTGCTCAATGTGTGTTAACTGACTATTGGCCATTGCTTTCTAGTCTTAAACAAAGGTGAAAACATCTTTACTCTTACATTGTTAGCCAGGGCTTACAAATAGGTCTTTGTCTACCGTCTTTTCCCAGATGTGTGATAACCAGGCAGAAGTATGTGTACTGTTGAACAAGCATTTAATAGGGCTTTTAAAAAAAACACATTTTAATTCAGTACATTTATTGAGCATCTGATATCTAATGAGCATTATGCTAGGTGCTCCCACCCAGTGATTCTCCAATTCCTAAGGGCATTAGAATCTTCTTCAGGGCTTGTCAAAACACAGATTGCTGGGTCCTGTACCCAGAGTTTCTGATTCAGTAGGTGTAGGGTAGGTCCGAAATTTTGCATTGCTAACAAATTCCCAGGGATGCTGATGCTACTGGTCCAAGAATCACACTTTGAAAACCCCAGCACTAGGGGAGCTAAAGGGAGTCTAAGACATAGCCTCCACATTCAGAGGATTTACAGACTCATCACGGAGACAAGTCAGTACTAGGAAACATTTAATAGCAGAAAGTATTATAGAATATTTTAGTACCCATTCACTCAACAAATATTGAATGAGTATTAACTATGTACCCAGCACTGTTTTAGATGAACACTATAGGCCCAAATACCTGCCCTCATGCAGGATTCTAGTGAGGGAATACAAACAATAAACAAGATGAAGAAAATATATAAAATATAAAATAGGGATAAGTGCTAAGCAGAAAAAGTGGAAGGGGCGGGGAATAAATAACAGAGGGAGTTGAAATATTAGATAGAATGGTTAGAAAAGCCTTCCTGGTTCTTTCTTTTGACAAGTATTTATTGAATGACTACTATATTTTTATGTAAATAACACACATATTAGTGGGTTTTTTTTTTGCCAACTGCATCCTCCCCCTCCATTTTTGTAAACATGCTATGATAATTTTTACAGCAACATAAAAATACCATAAATAAATTAGTATAGTGCACTTACAAAAATACCTCGTGGGGTGGAGGGCATGGTTAGCCAAAAACAAAACAAAACAAAACAAAACCTTATAACATGGGCATTATTTGCATAAAAATACATACTATATGTTAGGCACTGTGGTAGATGACAGTGATATAAACCCATTGAATTGATTCTGACTATAATGACCCTATAGGACAGAGTAGAACTACCCCATAGGGTTTCTAAGGCTATAAATCTTTACGGAAGCAGACTGCCTCAGACTGCCTCATCTTTCTTCTGCAGTTCTAACTGCCTGCCTTTTGGTTAGCAGCCAAATGCCTTAACCACTGTACCACCAGAACTCTTGGATAATGATACAGACATAAATAACACAAATAAAAAACCCTCCCCTTAAGGAATGAACATATTTATTTGGATGTCAGGATTCCTGGGGTTCTGATGTTAACTGTCATGAACTCATGTGGCTGTGAATGGTCACTTTCCTTCTCTGAGGCATGGAACTTATGTTTGAAGTCCTATACATCTCTCAGGTTACAAGATGCTTAGTTTTTCAGGCAATTGTAAGCACGTAAGAGTGGTTGAGAAATGCTTTGTGGAGGAAGAAAAATTCAGTTGGAAACGCTCAAATATGGGTATGGTTTTCATAGGCATAGGGGAGCTGTGAGGTGTGGGAAGTGGGGAGGTAATTTCAGAATAACATGAGCAAAAGCATGGAAACAAGAATGGGAGCCATATGTTCCATGAACAGTAAGAAGATTAAAGGATTTACATTGTAAAGTAGCTGGTGTAGTTAAGTAGAAGATTGTTGTCATCATGTGCCATGGAGTTGGCCTCCATGTGCAATGAAACTAAATACCGCCCAATCCTGGGCCATCCCCATGATTGGCTACGTATCTGACCATTGTGATCCATAGAGTTTTCATTGGCTGATTTTCAGAGGTAGATTGTCAAGCCTTTCTGCCTAGTCCGTCATAGTCTGGAAGCTCTACTGAAACCAGCTGAGCATAATAGCAACGTGCAAGTCTCCAATGACAGATGGGTGATGGTTGCACATGAGACACACTGGCTGGGAATTGAACCCAGGTCTCCCACATGGAAGGTGAGAATTCTACCATTGAACTACTAGTGATCCCTGAGTATGGGGTAGGGGCTCAATAAAGATGAGGTAGGAGCTGACTGTAGAGAGTCTTGGATGGAAAACCACCGAGGGATTTGATCAGGGAATGATAAAATTATACAATGAAAATGGTGTTTTAGGAAGATTAGTTTAGCAATCAGAGAAATCTTCGAAATTATCCAATCTTTTCTTAAGATTGTTTTTACTGTGATAAATAGATTACAAGACATTTCACATTTCAGAAGTCTTCACATGCAAAATTCAGTTATGTTCATCGTGTTATCCACTCCCAAATTATTTTTGAATTATGAAGGATTAAAGCCATACTTTGTTATGTCACTCTCTGATTATAATATTATTAGCAAACTAATTCTAGGGTCCTTGTCAAGCTCTAAAAGGCAATGACATTACATAATTTTCCTAAGAGTTAACTATGACATATTTGAACCAGTAACATACTATTATTTTAGCTTCATGTTTTTGAAAGCTTGGGAGATGAATTAGAATAGAACATTCTTAATGCTTATACTTTTTTCTAGTTATCTCATGAAATATCTGGTTGAATTGATATTGTCATGATGATCCCATGTGTGCAGAGTAGAACTTAATATTCCGACACTTAACCATTTGTGCCACCGAGGGATGTGTGTGTGTGTGTGTGTGTGTAACATTTAAATAGTACTCAGAGTGGCGCACACATCTCTAAGACCAAGGTCTTCTCATTCTGCTTCTGCTTCCTTGGTCATAGGTAACACAAGGTAAAAGAATTAGAAATCAGTCTTTTTTAAAAAATGTATTTTATGTTTTTGTTTTGTTGTTGAGGCTACACATAGTAGAACATACACCAGTTCAACAATTTCTACATGTACAATTCAGTGACATTGACTACATTCTTCAAGTTGTATAACCATTCTCACCCTTCTTTTCTGAATTGTTCTTCCTCCATTAACACAATCTCACTGTCCCTTAACTTTTCTGTCTAATCTTTTGAGTTGCTGCTGTCAGTTTGATCCCATCGCGACAGATCTTGAAAGAGCACAGTGCTTAAGGCAGACATTCTTTCCTAGTTAAACTAAACTATTGTTTAGTTTCCAAAGACTTCAGTGGATATTTTGGGGTCAAGGTTTAAAGATTATCTCAGGGCAATAGTTCTTGGGCCTCCATGGCTCCAGAAAATCTGGATTCCATGGGAATTTGAAATTGTGGTTTGCATTTTCTTGCTTTTTGTTCTGGTTACCTAGTGACACTCTGACAGAAATATACCACAAATGGGATGGCCTTAATGATAGTAGTTTATTCTCTCACAGTTTGGAGGCTTTAAGTCCAAGTTCAAAGAGCCAGGCCCTAGGGGCTGGGTGAAAGCCTCTCAACTTTGGGGTCCAGCTCTGCCTCCTGCTCCCAGCCCACTGGAGCTAGAGGCATTTCTTCACTCAGACAACTGCTGGCTGCTGAGGCTGCCAAGCTCAAGGTTGACAAGTAAAAAGGCACAGTCCCAATGTTACCAAACCACACAACAGGCCATTAATTCAAGTCCATTTTAAGTCCCAAGGTCAGCAGAGCATGGCCGGCTGCTGAACAATGACACGCCTACATGCAGGGTCCAAGCATGCCATATGCTAGAGACCATTCCCAAGGCTTCTCCTTATATACAGGAAGCAGACTACATCCCAAAGGCAGCTACTCAGCTGCTTGTGCTAGATCCCACCATGGACATGATTGCCAGTCTCATCATGGGGAATAACTACCACCAGCTGCCCAGCCACTCAACCAGGCCCAGCCAAGTTGATACACAAACATAACTACCACACTTTTAAACAGGATTCTTCTGTTATCTTGTTTTTTATCTTTAATGAGCTAAGGAATATCCCTATCTGTTGTTTGTTGCTCTCAAAACTGAGAATAGAATCTTCCTCCAAGAAGCAGCTAGTCTTACTTCATTTTTATTTTTGCAGTGTTTCCCTCCCCTCCCACCTTTGGTAACCAACAAAGGAAGTTTCTTTTCATATATAAACCTTTCCTTGACTTTTACAATAATGGACTAATACCCTATTTGTTCTTCAAGAAGCATCTACTCTTGAAGACAGAGGTAATAAGGGTTCACTGTCCAAACAGTGGGTCATGTAGACCTAGAAAAAGGTGTTTCAGGCAAAAATAGAGGAGAATGCTGTGCATATTTGTTACATGAACACCCTAACCATGGGAAGTTTTACCTTAACTTTCAGATCAGGTCATAACTTCTCAGAGACATAATGGTGAATTTAACAAATCATGACAGACCAAATCCTCAAAACTGTCCATTTTTTTAGGGTAGTTTAAACACATATTAAATATGGTCTGCAAAATACTTAACTGTCACTGGAATAACATAATCAGAAGTGACAATGATGGCTTTGTTATTGTGGAAGATAATGATTTCCCTTTTATTTAAAAAAATTCAGATAATCTTGCTAGATGGTCTATTTTAGAAAGTAGTAACTTTCTTCAGAGTTGTTTTGGAAAAAGAGGCACACCCAGAGAAGCAGTTCAGTTCTGTTTTTTGAAGGATAGCCACAACAACTAAAAGGTTTTGGGAACTTTGGGTCATAGAACCAAAAATATTGCTAGGTCTCAAGGGTGATAATTTCCCTTCCTATGTATGTATCATCCTTTCTTTATTTGTTTTCAATAAACAGGGGATGGAGAATTGTCATGGGAACATTCTGATGGTGATATCTTCCGGCAGCCTGCCAACAGAGAAGCAGTAAGTGTGAATAGCTCAAATAATTTCAACACTCCACACGTTCAGGCCAAACTTTCCTCTTCCCATGGCTACTATCCCAGCAAAGCCATATAAGGGCTCATTTCTAACACCATTTTTTCTTCCCCTTTGTCAGCAATTTGAATGGCATCATCACCAACCTGTAACGTTTTAAGTGCACTGCATAATTGGTAACTGGAGCCAAGACATAGAATACAAACAAATCATAACCCCAGCTCTAAGGAATCCTTAATCTAGATCAGAAGTTAGTACCCTTTCAAGATGATTTGCCAAACATCATGTCCTCTATAAGGAATATTGGTCACTACCTCTAACCTCTTGGTCTAGAGAAAAGACCAAGAGGTTAGAGGTAGTGACCTACTGTCAGAAATGACCATTCCCTGGAGAACTGTATGATGCTTGGTAAAGTAGAGGGTCAGCAAAAAACTGGAGGGCCCTCAACGAGATGGATTGACACAGTGGCTGCAACGATGGGCTCAGGCGTGGCAAAGATTGGGAGGATGGTGCAGGACCCGACAATGTTTCATTCTGTTGTACATAAGGTCACTATGAGTCAGAGTTGACTCGATAACACCTAACAATGACAACCCCTATCCTCCACCCTGAGAATCTTCTGTGGTATTGTAAGGTAGCCCAGCCCATCTTTTTGGCAGAGGTACTTTGGACATGTCCACATAACCACCTTCCTAAGCCTTAGGCTTTCAGTTATGCAACTAAAGAAAGGGAAAGTAGCAGGCCTGAGTCTCCTTCCTCCACACTACAACATCCTCTTCTCATTTCCACTCTAGGCACTAATCTCAGAATAAGTCTTACAGACGTATCTCTCTAAGTATAGTAGTAGCACCTCTTGTTCCTTTTTATTTTGAAGTGATTAACAAAAGAGTCCCTCTATAAAAAAAAACTTATGTCTAAGTAAAGTAACATTTCATACTTCTTGAAATCTGAAAATGAGATGTTCTAGTTCAAAGAACATATCATATATGAAAAAATTCATAAATGTATGCAAAAGTATACAAGGATATTCATTGCACATACAACAGTGTCCATCAAACACTTGTGTATAATAGTGTACGGAAGTATCCATGAAAGTATTGTCCATAAGAGCAAAACAAATGAAAACAACCTAAATGTCTATCAATATGGACTTGATAGAATAAATCCAATCTACAGGACACTGTGCAATTGTTAAAAAGAATATGACTGCTAACCAGAAGGCTGGCAATTCAAACCCACCAGCCACTCCTCAGAAGGAAGATTGGGCAATCTACTTCTGTAGTGATACCGCCTTGGAAACCCAAGGAGGGGTTGCTATGAGTTGGATCCAACTCTAGGGCAGTGAGTTTGTTTTTTTTTTTATATGTAGTAAAATGGAGAGATCTCCAAGATTTATTATGCAAGCAGAGCAAGGTGCAAGGTAAAATTTATATTATCATTTCCTTATGTAAAAACTGTGTGTGCATGTGTGTGTGTGGATGCATATAAAGAGCTCTGGAAGGTAACGTATAATATGTTAAGAGTGGAAATTTCAGAGCGGTAGAATTGGGTGAGAGAAACATAGTCTTTCACATTTTTACTTCCATATTATTTTATGTTTTTCAATGAGCATGAATTCGTTTTGTAATAAATGTAATTTAAATGATTTTCTAAAACCTTAGAAACTAACTCACAACAAGCATTTGATATAAAGAAGAAGTCTAGGGAATTATAGAGCTAGCCCAAGGATAGTGAGGGTGTGAAGATGTAATTGTTGTTGTAATTGTTGTTGTTGTTATGTGCCGTTGTGTCGGACCTGACTCATAGCGACCCCTCCTTGGGTTTCCAAGGCAGTATCACTACGGAAGTAGATTGCACCATCTTCCTTCCGAGGAGTGGCTGGATGTAATAGAGTGACCAATACAAATATGACACAGTGTTGCTTAAGCTATGCTTCTTTTTTTTTTTTTTAATTTT
>NW_006921939.1:2236881-2239749 GCF_000298275.1 Orycteropus afer afer | reverse complement strand
TTATCTTCTGTGTCTGTGTCAATTGGTTTCCTTTTTCTTTGTTGAAGAGGGTCTGTGCAGTCCTTCTGCCTAGTCCGCCATCTTGCCGGAACTCCTCTAAGTTATGCTTCTTGATCTCACATGTACCACTTGTGGTTTGCAGGCCCCTAGCTTGCCATCACCCGACCTAAAAGCTCAGCAGTGAGATGAAACAATTTATATTTGCTTTATTCTCTAGTAGTATGGTTTTCTGGCCATGGCTGTTTCAGGAATGATTGTGGGAAGAGTGGAGAACGGTGTTATAGGCATCACGGAAAAGTAGCCCCCTTGCAATAGAGGATGCGCTTCTCAGTTGTCTGGCTGATATAGACTCTGAGGAAAGATCATCTCCATCCAGCTCCATCTGCTTTACAGTAAAGGGAGATTCCTTCCAGATCCTGACAGGAGATGATGTCACTCTGAATTTTCTGTGTTGTGAGTTTCCTCTTTTTCTCGGCCTCATTTCTTTTCATTTGAATTTTTATTGTGGTAAAAAGTTGAGAGTGTTTAAATTAGTTGCTGTCAACCAGATACCATTCTAAACCAAATTTAGGGCTCAATCACTTCCAGCTGTGTGCCTTACTCTCTAACAAACAAGCCCCCAATACTGAGTACTGTGGCCATGTCAGAGGTCTTGCTGGCAACGTCATTAATTAGCCTTTCTCCTTGACTTTGTCTTACTCTTGTCTCCAACTCCACCCTTTGTCTTTTAGCCTCATTATTCTCCTTAAACTGCTAGTGATAGGGTTGGACTTAGTCCGGTGTTTCCCCTAGCAAAAGAGTTGAGGAAGAGAATCCAGAGCTTTGAAATAGTTATTGATTTTCAAAGGTGTTCAAGACCTATCTTTAGAAACAAAGATTTGGGCCTGGTCGACAAAAATGGCCAGATGGTTCTACTTTATTATAAATAAATATTTTCCTTTGTTCTAAAAGGGGTAGATATTGTGGGATATGATTTGAATAATAAATAGCATCTGTAGTAATGGAAAAGCATGTACCTGGCATATAGTAGGCACCCAATAAATATGTGTTGAATGAATGGATGTGGAAGATTGAGTGAAATGCAGTGGAGGGGAGTATCCTATTAATTTTAATACACAAAAAATCTGTCCCAAATCAGAGCAAAATTCTTCAAACATAGCATTTGCTCTTGACCAGCCTGAAACGGGAAGGTGGAAGAAGCCCTTTTGAATATCCTTTGCATACCTAACTTCCTGCATGGTAGGGGGAAAAAAAAAGCCAGCCCTAACACCACATTGCCTATAGCACGTCAATAGACCATTCACATTTACCTTGAACTATCAAATACCTCAGTTCAACAGAAAAACAGCTGATTGGTTTAGTTTGCCAAGTGGACTGAAAAACATCAGCTTACCAAATTTTATGAACTGCATAGGAAGGGGAGCCAGCGGTTCAAATATGACTCCTTTGTAAAATTCTGAAACAGTTTTTGATTGATTTCCAAATCATAATTTCACATGATCTGGTCCTAGAGCCATTGGAGTGTGTGTGTGTGTGTGTGTGTGTGTGTGGTATGTGGGGAAGGAGGGAGAATAGGCGCAGGGTAGAAGCCAAAACATGAAAGCAAGCATAATTTTGTTTTGGACAACAGCCAAACTCTGATTTTGCCCCCAAAAGATTACACAGAGATTTACCATTAGAAAAGTGAAAGAGTTTGGGATAGCAACAATATGAAACAGATAAAAATCCATGTCTCATTTACATTGTCAAAACAATAGTTTGGGAAGGAAACTGGCTTAACATCCTCAAATAAGGTTAGTTCTAGGTTAGTAGTGACTTAGATATAACATTTTGTGGTTGTGGGGATTAGAACATGTTCTGAAGGTACTTTTTAAAATTAAACGTTGAATTCATTGTAATTGAGAAAAGTGTAGATTCACTTGAAATTGTAAGAAACAATACAGAGAGATCCCAAGTACCCTTCACCCAGCTTCCCTCAATGGTTAACATCTTGCAAAACCACAGTATAATATCACCACCAGGATATTGACATGAAGGCACTTTGATGGCCCTTTCTGGATTTGATGTTCTCGCATCTCTACCAGTAAGATTATTACATCTAAGACTTTAGAGCAGGCAAGGTAGAAACTCCTGGGGAATCTCTAAATAGCAGGGATTTTTCAACACCAGAAAAGAACTACAGGCAGCCCTCAAATTACGAACAAGTTCCATTCCTAAGTCTACCTTTAAGTCAAATTTGTACATAAGTCTGGAACTGTTAGGTATGGTCATATCTAACATCAGTTAGTCAAATGTTTGTCTTAGCATGTAGTGTATAGTGTACCTTTCTATGCATAAAGAACATTAAAGAAACACTTCCAGATATACCAAAATACCTTCAACATGAGACAGTAATAATAACAATAATTTTAAAAAAATTTTATTTGAAGAGTTTGTTTTACATTCAACATTACGTGTACATTTAGTTTTACTCACCATTTACCATGCTCAACCCTAACCCAGTCTCCTCCCCACCCTGCCCTGTAACCTCCCCCTGTGCCCCCATAGTTATGCACTCCTGTTTGTCCTGCATTTCCTCAATGTGAATGTTGCCCCTCTGGAGCTCTGTGGTCTATTGCTCCAAGGGATGTTTTTCCATAGAGTAGGTGGGTGCGTCTCCCTGGGTTGAGTGGTCTGCATGTACATCTTTTAACTACTGGGCTGAGAGCCAACCCCTGGGAGTGAGCTTTATTCTAGGTGCAGAATGTATTCCAGGGCCATAGTATTGGTAGTCTCACCAGACTCCATCCGACCAGTAATTCTGGTCATTATCGAGTTTTCAGATTTTGTTCCACATTTTTCCTCCCATGTTGTTGTTGGTGTTATTTG
>NW_006921939.1:2235047-2236781 GCF_000298275.1 Orycteropus afer afer | reverse complement strand
AGGTGCAGAATGTATTCCAGGGCCATAGTATTGGTAGTCTCACCAGACTCCATCCGACCAGTAATTCTGGTCATTATTGAGTTTTTGAATTTTGTTCCATGTTTTTCCTCCCACTCTATCCAGGATCTCCAGATTTAATTCTTTCCTGAGTGGTTGGCATTGGTAGCTGGGCACCATCTAGTTCTGGTCTCAAGGGCCGTCGTGTTCCTAGGGCTGATTGCTTCCAAATGCCTTAAAAAAAAATTAAAAAAAAAAAAACCCTTCTTCACTTCCAACCCTAGGAGGCCATTAGGTGCATCTTAGATGTCCGCTTGAAAGTTTTTAAGACCTGAGTCACTACTCACCAATGTAGGATGAGGAGCAAGGCTTTTATGTATTTTGTTGTGCCAATTGAGTCCAGTGTCCCCTAGTACTATGGTCCTGAGATGGTAGATCCGTTGGATCTCTCTCCCAGAGTGTCTGGGTGTCTGTGAAGGATTGCTCTGTGTCTGTCTTCTATTGTTAATGTTTTGATGCATGTCAAAAAGTAGTACCCGTTTTATTACAAACAAAACTTGTATTTACTTAAATTTTTTAATATAATAGGCTTCATGGGGTAAGTCAGGCATTAGTAACCCGAGGACTGCCTATATTTAAGAGCCACCTTCAAAACCGAAATATTTTTCAGTCCGTAAAGTAAGTAAATCAAAGAATACCAAAACATTGAGCAAAATAAAGGTCAGCTGTATGATCATTTCTACCTAACTAGTTTTGACCTACTCTCTCAAGCAGCCTATTTTACAGCTGGATTTTAAAATTAACGCTGCTTACAATCCCAAGGCCTTTAGGCCTTTTTCTCCTTTGCTATAAAGTACAGGATCAGAATGGCCATTGATTTGCCTCTTTCAGGTGTCTAAAAGAGTCAGTCTAAAAAAGCCACTCCTCTTAAAGCAAAATTGCACATGACCAGAGCTCCTACACTTCCTATCCCACCCCCCTGCTACAGAAGATCCTTTGTGTCAGTGATTCTCAACCTTGGCTGCAAATTAGAATCCTCTGGGGAGTATATAAAAACCCCGATGCCCAGGCCTCACTCCAAACTAATTACATCAGGATCCCTAGAGGTGAAACCCAAGCATCAGTACTTTGTAAAGCTCCCCAGGTGATTGCAATGTGCAATTGAAGTTGAAAACCAGTGATGAACATAGTTGTGAACACTGTAGCCGACTTCTATATCTGAAAAAACTTCTCTTTGATCAGCCTTTAGCCAAATGTTTGTGGACCACTAAGCTTAACCAGACATTAGCTCTCTCACTTTCTCCTCCTCCCCTCCAAATTCTCCTTTTCTCTGTTTCCCTCATTCCCACTCTTCTGCCACGTCTGAAAACTCGGCCTTCATTGTGACACTGAATTAATCCCTCCTCACTCCTGGCCTCAGTTTCTCTGTCTGTAAAACAAAACCTTAAACAAGATGACTTTCTGGGGGCTGACTGCCCATTAGAGGGCCTCTGATCAAAATCTCTAAGATTTTTTTTTTTCTTGAATCATTTTGCTATCCTTATCATATGTCCAAGGAACCCTGGTTAAAGTGCTCAAGTGCTAACTGAACGGTAGGTGGCTCAAACCCACCAGCCTCTCTGAGGGAGAAAGATGTAATCTTCCATAAAGAGTATAGCCTTGGAAACCCTATAGGGCAGTTCTACACTGACCTGTAGGGTCACTATGAGTCAGAATCAACTTGAAGGCAATGACTTT
>NW_006921939.1:2222952-2231962 GCF_000298275.1 Orycteropus afer afer | reverse complement strand
TTCAAGTGCTGAAGAGCAAAGATGTCTCCTTGAGGACTAATGTGTGCCTGACACAAGCTATGGTATTTTCAGTCACCTCATAGGCATGTAAGAGCTGGACAATGAATAAGGAAGACTGAAGAAGAACTGGTGCTTTTGAGTTGTGGTGTTGGCGAAGAATGCTGAGAGTTGTGGACTGCTAAAAGAACTAACAGATCTGTTCTGGAGGAAGTGCAGCTGGAATGCTTCTTGGAGGTGAGAATGGCCAGACTTCGTCTCACCTACTTTGGTCATGTTGTCAGAAGGGACCATTTCCTGGAGAAGTATGTCATGCTTGGTAAGGTTGACGAAAGAGGGGAAGGCCCTCAACAAGATGTATTGACACAGTGGTGGTAGGGATGGGCTCAAGTATAACAAGGATCGTGGAGTTGGTGCAGGATCGGGCGATGTTTCATTCTGCTTTGCATAGGGCGCTATGAGTCAGAGACAACTCAACAGCACCTAACAACAACAATCATAAGCCAGAGAATTTCTTGTACTTGCAGCTTATCCTGGGTCAATGACCTTCCCTCTCTAATTCTGTCCCATACAGCACCTTCCTTTTAGCATCAGTAGGTCCATCAGCCAAACTGTCCTTACTGTATTCCAGCGTTCCTCTAGTAAATCCCTGCCAAACTTCTGAAAGGACAGAACAATCTGTAATGGCCTTTGTGGAATGCAAGTGATTAGGGCAGAAAAAGACATGAGCCATTGTGGTAATGAAAAAGATTTGTGTTGAGAATCTGGTCTGTGTACATAATAACTTGATACAAATTCTTATTTGTGTGAATTGCTATACCCTAGCATAAATCCTTCTTAGAGATAGGGAATAATGTTCTTTTTCAGAAGGTTATAAAAAGGCCTTCTTACTACAGCTCCCGTTCTTTCTCCCCATCTCCCACCAATGCCCACATCCCAAGAGAGCAATAATAGTTCCCAAAGCTAAATTTGCAACATATGTGTCTATGGCAAATAACTTTAATAAATGTTTTATGGGATGGTAGGGTCAAAGGACCCTATAACTACTTTCCCAAGTTCCTTGCTATTTCTATCACAGAATTTAAGTGTTTTACTTTTTAATTGTCTGGGAAAGGATTTTTAAGTCCTAACAATTGCTCCTAAAACACAATTGATGTTATTTTGCTTTAAGCCTTAAGGTTTCATTCTTCATTCTTCCATCCTCCTCTACCCCTAGCCTATCTCAGCTCCTAGGAGAGGGGTGGGTGACAAAATAGTGGACTCATCATGTGTATTCAGTCCTTGCTGAAAGAGCAATGATTGGATTATGTATACTACAATGCTCTGTGCTTTTGTTAGGGACCACAGCTTTCATTCATTCATTCAACAAATATTCAATGAGCACCCTCCATACGCTAGAGACTGTTCTAATTACTGTGAATATAGCATGGAACAAAACAAAGGGCTTAACTCTGTGGAACTTGAATTCTATACTGTCATGTATTGTCAGTTCTCTCTTTAAAATGTCTCGGGTACCTGTGTCTTGCTGTATAATCTCATACCATTGCCTGTGTTTAGAGTCTCAGTATTTCTCATCTAAACTATACTTGACTGCTGTCTCTTCCTCCCATCCAGTTTCCCCTACACATTGTCAAGGGATCCAATGCTTTGAAACTTCTTAGGAAGTCATTTCCCTACTTATAAAAGGGGGAAAAAATCCCTAAAAGACTTCCACACCTCCACCTCTCAAACAAAAAGAAAACCAAACTCACTGCCATGGAGTCAATTCTGAGTCATAGCGACCCCCATTGGGTTTTCAAGGCTGTAAATCTTTATGGAAGCAGACTGCCTCATCTTTCTTCCATGGAGCAGCTGGTTGGTCGGTTTGATCCACTGACTTTTGGTTAACAGCCAAATGCCTTAACCACTACACCACCAGAGCTCCTTCCCCCACCTCTACTGCCTACCAAATGTTTTCACCCCTTAGCATGTCATTTACAGTCCTCAGCGATGTGACTTCAACCTACTTTCGTAATGTTAATCAGGGGTGCGTTACCCAGTAAACAAGGTAAGCACGTGCTTACTTGTACTTACTAATCTGTAGTGAACAATTTCACAGAAACTCATGTGAAATTGTTCACTACAGATTAGTAAGTAAACACAAGTAAGCTTGCACTTACATTGCTTACTGGGTACTCTATCCCTGTCAGGGATAGTAAATTTGAAAAGAAGCTTTGATTCTGTAGTAGGAAGGTACTGTAGATATAGAAGAGAGATGCCATCCATACCTAGAAGCAGAAGCTTTGATGTGGTGAAAAAAAAATGTGAAACTGTTCACTACAAATTAGTAAGTAAGCACAAGTAAGCCCATGCTTATCTTGCTTAGCTGATAATCCAACACTGAATATTTTCCTTCAACTGTTCCCTTTCATGGACTCTATGTTCTCTACTACACCTCCTCAACTTGGAAATGTTTGCCAGGGGTATTCCCTACCAACTCTGCCTATAAAAAGTCTACCCACCCTTCATGGCGCAAGTCACAGACCCTCTCAAACTATAAGTACTTTTTCTCCTCTTAACTTGTACCCCTTTATACTTCTGTGGCCTCTGTCACATTCTGCCTTGTGTTGTAGGCTATCTTAACTCCTAAATCCAAATGTGAGATTCTTGGGTGTAGAAATGACACTTTACCCTGTTTGGTTGTTCTTCCCCTGAAGAACTTGTCTGTGAACATTGTCCAGTATTCTATAATAAGAGAGAAGAGTCTCAACATGTGGCTAGTGCTCTTTGAACATGATCACATCCCTATTTCTTTTGGTGTTGGTGAACAGGCAGTTCAGATCATAACATATCCTTAAAAATTAATAAAAACCATTGAATGGCTTCTAATGTATGTAACTCCATCTCTGCCTTCTCACTGGTGGATTTTTTTTTTTGTACTGAATTTGTCCTTGTCATTTTACAGAGACACTCTTATCGCCACTCTCACTATGATCCTCCAGCAAGCAGACAGGCAGGAAGTCTGCCCCGATTTCCTGGGGCCAGAAGTCACAGGGGAGCACTTATGGATTCCCAGCAAGCATCAGGGACCATCGTGCAGATTGTCATCAATAACAAACACAAGCATGGACAAGGTAAGAGGATCCACATAGGGGCATCAGCACCCTGGGTCTTTGGAGGGCTGGAGCTCAAAAGGACCTTTTCTTCCGCACACATTCCATGTTCACATGTTGATCACTCACCATTCAAATCCACAGAGTGGGTATGGACAAGAGACTCCATGGGAATCTTAAGGCTCTCCCAAATGTAGCATAGTTCATATATTAAGTAAACCTTTAGGACAAAAGGCAATAAAGCAGCTAACCTAATGCCTATAGGGTTTCCAAGGCTATTATATTTACAGGAGCAGACTGCCACATCTTTCTTCCACAGAGTGTGACTGGTGGATTCGAACTGTGGACTTTTACAGTTAGCAGCTGAGCTCTAAACCACTGCACCACCAGGGCTCCTTTCCCCAAAATTACCTTGATACAAAGGCAACTTCAGGTTCCCCAGCTAGTGACTAGATTTAATTATGACTCCAGCTGCACTTTTCTCTCAGATATGGTTAATGATTTTGTGCTACAAATCATGCCTTGTGTCAAGAAATACCCCTGCTCTGACTGGAGAGAGCTAGTAGTGAAATAAATTGTTTGTCTGGTCCCCTATCCACTGCTTTCAGACTCTAGTTCAGAAACATCCTCTTTATCTTCAAAGGGATTGAACACCCAGGAAGTTTGCTTTAGAGACCCTACACCACCACCATAAACTCATCAGATTCTCCATGAGCACATTTTCTAAGTCCTATGAGACCAAGGTCAGAGCTTTCAAGCATAGACGTTAACCTGGGAAGAGTCTTAGGCCTGACTGAGTAGGAAAAGACCTACCACTGAAGGAGCATAATGACAGTTGAGTGTTTTGCATTTTAAAGCCCACACAAGCACATTTCATTATTTTCCTTGAAGCTGCATCAGGCTCTACCTATCTCCAAATGAAGAAATGCATGTGTCTTGACATTGCCCTGCGTCATGCATGGATTGATTTATGTCTCCCCACAATTTGTGTCAGCTTGGCTGGGCCATGATTCTCAGTGGTTTAGAAGTGATGTAATGATGTAACATAGCAGTACATAATGATACCCCAAGATGTGATCTAATGGAATAAGTTGATGACATGTAAGAAGATTAAGATTAAGGATGGGTTGCAACACCCTTAGTCCTATCATAGACCTGACCAATGTAAGGGGAGCTTCTCTGGGGTGTGGCCTGCAATACCTTTTATCTTACAAGAGATAAAAGGAGAGAAAGAGAGAGCAGAGAAAGGGGACCGACTACCACCAAGAAAGAGGAGCCAGGAGTGGAGTGCATCCTTTGGACCCAGGGTTCCTGCACTCAGATCCTCCTAGGAAAAAGGGACACACACAGAGAGAGGCTTCTCCTAGAACCAGCACTCTGAACTCAGATTTCTAGCCTCCTAAACTGTAAGAGAATATATTTCTATTTGTGGTATTTCTGTTATAGCAGCACTAGACAACTAAGACATCCTGTATGCAACTGAAACCATCACAATGTTCTCTCTGTACCTCTTACAACCAGCTAATGTGAAGAACTTGGCTGTGTACCACCATCGTAGCCAAGGGGCCTTCTCACCTGGCCCTTAGAGGGCCAGGCTCCTTTGTGTCTGGGCCACTTAATTGAGGGTGGCATTAGCTCACAAACGGAATGGCATGGCAGTTCAATTTTTATTATCCACTGAAACCTCCACAAGAAAACATTACATTGAGGCTTAGGGAAGACACACATACTTGGAGAGCAGAGGCATCTCCTCTAAACTGTAAAAGCCAATAGATTAAATGCATACATGAAGACACCCTCAGAAACAACCAAACCAAAACCTGTTGCCTTTGAGTTGATTCTAATAGCAACCCTATAGGACAGAGTAGAACTGCCCCAGAAGGTTTCCCAGTCTGTAAATCTTTATGGAAGCAGACTGTTAGCATCTTTCTCCCGTGGAGCCAATGGTGGGTTCCAACCACTGGCCTTTGCATTAGCATACAAGTGCTTAACCACTGTACCACCAAGGCTCCCCCTCCAAACAACATAGGCCCAATTTTCTCCCAGGAAACAATATAGAAACACAGCCTTGACAATGTGTAGCATATGAAGAAAAATGTCTTTAGAAACGAGTAATCCAATGAGAAATCCAGAAACCTCCTGGCCCAGCACCAGGAGGACTAATCAGGTTAACTCTGACATGCAGCCCATCAGCTGACCACTGGCTGTAGCACACCCACATACGTCCATGGGCCCATTTCTTCCTTCACGGGCCTCCAGTAATGGGGGTGGGGGAGGAGGAGAAATTCAATCAGACAGTTGACTGCTTTTTACTTTTTTAGGCACCCTGTCAACCAGCTCTTCGGAGCAAGAACTCAGCTGGTTCCTTTTTATGAAACCACAAACATGTTTTGTTTCCTTTAAAGGAAAAACAAAATCAAAGGCAGTTCTCTGAACGGGTTAAAGTAATAAATTATTAAACCAAATGATTGAATAACATGGGTGAAAAACAATCCGTTACAAAGAACTCCTACTATAAATCTCAAAAAAGCTAGTCAAGCCAAAGCTAGTTGACCACATCTGTTACTAGTTAGATGTAAATTTCAGATTACAGATAAAAAATTAAATTGGTTTTGAAACTTACAGGCTTAAAAGAAGAACACTCAAAAATAAAACTTTTAATAAAAAATAGTGCTATATTAGAAGTATCGGAAATATTTATCATCAATCTGGGTTTGATTTGAAATTTATTATTTTTAAGTTCCAAGGCATTCTGATATGAATTTGTGAAATGAGGAGGAGTTAGGTAAAGATGCAGTTTGATTTTCAATCCTAAATTGCCTCCAATAGATTCCATTTGCTGCAAAAGTATTTCAAAGCCTTACCAAAAAAAAAAAAAAAAAAAAAAATGTGTAGGGAAACGGACTTTGAAAATCCCAAATCCCATAATTTCCACAAGCCCTCTTCATTTTCAGGGGCTCATCCCTTGATTTTCTGTGTGTCCTACAAAAGCTCCAGCTGGTTTACATTTATTCATCTGCCCCCATTGATTTGGATGCTGCAGCTCTCTTCTAACCTTTCTGTTATAGTTCACTGGAGAATCATTTGCCCCACCTCCAACTCCCAACTCCCCAGCTGGACAATTCAAAATCACCTTGAGAATTGGTTGGTGGGGAGAAGACTGCATTTCAACCTGGAGAGTTGACCTCACCCTACTCCATTTCAGAGTATGGGCTCTCACCCAGTCTATTAGGAGAGATGGAAGCCCTGTGCTGCTCCGAAGCATGTCTCATCCTTCTCCTTAGCTCTCTTGCTGCTCATGTGGTCCTCTGAGATACATGTACTTGGTTTCTTGTTACAGTCAGAGGAGAAGGGATAAGACACCACCGTTTTAAATTTGAGTCTAGTGTAAATTTGCTTGAAGCAGATTATGTGTCACTTGAAGCAGACTACTTGTCTCCTTGTTCACATTGTCCAGAAGGGAGTGAGATAGAAAAGATGAGGGCAGGACAGGGAGCAACACATCTGGCCTATGAGTTCTGGTCATCTCTTGTCATGTGATCCTATCCACAGCCTTGAGCCTCATGGTTTAGGTATCAAGTCTCTAGTCTGTCTCATTGTAAGGTTGGGAGCCTTCCCACTGGTTTAGGTTCTTGGAAATCTTTGCATGGATTGACGTGTTAGAGTACCCAGTACTCCAGCAGTTCTTGCAAAGGACAGTGAAAGGCGGCCAATATCATTCATATTTCCTGATGCAGCCCAGTGGACTTGATGAGAAAGAAATAGCCCAGTGATTCATCCTTCTGAGGCAGTTGTCTTGCAGCCAAATCAGTCAATTCCTAGAAACGCCCCAAGTCCGGCTCTTTCTCTCACCCTAACCCTGCCTTAAGTGATATGACCCACCCTAGAGATGTTGTTGATTGGGATGCCGACAGGTCTCCCTGGGTATGATGAGGTGATGGGAATAATGAGAAACACACCCAGTCCCAGTCATGGCTTGAAATGTCCAGAACTTCTCACAGTGCTTTCAAAAAGGGAGAGAACTCATCCCCAGACTTCCTTATTCATAGGCCTGTGCAGTTTTTATCCTGGAGCCTAGCTCTATGTCTTACATTAGGAGCCAGATACATTTTGGTTGATTTGCATTGAAGGGTGTTCCTGTGGTCCTTTCCCTTCATAGGCCCCTCGGCCTGCAGCCCAGATGCTTGCTTTTTCAAGGCCCCTCAGAAAACATGGAGCCAATGACTTCATTTCCCATTCAACAAATGTGAGACTGCCAAAGGATATCTATGGGGCAGGCAGGGATTCTCTGTAGGTAAATCTCTATAGCCACCATGAGGTGAAAGATAGGAAATTAAGTTATTTGAAGATCTGAGACATAAAAATGTCTGCTCTTTCATAAACTATCCAGAAGTGAGTCCTTCTCCTTTCAATCTTGTCTTAGCTTCCTTCCTATTCCAGACAGTAGGCCAGTGCCATTGAACTCCATACCTATCTATGTTGTAGGTAGGCACTGATAGAATTTGACATCCTGAATGGATTTGCTTCCAGATCTGGAAAAACTGATCCTCTGGGAAGAGCAGCAGTTTTTGCAGGTTGGGCAATCTACTTCTGTAGTGATACCACCTCGGAAACCCAAGGAGGGGTCACTATGAGTCGGGTCCGACTCAATGGCACATAACAACAGCCTAACTAGAAGGAGCTCTGGTGGAATAGTGGATAAGGCTGCTAACCAGGTCAGCGGTTCAAACCCACCAGTTGCTCCATGGAAGGAAGATGGGGCGATCTGCTTCTGTAAAGATTTACAGCTTTGGAAACCCAGTGAGGGTCGCTATGACTCGGTATGGACTCGATGGCAGTGAGTTTGAGTTTTTGAGCCTCACTGGGCAGCAAATCCCTCTGATAACTTTTCATGTCTAGTATCACATTAATTTGGGCCATACAAATTCTTTATGGAATTGCAAGTATTAACGCTGTGTCCTATAGACTTTCCTTGTTAGATATCTAAGACAGATAGAAATCCATTTTCATACATTCCTTCATTCCTCCATTTAAAAAACAAAACCAAACCAAATTTATTGATTACTGTATGTCAGGCACTTGTGAGCACCCAGAGGCTGCTGTTGAATAACCACATAGCTGCTGACAGCAGAACATGGCCCAGGCTGTTTCCTGGTTGCAGAGCCTGCTCTGTCAATGAACCTCCATAGCTATGACAAGAACAAAGGATGCTTAATGTCTTAAGGAGTTCAGGGCTTGGGTTGTGAGTGCAAGGGCCCATTTTAATGTACTAGCCTTTAATTTCCACTCCTGTGTTCTCTTCCAGTGTGTGTTTCCAATGGAAAGACGTATTCCCATGGAGAATCCTGGCATCCAAACCTTCGGGCATTTGGCGTTGTTGAGTGTGTGCTGTGTACTTGTAATGTCACCAAGCAGGAGTGTAAGAAAATCCACTGTCCCAATCGATACCCCTGCAAATATCCTCAAAAAATAGATGGAAAATGCTGCAAGGTGTGTCCAGGTAAAAAGTCAAAAGGTGCGTTGTTTGGAGGCCCTGCCTTTTGTTGATTGAGATCCTCGCATGGTCATTCTCAACATTCTTTGAGCATCAGAAACATAAGCAACCTTTCATATAATTTTAATAATCATAATCCTAATAATAATGAAATTAATTATCTCCTCTCTTGAAGGGCTGATAAGATGGTTGCTTGGAAGAAATTTCCTAGTTAGAAATATTTTGAGGATTTGCTTGTGTCTACCATACCATTGACCCATGTATTTGCAAGTACCAAACTTACCTTGCTTTTCTAAATAGTTAAGAAATGAGATTATCCTAATTATTAGGAAGAACAGTGTTGTTGTTATGTGCTATTGAGTCGGACCCAACTCATAGCGGCCCCTCCTTGGGTTTCTGAGGTGGTATCACTATGGAAGTAGATTGC
>NW_006921939.1:2215613-2222017 GCF_000298275.1 Orycteropus afer afer | reverse complement strand
GGGTTTGAACCGCCAGCCTTCTGGTTAGCAGTCAAGTGCCTTAGGCACTATGCTACCAGAGCTCCTGCAGAGTAGCTAGTAGGGTTGAAACACTGACCTTGGGGTTAGCAACCAAATGCCTTACTCACAATGCCACCAGAGCTCCTTAATAATTTAAATAGTGGTTTGAAAACATGAATGGGATAAAAATATAGTCTGTAGTATTGGAGTTGGGATTGGTTAGCAAGCATTCAAACTCGATCTGCCAGATTTTCTGTGTGATCTAGAGCAAGTCACGTTGCTTCTCTGAGCCTCAGTTTTCTTCTCTGCAAAATAAGGGGGTTAGAGTAGATGATTTCTCAGGGTCCGTGTAGCTCCCACATTCAAGGAGTCAGTGAATCCATCAGTCACTTCCAGGAACAAGAATGTGACATTCCTTCTGCCTTCCTGCCAAGTATTTCTATAAACACAGATGAAAAACCAAATATTTTTACATGTAGGCAGAGTGTTAAATCATTTATTCCTTCATCTTTGGCAATTCCTCATGACAACAGGCAAACATGTACTCAGTTAATTTATATTTATTGAGCATCTTCAATACAATGGGCAATGATTCCCAAACTTGTCTGCACAAGTTTGAAATTCTAAAAATAACTGCGTCCCATCCCATAGGAAATTATGATTTAATTGATTTGAAATGTAGCCTGGACTTTGGAATTTTTAAAAGATCCCCAGGTGATATTAGTGTGCAGTAAATTTGGGAATCACTTCTGTAGGCCAAGGGTGGTTTGTGGTGGTGCTACTCAAAGTGTAATTCTGTGGACCTGCTGCATGAGTATCACTTAAGAGTTTGTTAGAAATGCAGATTCTCACTCAGGCCCTCACTCAGACCTACTGCAACAGAATCTGCATTTTAACAAGATCCCCAGGTCAATCAAATGCACATTAAAGTTTGAGACACTCTGGTCAATAGCACAAATAAAAATCTTCTTTAATATAATGTCCCCTACCTTCCAGAGTAAACAAGAAGCAGGGTGTGATGAAGAAGGATAGGGGTCACTTGATGGAGTAGAGAACTGGGACATTAGTATTGATGAGGAAATGTACATATTAGAGATTGGAAGTAAGCTCATTCTGAGGACGATATGGACATTGAGGCCACCCAGCCATGGTGACCTATTCTGATTTCCAAGTCTGATCTCACTAGATCTCCAAACTTTTCAGTGTCACTCAGCAGCAGTTCCACCAAAAGTTTTCTTTCTGTCAAGGGTCTATCACCTATAGTTATTTAAGTAGAACAACAAGGACATTTCAGAGAAACTAATAGTTGTCAAAATTACCCCAATAAGATAAATTCTCCCAGTATAAAATATTCCAATTTGAATCTCAGACCTTCAGACCAAATCTTATTTCATTATGTGCTTAGGATTTTGATACAGGTGATTCAAAGAAAGGAAAGAATCAAAAAGGCCTGAAAACAGAACACACAATGGCCATTGTCTTTTAAATAATTGCCCCCTCAAGTTGGTAATATTTATTAAAACTTTAATGTATATGCTCTTTGTCTTAGCATTTGCATTTCTGAGAATATTATGAAAGGAATGAGAAACATACACAAATATATTAAAACAAGGATGTTTAGTGCAATGCTGTTTACAATGGCAAAAAATTGAAACCAATATGAAAGTCCACCAATATGAGAATAGTTAAATAAATTATGGTATCTCTATACTGTGGAGTGTTATGCAACCATTAAAAATCATTGTAGACCAAGATTTAATGGCATGGAAAGATGTTTGCAATGTATTAATGCAAACAGCAAGCCACAACACAATATGTGTATTATAATGCTATAAGGTGTGTTTTTTAAAAAAGTGCTTATACATTCTTAACCAAAAAAACTAACAACACAAAAATGGCAGAATGTTAAGAGTGGCCATTTTTGAGTAACTGAAATATGGATAATTCTTATTTTCTTTTTGTTTATCTGTGTTTCCTAAGCTTTTAGCAATAAGCATGTATTGCTTTTGTAATTCTAAAAAATAATAAAAGTTATTATTTTAAAAGCCACTCTCCAGAATCCCAACTGGCAATAAATTGAAGACCATGATTGACTAGTTTATCTGGAAGAGTCACATTTCCTACTTTCCCACCCTGTTCAAGTGTGTGGAGATAAAGAATTCTTTGGGCAACGTGCAAGGAGAGAGTTTCTGTCCCATTCCGTGTACTTGTCTCTCAGTGTCTGCATATTCATTCTTGATATTCCTGATCAGCTAACAATTTTCAGTGTCCACATAGCCCAGGCACTCAGCAACCACAGAGCATCAAAAAGCATGCACTTATTCACACATTCAATCTGGACATACTCATTAAGTGCCAACTGTGTGCCAAACACTGTTTCAGGCACTGAGGATAGAAAAGGCCCTTATATTCTAGTGGGAGAAGAAAGACAACACAAACCGATCAGATAATTCTCGGTTATGGTAAATGCTGTGAAGGAAAATAAAGCAGGATCAAGAAAGAGAATGAGGTGGGGAGCAAGGGTGGTCATGGAAAACTTTTTTGAAGAAGTGATATGAAGGGATCCTGAGTGATGTGAAGGGATGAGAAATGGGAAGACCATGACATCACCAAGATCTTAGTAAGTAACACATGACCACAGTGGAAAAGGAACAAGGGAGGAAGGGGAAAAGAAGAGCAAAGAAATTAAGAACAGTAAATTCAGTTATTCATGTTGATAAGGGAGAAGTGATAAATAAAATTCACTGATGATCCAGCTAAAACTTTCTTGTTGTAATGAAGGAATGCTGACTACTCCAGTAACAAACTAGGGCCAAAATAAAACATGTGAGTTTCACCACTCTCTTCCTCTTTGCTCTTGTAGAGGCTGATCTGGCCTTGCATATCAGTGACCACATACAAGGCTATGTAGGTCGTCTACTTCCTGAAGTGAAACCAACCTCTCTTCCCCACCATACCACCTCATACCTGGAATTCCCATAATTCCCCACTTCTTTTGGGTTATGGTCTTAAAAATCCCTGTGACAACTTAAAAGACTCCTGGGCTGGGATGATAGATCTCCTTCATTAGCCAACACCACTCTGTAATGAATGATTTCTTAGTTCTGGAGAGAACAGGTGGAGCTCAGGACAGACGCATTCTCAGAGGAGGTTGGCATGGCTAGGAATGACTTCAAGCATGTTGCATGGTATACTTCCCAAGAAGGAAATGAAAGGTGAACGTGGAGTAATTAGAAAGCATCTTGAGGTATTGTTGTTGTTGTTATGTGCCATTGAGTCGGCCCTGACTCATAGCGACCTCTCCTTGGGTTTCTGAGGCAGTAACACTATGGAAGTAGATTGCCCATCCTTCCTTCCAAGGAGTGGCTGGTGGGTTTGAACTGCCAGACTTCTGGTTAGCAGTCAATTCCTTAGGCACTATGCCACCAGAGCTCCTACCTTGAGGTGAAGCTTGTAGAGTGAGGAAGATGTGGGCAAATAGGTAGTTCCAAAGACATGTACTTTGCTTAGTCTTAATATATTTTCAAGTGCCACCCAGGTTTGAGTCACTAATGGGTTTTGTTGTTGGTAGATCCCTTCAGGTTTGTAAGCTAAGCTCTTGTGGGGGGGCATTCTGGGGCAAGATGACTCTGTAGGACACTGGGAGAACTTTTAGCATATTACAAGTACTTCCAGTGCCATCACATATTTTATATGCTGGTTATAACCAAACTCAAAAACCAAACTCATTGCCATTGAGTTGATTCTGACTCATAGAGATGCCCTTGGGTTTCCAAAGCTGTAAATCTTTACAGAAGCAGACCACCCCATCTTTCTTCTGTGGAGTGGCTGGTGGGTTTGAACCACTGACATTTCAGTTAGCAGCCAAATGCCTTAACTGATACACCACCAAAGCTTCTTTTGGCCAAATTCAAGCTGGTGAGCAGAGCTTAACAAATGCATTCAGCTCTCATTCTACAGGTGATAATAGAATACATAGTTGTCCTTGTCAACGCTCCCTACCCCATCAAAAAGTGCTAGCACATATGCCTTCATTACCTAACACATTGCCAAAAAGACTGGCCCACTGAGTCGTTAAAGGCCTAAATAGGACAGAAGGAAAAAGGAAACTTGATTCTTGGAGAATCCACAAATCAAGCCATCTGACCTCAGAAGACTATGGTTTTGTCCATATAGTGCCAAAATGATGTTGTGTAGGAAGGCTAATCAGGTCAGCAAGAGACATTCACTAACAATTTGATTACAGTATCTAGTCCAAATGTGTCTAATTGGCTAAAAGCAAAGCCTCCCTAATTAGAAGAACAGATACAAAGTACTCAACACTCAACGGTTTCATCCTAAACAATTCAGATCCTTTTACAGAGGAATTTTGTACATGTTCAAAATTTCAGAGTGTTTGTGACTTCTCTTTTTTGTTCCTGATTTGAGTGTACACTTTAGATATACAGCTGAAAAGAGTGCTGATTACAAGGCTAGCAAAGAAACTAATTCACTAATAACCAACCAGGAAACATTTTTATTTTAATAGAAGGCTGAAGACAGAGGAGGGTAGAAGGAACAGAGAGTATCACAGGACTGGTGTCTTTGTGCCTGGAAGCTGAAATCCGACAGTTTAGTTTATATATTAAATGATCCACACTTGAGGGATTTGACCAATTTTTTTGTGTCTCTGAACGATTCTTTTGGCATAGCATACATGTGACTAATTTGACATCTAGGTTTTGGCACTGGTGTTGATCTGGTATTATTGTTCCCCTTACAAACAACTCAAAGAGCATTCAGAAATGTCAAGGCAATTTGGGTAGATCCTTTGGGCAAGTATATGCACGTAAATGAGTGTCATAAATGGTTGCTAAGTATACCTAAATGATGCCAGGGAAGTTAACCAAGGCCCTCTGTCAGCCCATTGCCTGAGCCTCTGTTGGCAACACTGGGTGGGATAGGACATGATCCTGACCCAGTATGGAAGATTCTGTTGTTATGTGCCGTCGAGTTGAACCCGACTCATAGCGACCCCTCCTTGGGTTTCTGAGGTGGTATCACTACGTAAGTAGGTTGCCCAACCTTCCTTCCAAGGAGTGGCTGGTGGGTTTGAACCACCAGCCTTCTGGTTAGCAGTCAAGTGCCTTAGGCACTATGCTACCAGAGCTCCTAGATCCTATGTTCCTTTAAATGCCTAAGAGATTTGTGCCTGGCCACATTCTTCCTCCTTCTCATGAGGATTTTCAGTGATAATGGTAGGTGGGTCCAATTTATGTTATAGGCCAGTGTTCTTCAGAACTGTGGATTCTGTCATCACATAGACTTTAATCAAAGGTTATATGTGTCTTTATATGTGATTTAGTAGCTTAATATGTGATTTAGTAGCTGTTGCTGGGACAGTTGAAGCTAAGCATATGAAGGCTGAATTGGATTTCTCTCTGTAACAATGTTCTTGTTGATTTTGCACTTTTGATAAATGTATGATGTCATGAATAATTAGATACATAAATGCATGATTTCACTTCTGTTTTTGGAAAACCATGTCAAAACCCTACCTGTCTCCTGATTGCAGAAGAACTTCCAGGCCAAAGCCTTGACAGCAAAGGCTACTTTTGTGGAGAAGAAACAATGCCTGTGTATGAGTCTGTGTTCATGGAGGATGGAGAAACCACCAGAAAAATAGCACTGGAGACTGAGAGACCACCTCAGGTTGAGGTCCATGTTTGGACCATTCGAAAAGGTAAGCAATTAAGGGGACACAAGGAAAGAGAGGAAGACTTACTTTTATTTTGCTTCAGCCTGTTCTTCTGTTTGGATCAAAACTTTTCCTGATTGCTTAGAAGCTAACACATGTCTAACCCAGTTATTACTATGGCCCTTAAATATAGCCATGGACTTTGCTAAAAAGTAAGTATCGACACTTGTAGTCTGTTGTCTTTCTCCCAAGCATGGAACAGTGATTCTCAACCCTGGCTCACATCAAAATCATCTAGGGAACTTTTTTTAAAAAATATACTAATACCTGGGCCCCACCAAATGAGATTCTAATTAATTGGTCTGGGGTGGAGCCTGGCCATCAGTGTTACTTTGTTTTTTTGTTTTTTTTTTTTTCCCCTATTGTTTTCTTAAAGCTCAGTGGGTGATTTTAATGTACAGCCAGTGTTGAGTGGTATCAGAATGCAGTCTACCATCCTTTCCAATATGAAGTGTAATAAACATAAAAATCCATTCATTCAGTGTGAAGCTGAGTCCCCACAATCATGTTATGTACTCTGGAGTAAGACTAACTTAAAACATCATGCCTGCCCTCAAGAAGATTATAGTCAAGGAGGCGGGGCAAGATGGCGGACTAGGCAGAAGGATTGCACAGACCCTCTTCAACAAAGAAAAGGGAAACCAATTAACACAGACACAGAAGATAA
>NW_006921939.1:2201302-2209792 GCF_000298275.1 Orycteropus afer afer | reverse complement strand
AATCATGATGTCAAATTTCTTTCCTAATTACTCACATTGACAACCATAGCAAGCTGCATTCCATTCACTGTGACCTTGCAGCTATTCGAACCATCCCATAGATACAAGACTAGTGTTTAGCTAGTCTGGTAAAGTTTTCTAGGAATCCAAGAGGTGAGATTTCAACTGGAAAATAATACACATTCCTTTTCTACTGGCTCCCACATAAAGCTCTAGAGTGCTTCAACTTCAGTTTGCATCAGAATCACGCAAGGAATTGGTTGAAAATGCAGGCTCGTGGGCCCATTCAAGAGTTTTGAATTCAATACACTTTGGGTAAGGTAAAAATATTTGTACTTTTAACACAGGTGGCACTTGAACCATCCTTTGAGAAACACTGCTAATAATATTTGTGGGATTTTTCTCCCCCTTTTTACAACCACCTTTCTTTCTCTAAAGAATGTGTTCCTCCCCACCCCTCCAAAATTGCTAGAATATGCATGTAAGTTTCTCATCGATGCTTATTTTTGCTCTATACCTAGGAATGTTGATTTTCCATATCTACCTCCTTAGCTCATCCATAGCTGGTCACCTAGGAAAAGGACTGTCATGTTGGCTTCTGTAGCAGTGGGGCTCATTATTCATCTCCTCACATCTCTCACCCCACAGAGGTGTGTAGATGTTTTTCAACTTTCTAGAGCAGCATCTAAATAGCCTCTTATTCACAGTGTTGCATAATCAAGGACTGTGTTTGCCGGGCAGAGAAAAACCCAGGCTTTCATTTACTTTACCCCATCCATATAGGCTTTTGGAGAGTTATTTAAGTGGGCTGGTAACATGTTGCTCTTTAACTGCAAGGTAGTTTTCAGTTGTTTACCTGTTACTCTGATAAAAGCTACTCAGGCAAGGTTGAGGCTTTGGGAGCCACTTTATTTTAACGCTCCTCATTTTTTTTTTTTTTTTTTTACGAGGGTAAAAGAGCTGTTATTATTTTCCAAAGGAAAATATGCTTTTCAGTGAGTTTAGGAACAGGGGCAGCTTCTCCATTTACACAAACAACCTGCCTAAAATCCTTCTGCTGGCTCTTATTGCTTAACCAGGAGGGCAGCCCAGTGGTTTGGCAGGGACATAGTCTACCCAGACTTGGGGCAAGGGCAAAATTTCTAATACTGCTTTTGGCTGCAGAAGCTCCAGCCAGCACTGACGCTTGATTCCATGTGGCTTTCCCTAGGAGGGGGGTCCTATGGTCAACAGCACTCTCTCCCTTATCTCCATCCTCTGGAAAAGCCAAGGGGAGACCATTGAGCCAAGGAAACAAATGGAGTCAATTATAACCATTGAGCCATCCAAGTTCCTGGTTAAGCACATTACACAGCCCAGCTCAATACTCCTAAGCCCCAGTAATGAGATGATATGCTCAGCCCGAGCAGAAAAAGGAGTTGGTGGTTCCAGATAGAGAGTGCCTGACCACCTGCCCCACTTTTTACTTGCTCCAGGCATCCTCCAACGCTTCCATATTGAGAAGATCTCCAAGAGAATGTTTGAGGAGCTCCATCACTTCAAACTGGTGACCAGGACAACCTTGAGTAAGTGGTACTTCCCTTTTTTTTTAACTCCCCCAACCCTGGAAATTGCATCCAGTTTTGAATGTAGCATAGCCCCAGATAAAGTCCCTCTGTGTTCACAATGCTCAATATCAAGATTAGTGGATGAGGTATTTCTGCCCTGGGTGACTTACCAACTGGGTGTAACTGAAAAGCTTAGACAGAGTGAGTATAAACTCAGATATAGTCTGAGTATAAACTACTCAGGTCAAGGTTTCCTGAATATCCTTAATGAAATTGATAAACCCAGAGCCTCAAGAGGGATGGAGAAATCTCCCAAAGATACCAGGTCTTGTGGAGACTTTGTATCTGGAAAGATATGTCCTCTGTTGACGGAAATGAGAACCAACCAACCCAATGCCTTCGAGTCAATTCTAACTCATAGCAACCCTATAGGACAGAGTAGAACTGCTCCATATGAGTTCCAAGGCTGTAACTCTTTACAGAAGCAGACTGTCTCATCTTTCTCCTGCAGAGCGGCTAATGAACCACCTGCCTTTTGGTTAGCAACTGAATGCCTTAACCACTGCACCACCAGAGCTCCCATGGAGATGAGAGGCAGAAGGAAAATGAATGCTTATCAATTCATTTGCTTTATCAAAACTCTGTTTGGCTCTTTTGGAACTGCACGTGGGAGGTCCAGTTTCTTTAAAAGCATTTAGACAATCAAGCATACTTGCAGATCTCCCACTTCATACGCTAGATGGAGCCTAGGGACTAGATACCACTAGGCACTGGGGAACAGGAGAGATTTTTAACTTCTAAAAGAATAAAAGGCATAAAGTCTATCCACAGGGAATTCTAATGGGTGAGATAAAACATGAAAATGCCTTAAGTGTGAATTAGTATACTTAGTATCCTCCTGAGGAGTTACATACCTAAGTGCTCAGGGGAGTCTACAGAGAACAATAAAAGGAGAGCCAGGAGGGCTTAGTCCGGGAAGGCTTCGGGGAAGAGGTGAGTTTTTAGTGTGTTTTGAAAGAGAAGGGTGTGGCTGGGCAACAAGTCAGGAAATCAGTCCAGGGAGAGGGTGCAGCCTAAGAGAAGACTCAGACAGGAGCAAACAAGAAATGTGGGTGTGGGTGAGTGGGGGTGAGCAACAACTACAAAGGCCACATAGGGCGCACTGAAAGCTGAGGCAAATTGTAGGTAGGGAGCATTCAGAGGGCCTGGAAGAACCCAGCGAGAAGTTCAAATACAAGGCAAGTAGCATTAGTAGTTGCTGCAAACTTACAAACAGCATAGTAATTTTAAAATGGTGCTTTGGAAAAATGTCTCTTGGCTGTCTGATGGATTTATTAAGCACCTACTTTAATGAAGCCAGATTATGAAGGGTCCAATATGCTAACAAGTTGAACTTGACCTCTAGACCAGAGAACCCCAGTGGAAGTTTTTGAGCAAGTGAATGATGCATTCAGATTTGTTTTGGGGGAAAAGGTACTTCTGGCTGTGTGGAATGAAAGGTAGACTGTTAGTGAGAGAGCTGGTGAGAGTTTGAATTAGGAAGCTGTTGCATTATATTAAGTCAGTGAGAAAAGGGAGGAGAAGTCACTGTAAGAGACATCTCTGAAGTTAAATCTGCAAGATCAGGTATCAAAGAGAGAAATAAGTTTGGAATGACTGCAGTATTGACAGCTTTATAGTCTTGGGTGAATAGTAATACCATTCACCAAAGGAAACCTGGAGGATATACAGGTATTGGTGAAAAAATCATGAGTTTCACTTGGAACATGTTTAGATGAAGATGCTTAAGGGCCATCTGAGCAGAGATATCCAATAGGCAGCTAGAAATAGGGTTGATGAGGTCAGCTGTTTCTCTTCAGCAAGAGATTGATAGAAAATAAATTGTATGGTATGAGAATCCAGATGGAGGAGTTGAGGGTCCTTATATGTGAGTAAGGAATAAATGAGGCAGAGTCTGGGATCCCAGTATCAATAACATGGCTTTTGAAATTACCAATTAATTTCTGAGAACATTTTTTAGCTCAGACTGTGGGGAAGGCACTATACTAGACATCATGATGGAGAGATGATTTAGACTTACTCCCTGTGCATAGCAGTCAGGATTTGGGGTGCACTTCAAACTGTGTGCAGCTGAAGTGGATAATGAGTTGATCCTGTAGGTTCACCTGGATACAAAAAAGAACAAGCTCCATGCCTCTATATAATGTACCTTTCTGACCCTGGCACATAGTACTTATTTTGGTACATACTACTGGCTCCTTGCCCAACTCTTTCCTCCTTTTTCCTTCTCCCTTCCAGTTGGATCAGAGAGAATAGGGGAAAGTGAAGAATCCAAGAGAGAAAGGAGCAAAGAAATGGAGTAGTCCATCGAGAAGGAGGTCATGTGTCCATATATCTAGGAAAAGAGGTTCAAAATAGGATGTGGATTAGGAAGTTTGCTTACTTTGCACCAGGAGTTCTCCAGGTTGCAGCACCATGAGCACAGCAATAAAGAGAAGACTGAAAAAGGTATCTGGGGTAGAAAGGTTGTTTTGAAGGTTATTTGACAGAGCAAGATGATAGCAGGAGAAAGAAGATCTTGCCCCTTCGAGGACTAGAGAAGTCAGAAAAAGGGTGAGCCAGAGACATAGAGGGATTTCCAGTGTCCTGCACAGAATGTGCACTCAAAAATGTTTGCTCAAGTAATGTGACAGAATGGGGAAACAAGTGGATAAGGGAACTATGGTTGTTGGACAGTTCCGTGAATGGAGTGGCGAAAACAGGAAATGGGAGATGACCAGAAATAACAGAGAGTGGAAGGAATACAGCTGGGTTTATCCAGCATGGAAATGGAACACATGGGAGATAGGAGAAGGAACAATAAATGGAGCTATGGGGGGTAATTTAGGGGTGCTGAAAAACAGCATGTGGCTATAGGAGATAACAAGTGAACAGTTTTTAATGAGAGGTGGTAGGAATAGAGAAAAGAGCAGTCCATAATCAAGTAATCTAAATCAATATTTGGAGACCCTAAAAGATAACAAAGGGAACCCTGATAGCGCAGTGGTTAAGCACTGGCCTGCTGAAAGGTCAGTGGTTCAAACCCACTAGCTTAGCTGTTCTGTGGAAGAAAGATGTGGCAGTCTGCTTCCATAAAGATTTACAGCCTTGAAAACCCTGTGGGCAGTACGACTCTGTCCTGTTGGGTTATTGTGTGTTGGAAGTGACTCGACAGCAATAGTAAAGGTTAGTAAAGTCCCAGTAATGCACCAGGTACTGTTTTCCAAAGTGCCTTGTTAGACCTGTTGCCAAGTGAGCTGTCCAAATGGCTAACAAACTGGTAGTGCAGATATTTTGCAAACGCTAAATATACTGTAAAGATTCCAGGCATAATACTTAGATTTTACTCTTGAGCAAGCAGTTACATATTATTCTTGGGATTCTTACCAATGCTATGTGTTGAAATGAAAATTCCATGGCCTGCTTTCCTTATCTGCCCCACAGAATGTGGTTGTTGTGTGTGTGTGTATGTTTTTTTTTTTTTTTCCCTGAAACCATCTGACATTTGTGTTCCAAATTCCCTGGTGGGTCCATGAGTGAGTGGGTAAGGATGAGGTATATTGGTTTTACTCTTGATTTTCTTTGCTCTCCTTTTACACTCTCCTGGCCACTTTGTGTTTGTCTTTCAGGCCAGTGGAAGATATTCACAGAAGGTGAAGCTCAGATCAGCCAGATGTGTTCAAGTCGTGTGTGCAGAACAGAGCTTGAAGATTTGGTCAAAGTTTTGTACCTGGAGAGGTCTGAAAAGAGCCACTGTTAGATGAGACAGACAGTAGTGGATGGGGGAAAGCAAGCAAGCTCAAGCTGCAGCTGGACTGCAGGCTTATTTTGCTTAAGTCAACAGTGCCCTAAAATCCCAAACTCAAATGCAGTCAATTATTCACACCATGCACATCATAACTTGCTCCTTTATGTGGAGTGGTGTGTCAACCCTTAAACATCTCCTCCAAAAAGAGTAGAAGAGTCTTGAATTCTTTGTGGGAGGTAGAGGGCTAGAACACCACAGCACCCGTCTAGTTTCTTGGAGAATCACATTTCTTTACAGGTTAAAGAGCAAACAGAACCCCAGGGTTTCAATCTAGAAAGTTATTCAAATGAAAAATAGAGAAAGGAATTGCTTAGTAGGAGCTCTGAATTACAGAGCAATTATTTGTATGAAATTATTCTTTGTCAATGTTAGAATGTCTTATGTTTTTTTTAAAAAATTAACCACCCATCCTAACACACACACACACACACACACACACACAAATTCAGCTTCACATTAAACTACCCTATTCCAAGGCAAGGCCAGCCTAGACTCTACCATTCTTGCCCTTGCCTGGCTCCCAAGTAGCATGGAAGTTGTTGCCACCCAAGAAAATGAACAGGGAATTGTGAGCTGAAGGCTCTGGCTTTGTGTTTCTGTTGTGGTTGATGAAATCACCCACCATGATGGCAGGGTGAAGATGAAGGACACCATTTCAGAGCCATCTTGATGTTAAAGTAGTACATAATTTTTCATAATGATACCACTTCTCTTTTCTTCCTAAACCTATGAGAACTCCATAAAGAAGTTAGACTTGGGTAAAGATTTTCAAAAATGGAATCCATATAAGACTAAATAATTATTGAAGAAAGAAGTAAATAAAAGTCAACAAGACTATTACTTTTTTTTTAACTTACCAATTAATAACTCAATAGTGACTATTTTTTTTTCCTGAAGCCATAGTTCTGTGGCTAGAAAATTTAGGTTGAATTATTAAAATCTTGAAGTTCCTTAAAGGGGTAATTTCCCTTCTACAAGTACAGGGGTTGTTGATTTTCACTTTGTAAAGTGGCTTGGATCTCATAGGCTTCATAGTGTTGGAATATCAGGAGAGTTATTGTTTATTTGAGAAGCTAAGAATTTTGATAAAAATCTTCATCCTAAACCTTCCTATTGTCCACCCCTAAATAACCAAGCATGGATTTGAATCAAGGATCTTAGAGAAGGTGATTCCTAAAATGTCTATTTGCAGTCCGATATAAGAGAATAAATTACCCACTCTGAGGTCCAGCTTTAGAAATCATCTGTGAGAAAATTACAAATTCTCCACAGCAAGGATTTTAAGGCTTTCCTCTAGATTTGTTTCCTCTGAGGGGCATGAATGAACTCTAGTGAGTACTTAAGTGAGTACTTAAACGGAAATATTAAGGACCCCGTTCCCCGTTCTCTGTGACCATAGGTTAGAATGTTTTCTTAAGAGTATTTTACACCAACAGGGGAAATCATGAAAGGTCCGGTCTTTATGGCAACTTGGCAAAAAGCAGTCTGTGGCCAGGGCTTCATGGGACAAGCCTCTCCCTAGTCCATCACACACGTTCTCCTCAGGAGAAAGAGGTAGACAGACCATCCTGGGGTGAAAGGCCACAGAGCATTATTGAGGGGGGTATATTAAGCAGCTGCTGCTTTCTCACCCGGAGGGGGCAGCATTTCCATGGTACGGAGACGAGCAAGCAGATCCGGAAGGAAAGAGGTGATTCCCCTTCACAATGACTCACCCTGAAGCCTTCCCACCCAGGTGTTCTCTAAAAGCTCAAGCTTAAGGGAACACCCAGACAGCTTCCCTAGAGAGACTCCTGCCTCCAGGTTCTGGGACACACCTTTACAAAGTAATGCTTCAGGCAGGAGCTGGGAAGCTATGTTAAGTCCATGTAGAACAATGCCCCCCCCCCCCGCAAGTGTTTTGCGTTGTGTAGGGAGTAGGACAGAGGGAAAAGAGGCCAAGCCGCCTGTAGTTAGTAGAGAAGAATGGATGTGGTTCTTCTTGTGTATTTATTTGTATCATAAGCCCTTGGAACAACAAAGATCATAAACACCATTTAACAGTTGTAGCCATTATAAAGTTAACTCGTGTAAGCAAGTAAGAATAACATAATACCATTACCCTTTCACTCCTCTCACAGGACATATATCTACATATGGTACTTATTTATGTAGTCACTGTATTACTAGATTTTTAAATTAATAAACCTAAAGTTAATTTTGAAAAATCATCAGCAGTAATGTTGTGTGAGTGATTGGCTCTGTTCGATACTATCCTTACAATGGGTAACAACAGGTGAGGGGTAGGTCTGTTTGTTTCATACTCAGCTTGACATCCCTCTCACACTGTTGTTGTTGTTGTTAGGAACTAAGAGTGTGAATTTTGGAGTCACTACCTGGGTTTTTAATCCCAGCTCTGCACTTTCCAGCTGTGTTTGTCAGTCTCTCTAACTATAAAATGGGGATAATAATTTTGCCTGCCTTTAAAAAAAAATTTTATTGTGATTTGGGTGAAAGTTTACAGAGCAAATTCACTTTCCATACAGCAGCTCACACACACTTTGTCTCATGAAATTGACTGCAATTTCCCACAATGTAACAGCTCCCCTCCCACTTCCTCTCCATAGTTACTTCTTCCTTGTGTCCTTCTCTCGCATGCACTCCTGCCCCCTCCCCGAGCAGTCTCCCTGTGCATACACAGCCCTTCTATTTTCCCATGATTGATCTCTCCAAGGAGTTCATGTACCTAATGTAAATGTTCAGCTCATATGCCTTTCTTTTGTTTGGCCAGAAGCCACAGGAGTGGGTTAAATTCCAGACCTGAAGGGCAGCTAGGGCCATAGTCTCAGGGGTTCCACCAGGCTTTAACAGACCAGAAAATATGGTCTCCTCCCCCCACCTTTTTAAATGATTTTAAATTTTGTTCCACGTTTTTCTCCCACTCTATCCAGGATCTCCTACATAGATCCCCCTCCGAGTGGTTGACAGTGGTAGCCAGGCACCATCTAGTTCTTCTAGTCTCGTAGTCATATAGGCTGAGGATTGCATAGTGTACCAGTAACTTGGACTAATTGTTTCCATGAGTCTTTGATTTTCTTCATTCTTGTTTGCTCTGGA
>NW_006921939.1:2199031-2200367 GCF_000298275.1 Orycteropus afer afer | reverse complement strand
TCTTTTTGCTGTTGTAAATAGTGCTGCAATGAACATGGGTGTGCATATATCTGTTCTTGTCCTGGCTCTCACTTCTTTAGGATATATACCTAGTAGTGGAATGGTTGGCTCAAATGGTATTTCTAATTCCAGCTTTTTAAGGAATCACCATACTGCATTCCGCAGTGGTTGTATCATTTTACAGTCCCACCATTGCCTGCCTTTTTTAAATTATGATTTGAGTAAAAGTTTACAGAGCAAATTCCTTTCCCATTCAACAATTCTTACATAATTAATTTGTTTCATGACATTGATTGTAATAGCTCTTTTTCCCTCTTCCTCCCTATGGTTTAACTTTTCCCTGTGTCCTTTCCTATACATTCCTACCCTCTGAGCTATCTTGCTGTGTGAATGCTGCACTTCTGACCTCCCATAGTTGATTGTTCTAAGGAGTGTGTACCTACTGGTGTAATTGTTCACTTTGTAAGCTTGTCTGTTGTTTGGCTGAAGGTAAAGCCCTGGGAATGAATTCAATTCCAGGCCTGGAGGATGACTAACTCACTCCTCCAAACTCATTGCCATCGAGTTGATTCTGACTCATAGTGACCTCCACTGGGTTTCCAAGACTGTAAATCTTTACAGAAGCATACCACCTCGTCTTTCTTTTGCAGAGCAGCTGATAGGTTTGAACCACCAACCTTTTGGTCAGCAGCCAAATGCCTTAACCACCAGCGCCACAATCTTGGGGGTCTCACCAGTTTCTATCAGACCAGTAAGCTTGGTCTTTTTTATGATTTTGAGTTTTCTTCTACATTTTTCTCCCACTCTATCCAGGATCTCCTGATCCCTTTCAGAGTGGTTGGCATTGCTAGCTGGGCACCATATAGTTGTTCTGGTCTCAGGGGTCATGAAAGCTGAAGTTCCCATGGTCCCTTAGTCCCTTGGACTAGTTGCTTCCTTGCATCTTTGATTTTCTTCACTCCTTTTTTCTGTGGACTAGGAGAAACCAATTCTTGCATCTTAAATGGCTGCTCCCAAGGTTTGAAGACCCCAGTCACTACTCACCAAAGTAGGGTATAGCACAATGTATTTGTGTAGTATATTATGCCAATTGAGCTTGATGTCCCCACAATTATGGTCCCAAGCCCATGGGCCCAATGACTCACTCCCTCAAGGATAACTTTGTTCCCTGTTTCCTCTATTATATGTATGGCCATTCTTATAGTACATGCAAATGCATACATAGAAATATCATCTGCAAAACTTATATATGGTTATGGATATATTCCATTTTGCCTAGCCATATCTGATCATTTAGCCTGTCTACCTATGTATTCAGGAGCTCTGGTAACTTAGT
>NW_006921939.1:2195612-2196477 GCF_000298275.1 Orycteropus afer afer | reverse complement strand
GCAAAAGCATTTGATTGTGTGAATCATAACAAATTATGGATAACATTGAGAAGAATGGGAATTCCCACTTAATTTTGCTCATGAAGGACCAGTACATAGACCAGATGGCTATTGTTCAAGCAGGACAAGGGGATACTGCATGGTTTAAAATCAGGAAGACACTGTGTCAGGGTTGTATCCTTTCACTATACTTACTCAATCTGTATGCTGAGCTAATAATTCAACAAGCTGGACTATATGAAGAAGAACATGACATCAGGATTGGAGGAAGACTTATTAACAACCTATGATATACAGACGACACAACCTTGCTTGCTGAAAGTGAAGATCACTTGAAGCACTTACTAATGAAGATTAAAGACTCCAGTCTGAAGTGTGGATTATAGCTCAACATAAAGAAAACTAAAATCCCCACAACTGGACTAATAAGCATCATCATAATAAATTGAGAAAGCATTGAAGTTGTCAGAGATTTCACATTACTTTGTTCCACAGTCAACACCCAGCAGTCAAGAAATCAGATGATGTATTGCACTGGAAATCTGCTGCAAAAGACCTCTTTAAAGTGCTGAAGAGCAAAGATGTCTCTTTGAAGACTAAGGTGCACCTAACCCATCCATGGTATTTTCAATAGCTTCATATGCATGTGAAAGCTGGACGATGAGTAAGGAAGACCGAAGAAAAGTTGATGCTTTTGAGTTGTTGTGTTGGTGAAGAATACTGAAAGTACCGTGGACTGCCAGAAGAACTAACAAATCTGTCCTGTAAGAAGCGTAGCCACAATGCTTCTTGGAAGTGAAAATGGCCAGACTTCGTCTCACCTACTTTGGTCATGTTGTCAGAAGGGACCATTCCCTGGAGAAGG
>NW_006921939.1:2193334-2194392 GCF_000298275.1 Orycteropus afer afer | reverse complement strand
CCCACCAGCCACTCCTCAGAAGGAAGACTGGGCAATCTACTTCCATAGAGATACCCCCTCGGAAACCCAAGGAGGGGTCACCATGAGTCGAAACTGACTTGACGGCAGTGAGTTTGGTTTTGGTTTTGGCGTAGCTATGTAAGGAGACATCTTCATCCAGAGGTAATCAGGGGAAAAGGAAACACTGCATGACTTTAGCCATTTTCAATCATTCAATCAAGGTGTTCAACCCTGTGCAAGGAATAACTAAAATTAATAATAAAATAAGTTTGGAGACAAATCTAGTGAAGAGTCCACTCTGATCAGAAAAACAAGAATAGACAGGGAGCTGATACATGCAAACAATTCATATTTCTTTCGCTTTCTTTATTTCTTACATCTCTTAATCTCAGTTACCTTATCTATAAAATGGGCATAAGAATAATCCCTACCTCATAAGGTTGCTGTGAGGCTTAAATGAGGTAATGCAAAGTACTTATAATAGTGATGGGCACATAGCAAGTGCACACAAAATTCCAATTTTTTGTATTAGGTGAACTGTTTCTTCTTGTATTTTAGTAGTTCAGAAAAAGGTGAAAGTGTGACTTGGCTTCACACAAAAAGTAAAACTTGAACATGACGTTGAATAAGTGCCATTCTGGGATAGCCAAAAAGGGAAACCTTTTAGGCACCATGGTATAGAAAAGGAGAGAGCAACTGACCCAAGAAGACTTTACACAGGTCTTAGTAAGAGCAAGTACCTGACTTTAGTGCCAAGGAGAAGGGGAAAAAAACTGCCCACTAGAAACTTGGAGTTGTGGCAGTGACATTTAGTTTTAAAATTTAACTGCATGACTACCATGTAGGGAAACATGGTTAACCACTTAAAAAATGATGTGGGAGATTGTTGAACATAATTTCAATAAATTGTTATGTGTGACATGGCCTATATATTATAAATATAGAATATTTGTAATGTTCATTTACTTTTAGGCTATAGTAATGGAAACACCGGAAGCTCTGGTAGCGTAGTGCCTAAGGTACTTGACTGCTAACCAGAAGGCTGGTGGTTCAAACCC
>NW_006921939.1:2190032-2192851 GCF_000298275.1 Orycteropus afer afer | reverse complement strand
TTTTTTTTTTTTTTTTAAATTGAGAATGTCAGTCAAGGAGACTTGTCCAGATCATGGAAGGGTGGATAAGGTTTCCCTATGGAAATGCCATTGAAGGGAACAATCAGAATGTAGGGAGAGAGTAGACAACTGTGTCTGTGCAAGGAGATATCTTTATCAGGAGGTAATCAAAGGTAAAAAGCTTTTGCTATTTTCAGTTATTTAAAATTTTCAGTAAAGATGTGTCTTAAGGAAGAGTTAGGAATGGGATTTCACACACTATTTTGTTTGGAAACATGGTTTTACTGCTTTACAGGAGTTTGAAAAACCATTAGACTAAAGCAATGGTTCTTCAGCTGACCCCTGTTACAATGTAAGTGTCGCTGGTAGAGAGAGCTGGATACCTACTCTAAACTAACCAACAACCAACCAATTTCCGTCGAGTCTGTTCTAACACATAGCAACCCCATGTGTATCAGAATAGAACTGTGCTCCATTAGGGTTTGCAGTGACTGATTTTTTAAAAGGAGTTCACTAGGCCTGTCTTCCAAGGTGCCTCTGGATGGACTCAAACAACCAAATTTACCCTTAGCAGCCAAGTGCATGAACTTTTTGCACTACTCAGGGATTCCCCTACTCTAAGCTACTTCCCTACAATGAAATTCCACCATCGAAAAAAGAGATCAGGGTCCTAAGGGGACGGAACAAAGGAGAGGGAAATGTTGATGGAAAAAGGGGGCATAAATCTGAGGTATTACCTGGAAAAGTCAAGCTTTAGTATGGTCCTTCAGAGAGCTCTGATGGTGTGGTGCCTAAGGCATCTGACTGCTAACCAGCAGGCTGGTGGTTCAAACCCACCAGCCACTCCTCGGAAGGAAGACTGGGCAATCTACTTCCATAGAGATACTGCTTCAGAAACCCAAGGAGGGGTCGCTGTGAGTCGGAGTCAACTCAATGGCAGTGAGTTTGTTTGTTTGTTTGTTTTTTGGTCAGAGAGAAAGGGGGAACTACTTGAAATCTGAGGTGAGGGCAGTGGCGTACCTAGGAGAGGAGTATCTTATCGCTTACATTGTTTAGAATTATCCATACAAAAATTTGTCTAACTTTTAGTTGGTTTTAGTGTAAGGTTGGGTTGCCAATGCTGAGAGAAACCAGGCCAGAGAAATAGAAAAGGAGAATTTATTTAAGAGATGCAAGCATCAAGGCAAATGGGCTGACTCTGCGCTAGAGAGACCAACCAGCAATTTTCTGAGTTAGGGTCTTTTTTTTTATCCTTCTCTCTGAACTCATTTCTTTGTCTCTGGGTTTAAGACATCATAGGGTTTAGTCAGCCAAGTCCTGTGATCGGCCCGTTCTTTCCTTTCGGTCAGTTTGTTTCTTCCTTGCGGTCATGGTGCCCCTATAAGATAACTTTTTACAGGAGTCAGGCAGTAGTCATTAACTATTTTCAGGAGTCTGATAGTCTGGAATTATTATTTTTTTGTAACATTCCATTTTGGCTGAGTATAAATTATTTTGAGGTTTGATTTTATTAACCCTTTAATTGTGACGTTTGATTTTATTAACCTTTCATATTACTGCTCCTAAATTCTCTACAGACAATGCACCCACTTACTGACTGCATCCGGGTGGGACACCCCCACTACCCTACCCTCCCTCTATGCCACTAGGTGGCAGTCAAGCAGAGGTTGGAGGATGCCAAAGATTTCAGGGTAGATCTCAAGAGCCTTTGCTAGGCTATCCTAAGAAAGTCAATTCTCTGAGGCACCTCTTAGGATATGGCCATTTCTGAAGCAGCTGAAGTGATTGTACACTTGTTTTGTTAGTGCTGGGGAAAGTAGTCACTTACTGCCCTGAGGTCACGTCAGGCAGAGAGAAGGATTGTGGCAATCAGTTGGTTCTCAGGCAACCAAAAAACCCCTTCTTCTAGGATTGGCTGATTGTTTCTTCAAATGTCTCCTTTGCTTTGGCTAGTGGAGACCCAGTCTGAGTATGATTACTCTCCTGGATCTGAAACAAAGACATAATCACATGGGGTGGGATTGGAAAGGACCAGAGATTAACCCCAAGCCACAGGCAGGGGGATGCCTGAAGCAAGACAACAGGCTTGGGAGCACTGTGATGCAATGCAATGGGGAAGGAGGAGGGTGTTTGGTTGAAAGGAAAAGGTCAGTGTGCATTTGAAGTCGGAGCTGTGGCCTATGGGACGCCTTGAAGTTTCGGAAACTGAGGACGAGCTCCAAGAATATTGAGACATTCTGGCAACTTTGGAGAGGGAACCCCTCCAGAAAAACACAGACAATTCAAGCTGATTGAATGGCTTTGGATAGAAAGTGGGACTTGGATGGGGTGGGGAAGGTTTGCAAGCAAATATAAGGGGAGGAGGTTTTGGGAAAGAACAAATGGAAGCAAGAACCTCAAGTGGAAAGGAAGTCTAAAGTTTTCTCAAGACTGCACTCTGAGATAGTGTTATGGTAGACATTAACATACCCTTGCCCTCCCACAGTCTAAGATGTGGGTAAATTTGGTCTTCCTTGTATGTTTGGCAGCCACCTCCTGCCTTTTGCCCCCACCCCTGGTGCGCAGAGCCCTCTTGTCCCTTGATTCTCTTCCAACACTGGCAGAAGCTGGGGAATATTCAGAGTTCGGCTCTTTGGAGTGGTAGCAGTTAAACGATAATCCATTAATCAGAGTTTGACTCCTGCCACAATACCAAAACAAATCGAATTCTCCAAGAACCAAGGCACCTCCAAGGCTGACCTCTTAGCCAGGACCTAAACCTGTTTGAAGACATCTCTGAATCTCACTTTGTTTTTAGTATTAAAAAAAAAAAAAAACCC
>NW_006921939.1:2188750-2189697 GCF_000298275.1 Orycteropus afer afer | reverse complement strand
AGGGCAGTCTTTCATTCTCTTGTACATAGGGTCACTATGAGAAGGAATTGACTCAACGCCACCTAACAACAAAAAACAAAGTACATAGTTGTACTTTTAGTATCTGTTTATTGAGGAAAAATTACTAGGGCTTCAGCCAGATGTTCAGAAGGTATTGTGCTTTATCAATCACAATAACCCCCACATACATTTGAGAAATAGTAGTAAATATATGGGCAAGACATATTAATTCAAAATAAAGACAATGTCTTTTCCACAGGCAAAGTTGCAGGTCTCTCGCAGTAACTCTCTGGTTCCCTGGAGGGTTGTGGTCCCAGACTAAGAAGCACTGTCTTAACCAGAAAAAAAAAATTTAATCTTTTATAAGTTTGATGCTGGAGATACAGATTTTTGCCAGTGGTGATGGCTGGAGCCTCTTCCATGTACTTCACAGGTGTATTTTCTATAGGTTATCTGGGAAGGGCTAGTTAATAGCTGACAAAAGAAAAATTAAGAAGTCTTCATGTTTCAGGAGGCCACTCAAAATACTCTCTTGAATTAATAATACAAAGACCAACTGTAGAGGAAGATGGTAAAACATTCAGGATTTGACTTTTGGAAGTGGGATGACCAAACAATAGGCCGTCAATCAAAGGTTTACTACTCTCACAAACACAAAAGAATCTATTTCCCCAAATAAGCCTTCTAGAGATGAGCTGCACAACTTTGTGAATATACTGAAATTCACTGAGTCGTACACTTTAAAAGGGTGAATTTTATAGTATGAGAATTGGTATGAATTGAAGAGTATCCTCCTAATCCTTATACCTGTGATTACAGTCCTCTTGAGGAATGAGTTTTCTTTGTTTTGGTAATAAGACAGTATTAGTCCTCGGAAGGAAGGTTGGGCAATCCTACTTCCGTAGTGATACTGCCTCGGAAACCCAAGGAGGGGTCGCTATGAGTCG
>NW_006921939.1:2185073-2188129 GCF_000298275.1 Orycteropus afer afer | reverse complement strand
GGAGGAATATAGATGACACACTATATGAAGATCTCTAAGGAACCAAGGAACAAGGACCTTTCCCCAGCACTGACCCAGAGAAAAAGCCTTCCCCTAGAGCTGGTACCTTGAATTCAGACTTCTGTACCTTAAACTGTGAGAGAATAAGTTTTGTGTTAAAGCCACTCATCTGTGGTATTTCTGTTTAGCAGCACTAGATAATTAAAACATACATTTTCTTTCAAAGAAGCTGTTATTAAAACAAACAAACTCAAGTATCAGGAGTATTGAGATCAAAGCAGTTGCCATATTAAGTTTCCTATATCTGATCCCTTTATACCTCCAATATCCAGGACCTGTAAATTCAGGCTTTCCTCAGCTCCACAGAAGCCTGATTCCTATCGATATCATCTACCTACCCTTGTATATCCTGATAGCAGATGAGGATGAAAGACATCAGGTCATGGAGTGGAGTGGTTAAGAAGACCAATTCTAGGAACCAGACTATCTAGGTCTGCATCCTCACTGTATGACCAGGGGTAAGTCATTGCATATCTCTGAACCTCATCTTACTATTTTCCCATATTACTTGTACCTGCCTCAAAACATTGTTTTCAAAAATAAATGAGTTAATGTTTTCAAAAAATAAATGAGTTAATGGACACAAAGTGCTTTGCATAATACCTTACTAATGCAAACTGTCCTAAGTGCATTGCGTAATGCCCAACTCTTACTTGATAAATAGTGGTAGCTGCAAAGAAGTTTTGAAATGGTGAAATCTAGCTACTCCTTTACGCTCTCCCTACCAGATTATAATAAGAGCAAGTCTTAGTTACAATTCAGCCTCACTCAGAAATTTACTCATTAGCAAATTAGGCACAATACATCATAAAATGATAAAATCATAAGCTTGATGAAATCCCAGGCCTTTATCCTTATAAGTTCTCTGACAACATCTTTATTAAAGACATGGTACCTGTCCTCTAGCTGGCAGTCAGAAAACCTCCTAAACCAATGGTTGAGTGCAGGACCCGCTCCAGACCCACACTCTGATGCTGTTGCCATGGAATAGAGAGTAAACCTCTTGGTTTATTCAGTTAACCTATTCATGAAGATAGGGGAATGTCTTCAACTTATGTCAATTAATCAACATATATTGAGTATCTTTAATTTCACAAATAAGAGAGCATTTGATAGAATGCCTAAGGCATTTTGAAGGCTAACCAGAAGGCTGGCGGTTCAAAGCCATTCAGCCACTCCTTGTAAGGAAGACTGGACAATCTACTTCTGTAGAGATACCACCTCCGAAACCCAAAGAGGGGTCACTGTGAGTCAGAAAATGACTCGACAGCAATGAGGGTTTTTTTTAGATAATAATAATCAATTAGACATTAGTTTCACCAATAAAAAATGTTTTGACATGCAGTATAATCTACTTCCATAAAGATTTACTGCCTTGGAAACCCAATGGGGGTCTCTATGAGTCAGAATTGACTCAAGGGCAATTAATACTAGTTGTCAAAATGTCAGTTCTTGAGTGTGATACCAATAGTAGAAGTTATAGTGGCCACCTCTATATTGTAATAATTTCCAATAAATTCTCTATGACCACCCTAAACTATGTATTCTTAATTATAAATTCAATTATATATATGATTGTTGTTGTTATGTGCCGTTGAGTCGGACCCAACTCATAGTGACCCCTCCTTGAGTTTCCAAGGCAGTGTCACTACGGAAGTAGATTGCCCCATCTTCCTTCTGAGGAGTGGCTGGTGGGTTTGAACCACCAGCCTTCTGGTTGGCAGTCAAGTGCCTTAGGCATTATGCTACCAGAGCTCCTATATATATGACAGAATATACAAAAACAAATCCATAGCCATCAAGTCAATTCCGACTCATAGGGACCCTATAGGACTGAGTAGAACTGGCACATAGTTTCCAAGCCTATAAATCTTTATGGAAGCAGACTGCCTCTTCTTTCTCACACGGAATGGCTAGTGGGTTCAAACCGCCAACTTCTGATTAGCAGCCAAATGTATTTACTACAGCACCAGAGCGCCTTATGATGGAATTTGTGTGTATATATATATATGTTGTTTTTAGGTGCTGTTGAGTCATCTCCGACTCATAACTACCCTATGCACAGCAGAATAAAACACTGCCTGGTCCTGTGCCAACCCCACAATTTTTGCTTCCAAGGAGCATTCTGGCTGCACCTCTTCATTAGTTCTTTTAGCAGTCCATGGTACTTTCAGCATTCTTCACCAACACCACAACTCAAAAGCATCGACTCTTCTTCAGTCTTCCTTTTTCGTTGTCCATCTCTCACATGCATATTAGGCGATTGAAAATACCATGGCCTGAGTCAAGAGCACCTTAAGTCTTCAAGGAAATATCTTTGCTCTTCAGCACTTGAAAGAGGTCCTCGTCTGATATACTAACTGCTGCTTCCATTGGTGTTGATTGTAGACCCAAGTAATATGAAGTCTTTGACAACTTCAATCTTCTCTCCATTTATCATGATGCTGCTTATTGGTCCCATTGTGAGGATTTTTGTTTCCTTTATATTGAGGTGTAATCCATACTGTAGACTGTAGTCTTCAATTTTCATCAGTAAGTGTTTCAAGTCATCCTCACTCTCAGTGAGCAAAGTTGTGTCATCTGCATAATGCTGGTTGTTAATGAGTCTTCCTCCAATCCTGATGCCATGTTCTTCTTTGTATAGTCCAGCTTCTCGGATTATTTGTTCAGCATGCAAATTGAATAAGTATGGTGAAAGGATACAACCCTGACACACTTCCTTCTTGATTTTAAACCATGCATTGTCCCTTTGGTCTGTTCCAACGACAGCCTCCTGGTCTATGTACAAGTTCCTCATGAGCACAATTAAGTCTTCTGGCCTTCCCATTCTTCTCAATGTTATCCATAATTTGTTATGATCCACACAATCAAATGCTTTTGCATAGCCAATAAAACATAAGTAAACATCTTTCTTGTATTCTTTGCTTTGAGCCAAGATCCATCTGACATCAGCAATGATATCCCTCACTCCACATCATATGTATATGTATATGTAT
>NW_006921939.1:2181458-2184853 GCF_000298275.1 Orycteropus afer afer | reverse complement strand
TATTTCATCCATGTGGGAGTTGGGAAGATAATATATGATCCATCTATCATAGTTTACAGGAGGTCTAGTGGCATAGTGTCTAAGGCATTTGATTGGCAACCAGAAGGCTGGCGGTTCAAACCTACCACCACTCCTCAGAAGGAAGGTTGGGCAATCTACTTTCTGTAGTGATACTTCTTCGGAAACCCAACTATGAGTCAGATCCAACTCTATGGCAGTGAGAGTTTATCACTGTTTATGTTGCACACAAACTTGAAAAGAATGTATATTCTCCTGTTTTGGGGTGAAGTGTATGATAAATGGCAATTAGGTCAAGTTGTTAAAAAAGTGTTGTTCAGGTTTTCTGTATCCTACTGATTTTCTTATACTTACTTGTGAGACAAAGAACTTGGTTTGGCCCTTTGACTCTGGTTTCTGAAAATAACTCCAACATTCAAGATGTCTTTGTTTTCCAAAATAGCCTGGCAAGTAGAGACTATACAGGCTTCATACTTGGCAAACTAACTTCAGGAAGGGAGATAAGATGATGCAGTCATGCATATTCATTGATTGGATTGTCATAACTATGCATTAAGGCCCAAATAATGCATATTCATTGAGGTTACCATGACTAATGGACCCATGATCTTAGAGGGCTCTTTTGGGGTCTCCTGGATTGATGGGAAAGAGTTCTGATGGCATATTGTTTAGCACATTTGGCTGCTAAGCAAAAAGTTGGTAGTTGTAACCCACCAGCCCCTCCAAAGGAGAAGGATGAGATAGTCTGCTTTCATAAAGATTTTCAGCCTTGGAAACCCCATATGCCAGTTCTACTTTGTCCTATAGGGTTGCTATGAGTCGGAATCAACTCAAAGGCAGTCGGTTTGGTTGGATTGCTGAGAACATCCATGTACGGGAAAGAGAGTGACCCATCTCTGGGGACAATGGAAGCCCTGTGGATGGAATTCTCCCAGACCTCACCTGATGCATCTCTACACTTGTATCCTTTCTGGTTATAATAAATTGATAATTGTAAGTATCAGTAACAGTCTCTGTGCATTTTGTGAACCATTCTAGAGAATTGATGAGCCCACAAGGGCAATGAGCCAGCAGGGGCTGAAAATACAGAATTGATTTGTGTAGATCCAGCTCTGGTTGGCTGGATGATAGAGAAAGACCTAGTCCCAGGGAATTAGAGAGTAGGGGAAGGAGGAGGGAGGCCAACTGGTCTGAAGGACAAGGAGTTGTGCAGACTCCTGGGCTTATGGCTACTCCTCAATGAGCTGGCCTCAAATGGCCAGGGGTGTTTTGACCCAGTTCAGGGTAGCCAGGGATGAGGTCTGATATAACTCTGGGTGGTTAGGGTCAGAGAGAGCAATTGCCATTGAAGTAACTAGCAATGACAAGTGGAAATATGGAAAAATGAGACCTGGACCCATTTCCAGCTGGAAATTGGAAATTCATGCAGATCCTTGTTATGCAGTTAGTGATAAGGTGGGGTTTGTCCATCTTGCCCATTTTATACTTCAGTTTGTAGAGTTGAAGTCCAAATCACATTGCTATATCAGTTAGTGAAAGAGGAATGTTCAAATTTCCAACAGTAATCATGTATTTGTCTATTTTTACTTTCATTTCTATCAATTTTTGCTCAAGTATTTGAAATTCTGTTCTTAGGTGCATATACAGTTAAGGGTGTTGTATCTTCATGGAGCATTGATTCCTTTATAATTATGTAATAGCTCTCACTATGTCTGATAATATTCCTTGTCCTGAAATCCACTTTATCTGATATAATATAGCTTAGATTCTAGCTTTCTTTTCTTTAGTGTTTGCATGGTATATCATTTTTGACGCTTTTACTTTTTAATCTATCTATGTTTTTGTATGGGAGCTCTGGTGGTGTTGTTGTTGTTATGTGCCGTCGAGTCAAACCCGACTCATAGCGACCCCTCCTTGGGTTTCTGAGGCAGTATCACTATGGAAGTAGGATTGCCCAACCTTCCTTCCGAGGAGTGGCTGCTGGGTTTGAACCGCCAGCCGTCTGGTTAGCAGGCAAGTGTATTAGCCAGTATGCTACCAGACCTCCCTGGTGGTGTAGTGCTTAAGGCATTTGACTACCAACCAGAAGGTTGGTGGTTCAAACCAACAAGTCACACCTTGGAAGGAAGACTGGGCAATCTACTTCTCTAGAGATACCGACTCAGAAACCTAAGGAGGGGTCGCTATGAGTTGGAACTGATTCGATGGCAGTGAGATTGTTTTTGCTTTTCATGTCATTATATAGAGGATATTGCATAGTTTAAAATCAGGAAGGGAGTGCATCAGGGTTGTATCCTTTCACCATACTTAATCTGTATGCTGAGCAAATAATCTGAGAAGCTGGACCATATGATGAAGAGCATGGCATCAGGATTGGAGAAACACTAATTACAACCTGCAATAAGCAGATGACACAACTTTGCTTGCTGAAAGTGAGGATGACTTGAAGCACTGATGAAGATTAAAGACTACAGTGTGCAGTATGGATTACATCTCAACATAAAGAAAACTAAAATCCTCACAACTGGACCAATAAGCAGCATCATGATAAATGAAGAAAAGACTGAAGTTGTCAAAGATTTCATATTATTTGGTTCCAATCAACACCAATGGAAGCAGCAGTCAAGACATCAGATGATGTATTACACTGGGCAAATCTGCTACAAAAGACCTCTTTAAAGTGCTGAAGAGCAAAGATATCCCTTTGAAGACTAAGGTACATCTAATCCAAGTCATGATATTTTCAATTGCCTCATATGCATGTGAGAGCTGGACAATGAATAACGAAGACTGAAGAAGAGTTCATGCTTTTGAGTTGTGTTGGCAAAGAATGCTGAAAGTACTATGGATTGCCAGAAGAGCAAACAATCTGTTCTGGAGGGAGTGCAGCTGAAATGCTCCTTAGAAGTGAGAATGGCCAGACTTCATCTCACTTACTTTGGTCATGTTGTCAGTCAGAAGGGACCATTCTCTGGAGAAAGATATCATGCTTGTTAAAGTGGAGGGTCAGCTAAAAAAGAGAAGGCTCTCGACAAGATGGATTGACATAGTGCCTGCAGTGATGGGCTGAGAGATAGCAAGTATTATGAGGCTGGCATAGGACCAGGTAGTGTTTCCTTCTGTTATACAGAAGGGTTGCTGTGAATCGGAGCCAACTCTATGGCACCTAACAACAACATGTCTTCATATATACGTAAATGGATAAAATTTAGACAGCATATAGCTGGATCTTAAAATTTGATGCATTCTGACAATTGCTGTCTTTTGATTAGTATGTTTTGAGTCATTTATATTTAATGTAATTATGATATATTTGCTCTGGTAGCGTAGTGGCTAAGGCACTTGACTGCTAACCAGAAGTCTGGTGGTTCAAACCC
>NW_006921939.1:2178584-2180989 GCF_000298275.1 Orycteropus afer afer | reverse complement strand
CCTTCTGGTTAGCAGTCAAGTGCCTTAGGCACTATGCTACCATCACCACTAGTTGTTTACAAAATTTTTTCATCACCCCAAATAGAAATTCAGTACGCCTTAAGCAATAACTCCTCTCTCACCTCCTGGTAACTACTAATAAATATTGGTGTCTATGCATTTTTCTATTCTTGATATTTCATATAAGTGTAAATATACAATATTTGTCCTTTTATATCAGACTTGTTTCATTCATCATAACGTTTTCAAGCTTCATCCTTGTTGTGGCATGTATCAGAACTTCATTTATTTTTATGACTGAATAATATTCCATGGTATGGATAACCACATTTTGTTTATCCATTCATATCATGAACATTCAGGTTGCTTCCATCTTTTGGCTATTGTGAATAAAGCTGCAACAAATATTGACGTACAAGTACATGTTTGAGTCCCTGATTTCAAGTCTCTAGATTTAGGAGTAGAATTCCAGAGTAATATGATAATTTAATATTTAACTTTTTTAGGAACTGCCAAACTGTTTTCAACAGTAGCTGCACCACTTTACATTCCCACCAGTATCCTCACCAACATTGTCATTTTCCATTTTTCTGATAGTAACCATCCTAGTGGATGTGAAGTGGTATCACGTTGTGACTTTGGTATACATTTCTCTAATGACTAATGACATAGAGCACCTTTTCTCATGCTTATTATCCATTTGCATAATGTCTTTGAAGAAATGATTATTCAAATACCTTGCCCATTTTTAAATTGAGTTGTCTTTTTGATGTTGAGTTTTAGGGTGTTTATATATACTGCATATTACACTCATATCATATACATGATTCTCAAATATTTTCTCCCATTCTGTACCTTGTCTCCTCACTTTCTTGTCAAAGTCTTTTAATGCACAAATGTTTTTAATTTTGCTGAAATCCAAACTGTTTTTTTTTTCTGTTGCTTCTTATGTTTTTGGTGTCATATCTAAGAATCCATTGTCAAAAACTGAGTCTCAAAGCTTTACCCCTAGGTTTTCTTCTAAGAGCTTTATGATTTTAGCTCTTATATTAGGCCATTGATCCCCTTTGAGTTAATTTTCATTTTTAGTTTTAGCTATGGGTCTAACTTCATTCTTTTGCATGTGTAGATCCAGTTGTACTAGAATTATTTATTGAAGAAATCATTTTTTCCCACTGAGGGGTCTTGGCATCCTTGTCGAAAATCAGTTGGCCATGGACATATGGGTTTATTTCTGAACTGTCGATTCTATTGCATTTGTCTGTATATCTATCATTATAGCAATATCAGACTGTTTTGATTACTGTACCTTTATAATATGTTTTAAGATCAGGAAGTTTGAGTCCCCCTACTTTATTCTTTTATTAGATTGCTTTGACTATTCAAGTCCCTTTACAAATGGGGATTAGCTTTTCCATTTTCACAAAAAGTTGTTAGAATTTTTATAAGGATTGCATTGAATCTTTGGATCACTTTGAAAAGTATTGACATCTTAACAATATTAAGTCTTCCAATCCATGAACACATAAGTCTTTCCATTTATTTAGGTCTTCTTTAAACTCCTTCATTAGTATTTTATAGTTTTCAGTGTACAATTCTTTCACCTCTCTGGTTAAATTTATTCCTTGCTATTTTATTCCCTTAGATATTATTATAAATGGGATTGTTTTCCTTTTCTGATTGTATATTTTAGGAGCTCTGGTAGCAGTGCCTAAGGAATTTGACTGTTAACCAGAAATCTGGTGGTAATTTTTGTGTGTTGACCTCATATTCTACAAATTTGCTGAAATCATTTACTAGCTCTAGCATCTTCCTTGTGGATTGTACAAGATTTTCTATATAAATGACCATGCCATCTATGAAAAGAGAAAGTTTTATTTCTTCTTTTTGATTAGGATAGCTTTTATTTCTTTTTCTTGCCTAATTGCTGTGGATAGAACTTATAGTATAATATCGAACATCAATAGTGAAAGCAGGCATCTTTGTCCAGTACCCGATCTTAGGGAGACAGCTTTCAGTCTTACTCCACTGATTATGATATTAGCTGTTTTTTTTTAATTCGTGTCCTTTATCATATAGAGAAATTTTCCTGATATTCCTAGATATTTCTGTGTTTTAATCATGAAAGGGTTTTGTATTTTATTGAATTAATTTCTTTTCTGCATTAATTTAGATGATCACGTGTCTCTTTTCCTCCACTCCTCGGAAGGAAGATGGGGCAATCTACTTCCACAGTGATACTGCCTCGGCAACCCAAGGAGGGGTCGCTATGAGTCGGGTCTGACTCGACAGCACGTAACAACAACAACTGATGTGAAGATAGAAGGAATACACAGTTATGGTACCAAAAATAATTGGTCGACATTCAACCATTTCAGGAGGTATAATATGATCAAGAACAGATG
>NW_006921939.1:2177843-2178484 GCF_000298275.1 Orycteropus afer afer | reverse complement strand
AATTGGTGAAAAACAAGGTTCAAGGAATTGATGGAATACTCACTGAGATGTTTCAACAAATGGTTGCAACTCTGGAAGTGCTCACTTGTTTATTCTAAGAATTTGGAAGACAGATATCTGCGTGGCTAATCAACTAGAAGAGATCCTTATTTGTGCCCATTCTGAAGAAAGATGATCCAACAGAATGTGAAAATTATCAAACAATCTCATTAATATCACATGCAAGTAAAATTATGCTGAAAGTAGTTCAAAAATGATTACAGCAAAAAATAGACAGGGAGTTACCAGAAATTCAAGTCAGATTCAGAAGAAGACGTGGAAGGAGAGGTATCACTGGTGATGTCAGATAGCTCTTGACTGAAAGCAAAGCATACCAAAAAGATGTTTGCATGTGTCTTATTGACTATGCAAAAGCATTTGATTGTGTGGATCATGACAAATTGTGGATAACATTGAGAAGAATGGGAATTCCAGAACACTTAATTGTGCTCATGAGGAAACTGTACATAGATTGAGAGGTAGTTGTTTGAATAGACCAAGGGGATACTGCGTGATTTAAAATTAGGAAAGGTGTGTGTCAGAGCTCTATCCTTTCACCAAACTTATTCAATCTGTATGCTGAGCAAATAATCTAATAAGCT
>NW_006921939.1:2174590-2176630 GCF_000298275.1 Orycteropus afer afer | reverse complement strand
ATTCCAACATCTTGGTCATCTTTTGGATGGCTTCCATTGTTGTCCTTTTCTTGAGACAGAGTTATATCTTCCTGGTTCTTTGTAAGTCAGGTAACTTTGTGTTGTAATCTGGACCACATAAATGCTAGGTTGTGAAGGTTCTGATATTGGGTTATATTTGCATAAAGCGTATTGATAATTTTGTTTTAGTAGGCATAGCTTGATTGGATTCAAAATGCCAAATCTGAATATTTGCACTGCTTGGCATTTATCTTGCACATGGATGGCTTAGAGTAAGTCAGTGATTTGCGAAGAATTTGATGATACCCATCTCTAGCTCTATCCTTTCTGGGATTCTTCTCTCCCTTTCCAGAGGCTATAGTTCCCCAGAACTCTGTCCTCTGGTTCTTCAGGCCAGAAAGACTGTTGGTTTTTTATTGGAGTGTTTTCTGCCTCACACAATTGCACTTTCATTTATCCTCAGGAAAAACATGAGAGATTCATTTCCTACCATCCCTTCTGCCAAATATCGATTCTTATACAGAATATAGAATCCTTTGGCTGTACAGACTTTTAATGTGCTAAGCTATTAACCAAAAGGTTGATTGTTTCAGTCCACCTGTATGTACCTCAGGAGGAAGTCCTGACAATCTACTTCTGAAAAATCAGTCATTGAAAACCCTATGGAGCACAATTCTATTCTGACATACATTGGGTCACCCCAGTCAGAACCCACCCAATGGCAACTGGTATACAGAGTATGTATACCATAACAGAGTATACTCACTCACCTGTGCCTTCTTTGTATAGAGCAGGTATCAGAAAACTTTTTCTGCCAAGGGTCAAATAGTAAATATTTTATGTTTTGACAGTCTGTCATTGTAACATGAAAGCAGAAATAGACAATATATGAATGAATGGGTGTGCCTATTTTCCAATAAAATTTTATTTACTAAGACAGATGGCAAGCTAAATTTGGTCTATGGGCTGTAATTTGCCAATTCATAGTCTTATATTTGCAAGAGGGTCAGGTCCAGTAGGAACTTACTGAACTATGCTAGAAGCTAAAATCTGTCAATATAGTACTTTTGGTTTTAACTAATTAATTTTGTGACATGTCCTCATTAATTTAATAACTAATTTGAAATACTTTGGAGAAAGAAAATACCTAAAGAATGCTGTCTTAGGCTGGGTTCCCTAGAGAAACAACCAGTAAAGCTTATGTGTGTGTATGTGTGTGTGTGTGTGTGTGTGTGTCTTCAGAAAGAGAGAGAGAAATTTATCTTAGGAAAAATGGCTCACAGATATAAAGGCTAGCAAGTCCCAAGTTCCTGGATCAAACATCAAGCTAGAGGCTTTTCCCAGCTCACTCAGCTGCAGGGGCTGAGGAGCCCATGATTGGCGGGCAGTATAGCAGGCTGTTGACTTTAGCAGATGACAAATCCAAGATCAGCAGGTCACAGGACAGTTGTAGGCACCACAAAAGGATCCAGATCCACAAAGGGTCCTGAATTTTCCTAGGATGTCAATTTATATATTCAAAGCAGGCCACATCCCTAAGGAAATTCCCTTTCAACTGATTGGCTGCTCAACATATATACGACAGATCTCATCATGGGGAGTAAGTACATCACAACTGCTTAAACTACTCAGAATCATGGTCCAGCCAAGTTGACACACAAACCCAATTATTACAAATGCAAAAAAAAAAAAATCACAAAGGAGCTATGATCATCTTATCATATATGTAGTATAAAATTGATGAATATAAGCTATAGGTCAATGTACGATTATTAGATATTTTTTAGATTGCTTGACTTAGAGTTAAAAAGAGCAATATCCATTAATTCACCCAACAATGTTTATTGAGCACAAATTGTGTGTCTGGAATTGTGCTAGGTACTGAGGATACAATGATGGGCAGATAGCATAGCATAATAGTTGAGAATATGGCCTCTGGACCCAGACTCTCTGGGTTTGAATTCTGGCTCTGTCTCTTATTAGTTGTGTGAGCTTGGGCAAATTACTCTGCATCTCTGGGTATCAGTTTCCTCCATATAT
>NW_006921939.1:2171658-2174490 GCF_000298275.1 Orycteropus afer afer | reverse complement strand
ATAAGGATTTGTTCAGTAATAAAGACTGACACCATCTCTGTCTCCATGGAACTTTATTTGTCTAGTGGGAGAGATGGTCAGTAATCAAAACAAACACAATCAAATACAAAATACAAATGTGGTCAGTATTACAAAGGAGATATACACAAAGCTCTGAGTGTTTCTATTACAGAAATTTGATCAGAGAAGACATCTTTAAAGAAGTGCTATTTGAGCTAAGGATAAGTAAGAGTACATTAGGCAACAACCATGTTTTGGAGGGAGCGTGAGTGACGCAGTACTTCCTGTCTTGCTAACCAAGCACTCTGTTCATGATGGTGGGATCCAAGTCTCAAACATCTATATTCTCTGTCATAGTTGGTAAGCATGGGGATGACCTATGATAGGTATCCCAGACAAGTCTGATGATGCTTGTGACAAGCCAGAGCTGCCATTCCAGAGGCTTATTCTTCCTTCTCCTGCCTAGCGCTCCCAAATCTGGGAGTGTTCACAAACCAACTGTATAAAGAATACTTGGTGGTGTTAAAGCACTCAGTTATAAGGCAAGGCTGCTGAAGGGAAACAGCAATCTGGATGATGAATATAGCTCTTTCTGCAAGCATTTTGGCTGCTGCACCATTTCAAAAGCATTTGCTTTACAGACTCAGTCTCGGGAACCAAAGGAGCTGTGCTGAGACGAGGACACTGTGGACTGAGGCTCCTCATGCTTACTCAAGCGTCTAAAATTCTGAAGCCCATGATCCTCTGGAGGGACATTCTTTACAAACCAAGGTCTCCATTTCATTCCATGTGGCTGGACTATAGGAATCATCAGGCAGCTGCAACAACTTTATTTCCAGAATCCTTTCTCTTGTCAACTACAGATCAGGAAACAAATGTATGAAAGTGGGTATCATTTTTCCTCATTCAAAATAGGAGCAGCTGATATCATTTGGAATATGGAACTGCTGAAAACCTTGAGCAATCCATTTCAGAGCACTTTCTGGGGAACATTTCCATCCGGTGTAGAAATATGTACCAATCCAACCTCAAGACCAGCCCGTTTACACATTGTTTTTTTATATTTTCAGAGGTTTCATGTTCATTCATTTGGAAGAAACCAGATAAAAATAAACAATCACAATGAATAAATCAGGATAAAGTTCTTTGTTTGCAGTCTGAGGAAATTAAAGACCAGATGAGTCAAGTGAATTGGATAAGGCTGAACAGTTGCATAGTGTTAGAAACACTTTACTTTCAGGTCCTCAGAAGTCTGGATTCTCTAAAAACCAAACCCATATACTGGGCTATGTTCATTTTACTTTATTTTTAGACCCATAACCCACTCCCATTCTCCTCCTTCTCATTTCACAAGTATATAATATATTTAACATGTACCTTTTTTATTTATTTTCTTTCAAACTTTGTATTATTTTGTTTGTATGTATTCTTAATCTACACTTGTACATAGTACAAGTGGCACTATGGTAAATTTCTCACTATGTCTTGTCCTTTTTTCATTCAGCATTATGTTCTTGGATCAATCCATGTTTTTGTGTGTTTATTTAATCTGTTTCTTCTGGCTTTTGCATAATGCTCCATGGTATGCATCCACCAAGGAGTTCTGGTGTCACAGTGCCCAAGGCATCTGACTGCTAACCAGAAGACTGGTGGTTCAAACCCACAGTTGCTCTGGGGAACGAAGATGAGTCAATGCACTTTTGTAAGGATTTACCTCTTGGAAAACCAATGGGATCGCTATGAGTCAGAATCGACTCTATGGCAATGAGTTTTTTTGTTTTGTTTTGTTTGTTTATGCATACATCACATTGTGCCTATCCTCTTTCTCTATGAATGATTCCCACTGGGATTGTGCTAACTTTCTTTCTTAGGGTTCTCTAGAGAAACAGAGAGAGAGAGAAGGAGGGAAGGAGGTCAGGAGGGAGAGAGAGAGATTTACTACAAAGGACTAACACACATTTGGGGCCTGGCAAGACAAAAATCCATAGGTCAGGGGTCAGATGACAGGCCAGAAACTCTTGTGGCCTCATGGGATTGTAGGGGGTTGGTAAGTTTAAAAGCTTCTTGTAAGTTAGACAGCAGTCTTAAAATTCCTTCTGGCTTGTATCCCAAAATCCATAGGTCAGGCAATGGGAAGAGTACAGAGTTGAGAGAGAGAGGAAGTTCTGAAGGCAGACCACGCCCTTAGGAACTTCCCTTTTAACTGATTGATTACATTACTTTTGATTATGTTATGGAAGGTTATTATATTGCATTGCATTAGAATACACTGTAGAATAGTAACCAGTCGAATGTTTGGCAAAACCACTGGGAACCAGAATTTAGTTTACTGATACATAAAATTAACCATCACAACTTATGCCACCACAAATAACACTTTCAGGAACATATTCATATAAGTCCCTATGAATTTGTGTATGCTGTTGTTGTTGTTAGGTGCCGTCAAGTTGTTTCCGACTCATAGCGACCTCATGCACAGCAGAATGAAACACTGCCCGATCAGGCGCCAGCTCCATGATCCTTGCTATACTTGAGCCCATTGTCGCAGCCACTGTGTCAATCCATCTCATCAAAGGCCTTCCGCTATTCCTTACCAAGCATGACATCCTTCTCCAGCGAATGGTCCCCTCTGACAACATGACCAAAGTAGGTGAGACGAAGTCTGGCCATTCTTGCTTCCAAGGAAGCTGCACTTCCTCCAGGACAGATCTGTTAGTTCTTTTAGCAGTCCATAGTACCTTCAGCATTCTTCGCCAGCACCACAACTCAAAAGCATCAACTCTTCTTTGGTCTTCCTTATTCATTGTCCAGGTCTCACATGCATACGAGGCA
>NW_006921939.1:2169290-2171443 GCF_000298275.1 Orycteropus afer afer | reverse complement strand
AGCAAATGGAGGTCTCAAACACTTTACTTTATCCATATGAATAAGACTGATTTTACTCTGATAATGCAGCCAGCTCTTTCCCAGTTGTAGTTTGAGTCCCTTACTACCTAAGGGTCTCATCTTCCTGCACTGTATCAGACAATGTCCAGTATTCATAGTTGTGCAGTAATGTATCAAACAGTGTTTCTCTGCTATTCATAAGGTTTTCCCTGCCCAATTCTTTGAGAAGTGGATGGCCTACTCCTTCTTCCTAGCCTCTGTCTGCAAGCTGGGCTGATACCTAGTCACCATGTGCACCCCACTGGGTGCGCCAGTGGAACAGCCTCAAGACTCACAGCAACACGTCACCACAGTAGGACAAACCAACAGACAAGTTTGTCTCCCTTAGCTGTTGGAAACCTCTCCAACCACCCTGACCTGGGTCCCTGCGGCTGACTCCTTGAACTGTTCCTGTCCCCTTTGCCTTTTCTGTCCTCTCCCTGCCTTCTCACCTCGCTGCTTGTGGGGGGTGGCCTTGGTTCCCTCTCCTCACCTGGGTCCCTGCAGCTGACTCCTCAATCTGCTCCGGTCCCCTTTGCCTTTTCTGTCCTCTCCCTGCCTTCCTGCCTCGCTGCTTGTGGGGTGTGGCCTGGGTTCCTTCTCCTCACCTGAGTCCCTGTGGCTGACTCCTTGATTTCTTCCGGTCCCCTTTTGGATTTGTGTATGTATGTATGTATATACGTAGATGCTCAGGAGCAGAATTGCTGGGTCATAGAGTATGTGTTTTGTTCTGCTGTACATTGGGTCGCTATGAGTCGGAAGAGACTCACACCTAACAACCACAAAATATTTAATTTGATTAAGTTAGTTATATGACCCTCAAACCAGCAATGCCTTCCTTAGCCACCCTTTCTTCCCTTTCAGTCCCTCACCTAACATTTCCTATCCCCCCTTCCTGCTTCAATTTCTCCACCGAGCACTTATATATGTCTTTATTTTTCATTTTTATTATCTTATTATATACAATGTAATCTCCATTACAGTAGGGAGTTTTGTCTATTTTTTTTCATTGCCTATTCCCAAGCACCTAGAACAATGCTTGGTCCATGGATGGTGCTCAATAATTATTCATTGAATGAATGAATGGGGTAGTGCCAAATTGTTCTCCAGAATAACTAAGCCAGCCTACATTATGAAGACTAGAATTGTTCTCATATCCCCTTACAAATACTTGACATTATTTTAATTTTTCTCAGTCTGGGGGCTGTTTACTTAAACTCATCTTTCTTTGATTACTAATGAGTTTGAGCATGTCTTCATCAATTTCATTTTATCTAAGTACTATTCTTGGAGTGAACTCTTTATTATAAAAGGGCAAACTAGTAAAGATGCCCAAACAAATACCCTGAGTTGCACATCCATATCCCTAGCTAAAAGCAAGCACGGGGTCAGGATGTCTAATGTCTCATTTACAAAGAAAGACTCTGAAACCCTAGACAACAAGAGTTCAGAATATCAGTTTCAACTCTACTTCCCAAATCATGTATCTTTTGGCTGCTACTGAGTCCTTAACAGAGCCTGTTGAAAAGGAAGTCTAAATTCCACAGCATTTTTCACTCAGTAAACATAAAACTGTCTGAATAGCCATTTTTTCCTCATTAGCTCTAGTTAACACACCCAAGGAAGTATGTGTCCCAGGATTAGCTTGTAAATATAGCTCAAGTTTCAAATGCCAACTCCTCCCTTTCTAGGCCTGTTCCAGATCTTCTCAGCCCACAGTGGAGAGTAGGTTTCAACTTCATCTCTTCCTCTGGTCTAGGAAGTTTAGTGGGTCAAATGGGCAAAGGACTAGGACCAAAGAGACTAGTCTGTAAACATTCATTCCTTCATTCAATCTTTATTGAGAACCTAGGATTGCCAGAAAGCATGCTAGGCACTGACATCAGGCAATTCCTAGTCTTTTTTTTTCAATCATTCAAAAACATATATTAAGCATCTATTGTTCATTAATTGTTGTTGTTGTGTGCCATAGAGTCAGATCCAACTCAGCGACCTCTCCTTGGGTTTCCGGGGCAGTATCACTACGGCAGTAGATTGCCCAACCTTCCTTCCAAGGAGTGGCTGGTGGGTTTGAACCGCCAGCCTTCTGGTTAGCAGTCAAGTGCCTTAGGCAC
>NW_006921939.1:2161776-2168255 GCF_000298275.1 Orycteropus afer afer | reverse complement strand
GTTTACCTTCCCTTCCCTCCCCATCCCTAGTAACCATCAAAGAATATTTGTTTTCACGTGTAAACGTTTTCTTGACTATTTACAATATTGATCTCGTACAGTATTTGTCCCAGTCTTATAGGAAAAGAGGAACATTGTATAAGCAATGACATTCAGAAACTATATTAAGTTTTACGCCAGAAGGAAACACCAGCACAGGGTCCTAAGAGAACATAACCAAGGGGAACGTGACTTTGTCTAGGGAGGGAGAAACAGGAGTAGATGAGACAGAAAGAAGGCTACTCACAGGCATATCATCTGAACTGAAACTAGAAAATCAAATAGAAGCTTGCCAAAAAGATGAGGACAGGGGGTGTAGAAAGAAAAGCATGAGCACATTAAAAAAAAAAAAAAAAAAAAAACCTGTAAGTAGCTCTCTGTGACTTGAAATGATGTTCGAAAGAACTTGTAGTTACTGGAGTTTTTTTTTTTTTTCCCCTGAATATTCCAATTCTTACACCACCACCAGCACCATCACATTGTTCTGAGTGCGGTAAGAGTGCGTTTTCTGCCCCCCTTGTATCCAGAGATGGTGTTTTAGGCTACGTTCTCTAGAGGAACAAAATTAGTGAAGCACATGTATAAGTATATATAGAAAAATTTACTTCAAGGAAATGACTCACACAGTGTGGGGGCTGGCAAGTTCCAAATCTGTGGGTCAGGTGGTAAGCTGAATGCTTCTCCTTACTCACATGGTTACAGGGGCCAAAGAAGTCCACATCTGTAGGTTAAGCATCAGGCTACTGGCTCATGGGGTTGCGGGAGCTGGTGAATCTAAAATCTGCTGGTCAACCAGCTGGCAGAAGACTACTCCAAGAACCAGAAGACAGACCACTAGATAAGTACAGGATCAAGACAGAGAGTGATCTTTGCCAAATCATCCATGTGTATTGAATGCAGGTCACACCCCTAAAGAAACTTCCAATTGATTGGCTGCTCACATCAGATCACAAAATGAAAGATGATTGCATAATATCTGCCAAACTACTGAGAATTATGTCCTAGCCAAATTGACACATAACAGTTACCTCACAAATGGCCAATGAATTGTGAGCAAAAGTTATGCTTCTCTGCCATGATGACAGGCAATGTTCCAGATGGTGGGAGGTCCATAAGCCATTGTCCCAAAATGAACATGAGGTGGAGAAGAGCCCCCTGATGACCTGCAATAGACAAGAAAAAAAGAAGAAGAAGAAGAAAAACCTCACTACCATCAAGTTGATTCTGACTCATAGTGACGCCCTTTGGGTTTCCTAGGTGGTAAGTCTCTACAGAAGTAGATTGCCCAGTCTTCCACACAGTAGCTGGTGGGTTTGAACCTCCATCCTTCTGATTAGCAGTCAAATGCCTTAGGCACCACACCACCAGAGCTCCTACAGACAAGTAGTATGTGATAAATAAAGTTTTATTATTTTAGAACACATGATTTGGAATTTGTTACTACAGCAAAATCTAGCCTATCTTAACCAATATAGAAGGGGAGAAAGAGTAGGAGGAGTGAGGAATGGAGCTAGAGATGAAAGTAAGGGCCTAATCATGAAGAACTTGTTAGGCCAGGCTAAGAAGCTTCATCCTGTAGGATCAGTGGTTTTTAACTTTTGCTCTACAGAACCTTGGTGCCTCAGAGAAGTGGAAGACACAAAATATTCAGGGATCCAGACCTCTGACCCTCACTTCAATAAGAGTACCTCTGATTTTATCTGTTTTATATTCATAAATAAGGAGCTCTAGTAGCATAGTGCCTAAGGCACTTGACTGCTAACCAGAAGGCTGGTTGTTCAACCCCACCAGCCACTCCTCGGAAGGAAGGAAGGCTGGGCAATCTACTTCCGTAGTGATACTGTCTCGGAAAGCCAAGGAGGGGTTGCTATGAGTTGGGTCCAACTTGACGGCACATAACAACAACAACATATACATAAATATTTATATTAGGTGCAATAGTTAAACACTGGGCTGCTAACCAAAATGTTGGCAAATCAAACCCACCTAATAGCTCCATGAGAGAAAGGCATGATGATCAGCTTCCATAAAGATTACAGCCTTGGAAATCCTATGGGGCAATTCTACTCTGTCACATGGGTCATGAGTCAAAATTTCATCTAACATTACCAACAACAACACATAAATGAAAAAAAAAAAAATCCAGATGAGCTGATCAGATCGGATTTTAGAAAGATGTCGCTGGATACTCTGTGGAGAATGGATTGTAAAGTCAAGACTGTAGGCAAGGACATCACTTAGGGAACTACTGCAGAAGTCCAGATGAAAGAAAATAATGGGTTGGACTAGGAAGGTGGCAGTGGAGGATGGGTGTGTGTGTGGGGGGAAGAAGTGAATACATTTTAAAAACTATGTAGGATATAGAATGCACAGACTGGGTGACAGATTGACTATGGGGGTTGAGGGAGAGAAAGGCACTAATAAAGACTCCAGGTTCTCTGCCTTGGACAGAATGTTGGACCATTCACTAAAATGGGGAGCACAGGAAGAGAAGCAGCTTGGGAGTTGATGAGTTCAGTTTTGAACATATTGATTTTTAGGTGCCTATAGGAGCTCTGGGAGCTCTGGTAGCATAGTGGCTAAGGCACTTGACTGCTAACCAGAAGGCTGGCTGTTCAAACCCACCAGCCACTCCTCGGAAGAAAGATGGGGCAATCTACTTCCGTAGTGATACTGCCTCGGAAACCCAAGGAGGGGTCGCTATGAGTCGGGTTGACTCAACGGCACATAACAACATAGGAGCTCTGGTAGTGTAGTGCCTAAGGCATTTGACTGCTAACCAGAAGGCTGATGGTTCAAACCCACTAGCTGCTCCTCGGAAAAAAGATTGGGCAATCTACTTCTGTAGAGATACTGGCTCGGAAACCCAAGGAGGGGTCATTATGAGTCAGATCCGACTCGATGGCAGTGAGTTTGGTTTTTTTGGTTTGATGGGACATCCTGGCAAAGAGATATCTCAGGACAGAGGTCTGGGTTCAAGAAGTCCCAGTTCTGCCACTTACTAGCTATGAGAACTTGGAGAAGGCAAGTGTCCTGAGCCTCAGTTTCCTCATGTGAAACATGAGGATAACAAAACATTAACACTTTGGGGGGGTTAGCTATAAGAGTTTATGTGAGAAGGTGCTTTGTAAATTCCAAAATGCCATACAAATGGTAATGGTAATAATGAATATTTTCATGAACAACAAACTGGATGTGGAGAGGAAGGGAGACTTTTCAGGAGATATTCAGGAATTCTTTGGGCTGATAGATCCTGCAGAGCTTTTTGTGGCTCGTGGTGACAACATCAGGTACATTCCTATCTCTGGGAAACTTCTCCCTACAAAGAAATTCTTTCCAGTGGTTTGGTGTCATGGTGATTTAGCTGACTTTGGCAATGGGTGGGGGACTAGAGGGAGGCTGCCTAATCCTAGACAGTGGGAAATTGGGATTGGACCAATGCAAATGGAGCAGGCTGAGAAATATTTTTGCAGATAGAAAATATGTTTTGAATGATCTTCAAAGGTAATTTTGTATTGTCAATGAGAGTCTGTGTCTTATTTGTTGTCTGTAAAAATCACACTTATGAGTACAGAATTTAGAAAAGTTAGAGATAGTAACAATGATAAAAATCTGGAGAACAATGTTCAGAGATCTCAGAATCTGCAAATGGGTTAAGAACACAGCAATTAAAACAATTGGGAACTTTTATATTAAATGCAGAATTATAGAGCTGTACAAAGAGACTTCACAGGAAAGCTTTATTAGTCCTGAGTGGTGCAAATAAATGGTGTACGCTTGACTGCTAAGCTAAATGTTGGAGGTTCAAACCCACCCAGTACACTGTGGAAGCAAGGCCTGGCAATCTGCTTCCATAAAGATTACAGCCAAGAAAACCCTATGAAGCAATTCTAATCTATAACAGAATCAACAGCAGTGGGTTTAATATCCCTGTTAAATCAATCACTTTAAGTTTGAAAGGTTAAGAAGAACTTTGGGACAATGGTAACTGACCCATTCCAAACTGGTAAACTTCCTCACCTTGATCACTGCCTATTAACTAACACTTGGACATTTAAAACACCAACTTAAAGCCAGTTGAGCCAGAAGGCAAATGATTCCCTTATCCTACTATCAGCCAGTTCTGCCCCCACAGACACACCCTGGTACAAAAGCCAGTATCTACAACCTCACTCTAAGGAATTTCTCCCTATTATGCCCTATAAGGCCTTGATTGTTCAGTCGTATATTAGTTATGTACTGCTGCATAAGAAGTTTTCCAAAACTTAGTGGCTGTAAACAATAAACATTGATTTTATTATTTCACAGTTTCTTTGAGTCAAGAATCTGAGAGTAGTTCAACTGGGTGGTTCTGGTTCAGGGTCTCTCACAAGGCTGTAATCAAGGTGTTATCAGGGATTATATTCATATCAAGGCTCAATTCAGAAAATATCCACTACCAAGCTCCCTCACATGGCTGTTGGTAGGCCTCAGAAGATCTACTTCCAAGCTCACTGAAGTGAATCTCTCCACTTCTCATTCCCAGATTTCAAAGATATCATTCTCCCAAAACCAATCTCCTCTGCAAGTGGAGCTACACAACCTCAGCTAGAAAGAGGCCCAGTACCCCATGGGACATCTCCTGAGCAGCATTTCTAATATTTGAAATCAGTCATTCCTGAAAGGTAAGGTCCACTCTGAGGTGGAAAAGAAAGAGTGGACCCTTTGTGCCCATCTGACCTATTTATTCTTAGAGGAACCTTTTTAAGGAAGGAAATGGTGAAAAGATCTACTTGCCACAGTGTGATTATTCAGGCTCATGAGAGGAACAAAGAAACCACTGTTGGTGGAGTTGATAACCAAAGGGGTGAGGGGGTTGCAAGCTGCATATCCTCCAGCATCTCAGGACTGCTGAAAGATTGGGTCATTAAGAGTTTATGGACTCACAAAGCTATGTTAAGCCTGTTCCATCCCTTAACATTGGCCTGGACTTCAAACTGGCACAGAATATTTTATCCCTATGAACTGTGGCTTGGGCTGAATAAAACAGAGTCTACTCCTTTGCAGGAAGTGGGGCCTGGGCTGACAAGATGAAATTACAAGGGAAAGGGGTTGTTGGACCTAATAAGCTGCCTGCTGGTTCTGCTGTCACCACTATTGCTACCAAAGCTGCTTAATGCTGTTCCTGTTTCCAGGCAGCTCACTGGATGGGATATGCTCACATGCAGTCAAAAAAAGAGAGCAACTTCTCTGCCCATCCTGAATAATGCAAAGAGGTCCAAAGTAAGAATAGGGAATCCTAACTTCCCTGTTTGGAGGGAAGGAGAGTGGAGAGGGAGGTTATTCCAGATCCAAAGCAAAGTATCTGCGGTTTCTAATGCCAGAGGTGTCTAATGGCTTAGGTATCTAATGCCAGAGGCTTACCATGGCTGGAAGTCCTGGGCCTTTCTTCTTGGATGTTCCCTATCGGAAGTGTGTGAAACAAGTAGCTAACTTGGAAGGAGACATAATAATTATGTTATTGAGTGATCCTAGAGATTTTCAAGGCCCATGGAACCTCACTAGAAACTGGTTCTCAATAACTCATTCAACAAGTTTTTTTTTGAATGCCCGTTATATGCCAAGATACAGGCCAATTGAATATAAAAGTGAATAAAAATCTCTGTCCTCATGGAGCTTACATTCGAATAGAGGGTGGTAGACCATAAATAAAATAATTTAGTAAATAAATAATTTGTCAAATAATGATAAATGTTACAAAGAAAAGTAAAGCAGAGTTGGGAGGGTTGGAAAGTCCAAGGTTTAGTGGTGGTGGTGAGGATGCCATGATTTGAAATACAGCAGATAAGTTCTCATGGAGAAGATAACATTCGTGCAGAGAACTGAAGAAAATGAGGGAAAATGTCATGTGAATATACAATGGGAAGATTGCTCCAGTCAGAGGGAACATCATATGCTGAGACCTAGCACGGTTGAAGAACAACAAGGAGGACACTGTGGGTGGAAAGATATAAGGGAGATGGCAGGACTTGAGACTGAAAAGCTAACAGGGAGCCCGATGGTATAATGCCTTATGAACTAAGGATTTGAATTTTATTATGAGTGAGATGTAAAGCTATTGGAGAGTTTTCAGTAAAGGTGTAACATAATCTTAAAAAAAAAAAAAAAAAACACCTCACTGCCGTCAGTGGGTTCCGACTCATAGTGACCCCTTATTGAGTTTCCGAGGCAGTATCTCTATGAAAGTAGGTTGCCCAGTCTTCCTTCTGATGACCAGCTTTCTGGTTAGCAGTCAAATGCATTAGGCACTATTTAAAAGGATACTCTTGGCTACAACTTAGAGGATAGACTGTAAGGAAGTATGGGTAGGAGTTGGAACACCATTAGGAGGGAATTGTAGGAGCTCTGGTAGCATAATGCCTAAGGCACTTGACTGCTAACCAGAAGGCTGGTGGTTCAAA
>NW_006921939.1:2149855-2161381 GCF_000298275.1 Orycteropus afer afer | reverse complement strand
TTACCCACTACCCAGCTTAATAAAGAAAATGTAGATATAGTAAAGCCCTTTGTATACCCCTCCCTGATCCCATTTTCTTCCCTTTCTTCCCAGAGGTAACTTCTATCTTGAAGATAGTATGTATCCTTTCTTTGTATTTTTACTAATATGAATGTATCCCTAAACAATATACAGGATTGCTTTGCTTATTAGTCTTTGTATCAATGGTATAATACTGTAAATATGCTTTCAGTTTGCATTCATAATTGACACATGTATTTCAAATTCATTCATTTCACTATTTATATAAAACTCAAAACTCACTACCGTCAAGTCGGTCCTGACTAATAGCAACCCCTCCTTGGGTTTCCAAGGTGATATCTCTATGGAAGTACACTGCCCAATCTTCCTTCCGAGGAGTGGGTGGTGGGTTTGAACCGCCAGTCTTCCGGTTAGCAGTCAAATGCCTTAGGCACTACACCACCAGAGCTCCCCACAATTTATATACTATACTTTATTTAACCATACTCCCATAGCTGGTTTATTAAACTAGTTTTACACTATTTCAAACAGTACAGCAATGAACATTCTGGTTCAGTCTCCTGGTGCCATATGTGAGAAGTTGAATGTTGTTTTGTTTTCTTTATCTGGCTGAGCTTCTTGACCAATGTTCATGGAGTCCCCACTCTATATAAGAATGGCAACATGGGAAAACAAAGTCCCCTCCAGGAGGATCTAGTTGCCAAACTGGTGAAAGGTCTTCTGAATGTTCTTATCTCATTGTGCTTGGGCAAACATATTTTACCTAAAACAAAATTACCTAACCAGGAGAAGCTGGAGTGATGGAGTCAATGTTATTTTCTCTCTTTATTCTCGGTTCAGTATCTTGGTCTCTAAAAGCCAAAGTAAAATATTCTTTTCTTGGCCACAGATTTTTCTGGCCCACTTGATGTATCTATGTGCATCAATGATGGAGGGAGGCTTAAGTGGTCAATGAGACTCCAGTTTCAGTGTCATTCCATCAAGTATCACATGTGGCAGGAGACTTCCAGATGGTGGTGTCAAATCCAGGTGGTTCTTATAGCTCAAAGGCAGAAGGTAATTGAATAGCTAGCCAACCTCTGGATTTTCAAGTCATTCTCCAGGTGTTTCCTGCTGTTGCTCTGTTGTGGAGCTGGACAAAAGAGCCTCTGATGTTTATGAGTTTCTATCAAGGAAGACTCATGATATAAGTCAGAGAGAAACTTGACAGTTTGAACATTAATGTGGACTGGATTTTTTCCTTAGAGCATTTCCCAAATATTTTCTGTTCCTCAATGTGTTCACATTTACTCCCTTCTTAGAGCTGCCCCTAGAGACTGTCAATTGTCTGAATCTGTCAGCAACAGGAAAAATAAAACAGATTTGAAGGATCAGTAAATATAATCATTTAAGTTGAAGTCATAATGGAAGTACTTTCCACCTTTTTGCCTCTCACAATGATTATTACATCCTTTACTTCAAAAGTGTTTGATGCCACTGTCCTTAGAAACTCAAGGAACCAGTATTACTCTGTAATCTACAGATGGCATCACTGCACTGTGGCTGGTGGGAAAAAGAAAAAAAAAAAACACTGCAGGAAGAAAGTTAGAAAAGTGGTGTGACATTGTTGGGACTGTATTCAGTGTCATGAAACAAAACATGTATGAACAGTTGAATGGAAAATCAATTTACTCTGTAAACTTTCACTGAAAATCACAAAAAAAAAAAAATAGAAAATTCTTACACACATGTTTATCTTCTTAGATTAGCTCCTTTACAACTACCACACAATTTCTGTGTGAACTCTATTTAGGTATGTAGCTTAGAGACTAGTAGGGAATTCTTTGTTACCATAATAACCCTCATGTCCCATTTTACACACAAAATCTGTCCATTTTCCCATTTACCACTCTGGGTTTTTTTTTTTTTTTCAGGATAAGGTCAAATAAAATATAGCAAAGTTAGTGTTTCTACATGATACTAAATCAAGATACCTGGTATGGAAGGAATTGTGCCCCTCACACAGCAAATATTTATTGAAACCCTCTGTTTGGAAAGAGAGTTTTCTTTTGTTATGTTAATGAAGCCATACCATTGTAGGGTGGGTCCTAAGCCTAATCATTTCTGAGTTATAAAAAGAGCAGAATAGACAGAGAGACACACACAGGAAGAAGAGGAGAGAGGCTACAGAGCCAGATGCATCTATAACCCCAGCAATGACAAGGATTGTTGGCAGCTACTGGAAGCTGAAATAGAACTTCCCACAGAGCCACACCTTGAATTCAGTCTTCTGGACTCCTGAACTGTGAAGAAACAAATTTCTGTTCTTTAAAACTATTCACTTGTGATATTTCTGTTACAGCAATACTAGAAAACTGAGTCAGTGCTAATGAGAATAATTGAGTATTTTAAAAATATTATCCCATAATTATATTTTAAAAGTCTAGTAGGTTGCTTTATGTGTGGTCAATAATTTCCATAAGTGTGAATTATCACAACCAGCAAATGAAAACTGGTAAACAGATTAAGTTTAATTAAAAAAGAAATTATTTGTTTTTAGGAGCTGGGGTGGCGCTGTGTTTTAAAGTATTGGTCATAACCAAAAGGCCAGCAATTCAAACCTATCAGTTGCTCTGCAAGAGAAAGATGAGGCCATCTGCTTCTGTGATGATTTACAGCCTTGGAAATCCTATGGGGGCAGTTCTACTCTGTCCTATAGGGTTGCTGTGAGTTGGAACAGACTTGATGGCAGTGGCTTTATTATTTAGTTTAACATATATTAGAAAAATATAACTTTTTATATCAAAACCATGATTCACTGGGGAATTCCACCAATCATTTAGAGAGAAATTGACATCAATACTGTCTAAACTCTTCCAAAAGATAGAGAAGGAAGGAATACTCCCTAAATCATTCTATGAAGCAAATATTAACCTGATATCAAAACCAGACAAAGACACCACAAGAGAAGAAAACTATAGACCAATATCATTTATGAATATAGATGCAAAAATCCTCAACAAAATACTGGATAACAGATATTAATACTAATATTAGTATTAATTAATATTAATACTAGACAAAGGAGCTCTTGTAGCAAGTCCTAAGGCACTTGACTGCTAACCAAAAGGCTGGCAGTTCAAACCCAGCAGCCACTCCTCAGAAGGAAGATGGGGCACTCTACTTCCGTAGTGATACTGCCTTGGCAACCCAAGGAGGGGTCGCTATGAGTCGGGACTGACTCAATGGTACATAACAATAACAACAATACTAGACAACAGCATATTAAAAGAGTCATATACCATGACCAAGTGGGATTTATTCCAGGAATACAGAGAAGGTTTAACATTAGAAAATCAATCAACGTAATACAACCTACCAATAGAACAAAGGAAAAGTATCACATGATGATATCTATGGATGCAGAAAAAGCATTTGATAAAATCTAACACCCTTTCTTGATGAAAACCCACAAGAAGATTGGAATAGAAGGGAAGTTCCCCAATATGATTCAGGGTCTGTGTAAAAAGCCAATAGCCAACATTATACTTAAAGGAGAAAGATTAGAACTTTCTCCTTGCAATCAGAAACAAGACAAAGGTGTGCACTCTCACTACTTCTATTCAATATTGTATTAGAAGTACTCATGAAAGTAGAAAGAAAAGAAAAAGAAATAAAAGTTATCTGTATTGGAAAAGAAGTAAAATTATCTCTATTCATGGATAAGATGATCCTATATATAGAAAATCCTAAAGAACAGACAAGAAAGCTTCTAGAACTAATAGAAGAATTTAGCTCAGTTTCAGGGTACCAAAAAACCAAACTCATTGCCGTTGAGTCGATTTCGACTCATAGTGACCCCTCCTTGAGTTTCCGAGGTGCTATCTCTACAGAAGTAGATTACTCAATCTTCCTTCCAAGGAGTGGCTGGTGGGTTTGAACCACCAGCCTTCTGGTTAGAAGCCAAGTGCCTTAAGCACTATGCCACCAGAGCTCCTCAGTTGCAGGGTATGAGCTCAAAAGAAAAAACGAAAGAAAGAATGAAAAGTTGGGTTTCTATGCACAAGCTATGAAAAATCTGAAAAGGAATTTAGGGAGAAATATGCATTTACAAATTTAACCAGTGGAAGACTTAAAAAACAAACAAAAACTCACTGCCATTGAGTCTGTTTTGACTCTTAGCGACCACCATTGATTCCTCAGGCTACAAATCTTTATGGAAGTAGATTGTCCCATATTTTTTCTGCAAAGTGGCTGGTGGGTTTCAACCACTGACCTTCTGGTTAGCAGCCAAATGCCTTGTCCATTATTCCACCAACCAAACCAAAAACCTAACTCACTGCCATGGAGTATATTCCAACTCATAGTGATACCTATTGGGTTTCCATGGTGATAAATCTTTATGGAAGTAGATAGCCCTGTCTTCATTCTGCAGAGTGGCTGGTAGGTTTGAACTGCCAATCATCTGGTTAGCAGTCAAATGTCTTAGGCACTGTGCCACCAGAGCTCCTTAAAAACTTATACAAGGAAAATTATAAAACACAGACAGAGATTAAAGAAGACTTAAATAAATGGAAAGATGTTCTGTGTTCATGTATTGGAAGACTTAATATTGTTAAGATGTCAATACCACCCAAAGTGATCTATAGATTCAAGTCAATCCTGATAAAAATTCCAACAGCCTTCTTCACAGAAATGGTAAAACCAATTCTGTTTTATATGGAATGGCAAGAAGCTCCAAATAACCAAAGACATTTTGAAAGAGAAGAACAAAGTAAGAAGACTCACACTTAGTGATTTTAAAACATATACAGCTACAGTAATGTAAGCAGCCTGATTCTGCTATAACAATAGACATATGCACAAATGGAAGAATTGAGAATCCACAAACAAAACAAACAAACCCACACATGTACAGTCAACTCATTTTTGACAAGGGTGTTAAGTCCTCTTGATGGGGAAGAAAGAGTCTCTTCAATAAATGATGTTGGGAAAATTGCAATTCCCATGTAAAAAATGACAAAGGATTCATGCCTCATGTCACACACAAAGACAAATTCAAATTGGATTAGGCACCTAAATGTGAAAAATGGAACCATAAAATTCTTAGAAAATGCAGAGGTAATGTTGTTGGACTTCATTTTTAGCAACACATTATCTAATATAATAATAAAAGCACAAACATAAAAAATTAATAGATGGCACCTCATAAAAAGAAAAAAAAATGTTTGTCAAAAGACTTTACCAAAAAAGTGAAAAGACAAACTACTGACTGGGAGATTATCTTTGGAAACTATATATCTGAGAAGAATCTAATAACCAAATTATATATAAATTTTCAACAACTTAACAAGAAAAAGACAATTCAATCAAAAAATGGGTAAAGGACTTGCATAGATATTTCACCAAAGAAGACATTCAAATGGCCACCAAACACACAAAAAGGTGCTCAATTTTCATTAACCATCAGGGAGAGGCAAATCAAAACCACAATGAGCTCTGGTGGCATAGTGCCTAAGGCATTTGACTGCTAACCAGAAGGGTGGTGGTTCAAACTCACCAGCCCACTCCTCGGAAGGAAGACTGGGCAATCTACTTCTGTAAAGATACTGCCTCGGGAACCCAAGGAAGGGTCAAGATGAGTTGGAATTGACTGGATGGCAGTGAGTTTGGTTTTTTGAGGATGACCAAGATTAACAGAAAATAACAAGTGTTGATGAGGATGTGGGGAAATTGGAACCCTTATCCATCTCTGATGGGGCTACAAAATGGTACAGCTATTGTGGAAAACAGTGTAGCAGTTCCTCAAAAATCTGGAAAAAGAACTACTATATGACCCAGAAATTCCACTGTTAGAAATATACCCAAGAACCCTGGAAGAGTGACATGACCAGATGTATGTACAACAGTGTTCATTGCAGCACTGTTCCCCGTAGCCAGAAGGTGGAAGCCACCTAAATGCCCATGAATGGATATGTATATATAAGAAAAGCTCAGCCGGAAAGAGAAATGAACTCCTGATGTATGTGCTACAACAGGGATGAAGCTTGAAGATACTATGCTGAGTGAAATAAGTTCATCCCCCCAAAATGAATATTGTATCATCTAACTTATATAAAAATATAAGAACTGGCAAATGTATAGAGACTAAAGTTTATTATTGGTTACCAGGGACAGTAGGGAGGGGAAAAGAAGGGGATTATTCCTTACGGAGTGCTGAGTTTGGGTTTACAGTGATGGAAAAATTGCATTGATTAAGTAAGTGTAGGGTTGCACAGACAATTAATGTAATTGTTATCAATAAGTTGTATGCCTATAAATAGTTGAATTGGCAAAAGTTGTGTGATAGATATATGTACAACAACAACAACAATGAAAGAGTAGCTGCTGAGGCTGCTTGTGTGTGGCTAAATGCTTCACTAGATTCATTCTTTCGTTTGGAGGTTTAGCGTCATACTTTCAAGGGATATTCCCATTAATTGGCCTAATACTAATATCATGTTTAGTGCTTCTATTCTACCTGCCAGTACATTGTATAGTGCCTAGTGTCTTAAAACCTTGTAAATGTCCATCCAAGTTACAACAATTGGTCTCTATTGCAACAGAGCAACAGAGGAAGAAGGAGAGTGAAGAATAGGAGGAGGAAATGGTATGGAATGTGGCTAATTGCCTCCTTGAACAACTACCTCCTTTGTCATGAGATAAGAACTGGATGGTTCCTGGCTACCATTACTGACCATTTTCATCAAAGGTTCTATGGAAGAATCCTAATCAAAAGAGGTGAAATGAAGAACATAATTTCAAATTCTCATGGACTCTAGATTTTCTGGAGGAATTGAAGCTGGATGAGTCCCCAAAACTACTGCCAAAAATATCGCCTGAAGTTTTCTTAAAACCAAACATAATTTAGCTTAACTAGTAAAGAATGTTTGCCTTCAGCATTCTACTGTTTTAATGACTATCTATATGGGATCAGCAAAAAAGGGGAAGGCCCTCAATGAGATGGATTGACCCAGTGGCTGCAACGATGGGCTCAGGTATAGCAAGGATTGTGAGGCTGGCTCAGGACTGAGCAGTGTTTCGTTCTGTTGTATACAGGGTCACTATGAGTCAGAGTCGACTGGATGGGACCTGACAACAACAACAATATGGGATCAAAGTGATGACAGCAACTGGAAAGATTAGATACAAACCTTAGAGGACAGTGAGTTTATGTTAATGCAGGAGGAACAATTCAGAAAAGGAGGATGAGAATGCTTTCAGAACTTGAAGAACGTAATTAATGTCACAGAATTTTATGTACAGAAATTATTGAAATGGTGTATATTCTGCTGTGCATATTCTCAACAACAACAAATATAAAATAATTTCTGATAAAAACATGATTCAGAAATATTAACATTTAGGATGAGGATACATTTTTTAAAAAAGAGACTCACATTGATGAAAATAGTGTCTGAATAATAGACTAGGTGGTTTATGTGTATAGAAAAAGAGTGATGGTGGTGTGGCCTAAACAATTGTAAAAATCAAATTGCTGCTGGAGTTTCTATGGTGAAGATGAGTAGAGCAGTAAGTTTGAGAGATGGGAAGACATTAGAATTTTGATAATTAATGGATTTGGGTTTGATCAGGTCTAGAGGTCACTAGACCTAGTGGCTGCAATTGGTTGGCTCATTCAGCAAAATAGATTGGAACAATCTCAGCATAGCTGCAGATAGAACTCGTTGGTGGTAGATTGGGGAAATGGACCGAGTTGGACCTGAACTTCCTCTGGCTCTCCCTTCTCTTACATGGAACCCGTGCTTCCACTGCCCCATGAAGCTCTGTTTTGCTTGGCCTGTTCTTCATGCTCTAATCTATGAGTTGAAAAGTTTTTCTGTAAAGTGTCAGATAATATCTTACCATTTGTGGGTCAGTGGGTCTCTGTTGCAACTACTCAACTCTGCCATTGTAGTGCAAAAGAAACCATAGATGATATGTAAATGAATGAGTGTATCTGTGATCCCAAAAAACTCTATTTATAAAAACAGATCGTGGCTTGATTTGGCCCAAGATGTGTATTTTGTCACCTCCTGCTCTAGACCAGTGATGAGCTCCTCATAGAAACACAGGCTTCACATGCCCATCAACCTTAGGACACATGATTTAATTTCAAGATGAATGACAGAAAGACACTTCTGAGTAGCTATACCTCAAATATTGCTGGATATTAATGCTTTATTGGTAGAACCAGTGGTCTTATTGGCATTCTTTTGTTCTATAAGGTACATATTCAAGTGAGAATTCAATAAAGTTCTTTTCATTTCGAATACAGGGGGAAAGGGGGCTCATAAGTATTTTAATATTTTTTTAATTAATCATCATTTAAAAAAAGTTACTGGCCATTTCTCTAGGTCTATTTCTGTCCCCCTCAAGCCAACTAACTTGTCCCAGGTCCCATCCCCTCAGGTTCCTGTCCAGTGATTGCTAACCAACTCATAAAGTTTTAATGGCTTCCACCTCCCAGAAAGTTTACAATCCAAAGCCCACTTTTGAGAGTGAGACACTAAATGACCTGCCCTTTCTGGAGTCAGCACAAATTTGTTCAACTTTCCAGCTCCAAGAGTTTTATCAAAAGAATAAACAGAACTTACAGACTGGGAAAAAATCGTTGGGAACAACATATTTGACAAAAGTCTAATCTCTAAAATATATAGAAAACCTCAGCAACTCAACAACAAAAAGACAAACAAACTAAACCATGAGCCAAGAACAGAGAAGACACTCAACAAAAGAAGACATTTAAGTGGCCAACAAACACATGAAAAGGTGCTAGTGATCATTAACCATTAGAAAGACACAGATCAAAACCACAATAAGATACCATCTCACCCTGGCTAACATGACACTGATTAAAAAAAAATAGAAATTAACAAATGCCAATGAGGTTGTGGGGAGATTGGAACCCTTATCCACTATTAGTGGGTTTGTAAAATGGTACAACCACTATGGGAAGCAATATAGTGCTTCCTCAAAAAGCTAGAAATAGGAATATTTTATGATCCAGTAATCTCACTACTAGGTATACACCCTAGAGATCTAATAGCAGTGGCACAAATAAACATATGCACACCTATGTTCATTGCAGAATTATTTACAATAGTAAAATGATGGAAACAACCTAAGTGCCCATCAACAGATGAATGGAAAACAAAATGTAGGACATACATACATACAATGGAATATTATACAGTCATAAAGAATAATCATCTTTACAACATCATATACCATGGATGAATCTTGAGGACATTGTGCTGAGTAAAATAAGTCAATCATGAAAGGACAAAGATTGTATGAGCACACTTTCATAAGAAGATAAGAATATATGTATATGTATATGTACATATATATATATAGAGAGAGAGAGAGAGAGAGAGAGAGACCACTCTCATTAGTAGTTGAGATGGGAGCAGAAGGGAGAAGCACTCACAAGATAGTAGACACTTGCTAGCTTGGTTGATGGGAAAGTGAATATGAGTGGAGTGCACAGCTTGACCAAGATAAATGAGGTCACTACAAAGTGCACAAGAGGAAAGAATGTCATTGATAAAAGATATGACAAATATAATTTGGAAATAACCAAAAAATATGGTTACACAAATATGCATATATGCATGTAAGTATATTGATATGAATATGTAGATACATATATATGCACAGATAGTAATATCCACAGGCATATGCACATACAGGTATTTATGTGCATGTGTGCATATCCATATACATAATAAACCACATAGGAAACACAGGTATGGGTACTTGTTGTTGTTGTTGTTAGGTGCTGTCAAGTCAGCTCTGATTCATAGCAACCCTATGTACAACAAAACAAAACACTGCCCAGTCCTGTGCCAGTCTCACAATCCTTGCTATACCTGAGTCCATCATTGCAGCCTTAGGAGATCGATTTTTGAGGTTTGAAGACTTAGGACCATAAATTTATGGGACAACTACAACCTAATGTGGTATGTGTATACCATATGGGAAGGTCCATGTGTACAGTCACCTTGTATGGTGTTGAAAATGGTATTTACAATGAATAAGTCATTGGTCTTGGAAAATTCTATCATGTGATCTCCAGCATCATTTCTTTCACCAAGGCCATATTTTGCAACAATCAATATTTCTTTGTCTCCAACATTTGCATTTCAATCACCAGTAATTATCAATACATCTTCATTGCATCTTGGTCAATTTCAGACTGCCAAAGTTAGTAAAAATCTTCAATTTCTTCATCTTTGGCTTTAGTGCTTGATGTGTAAATTTGAATAATAGTGGTATTAACTGGTCTTCCTTGTAGACATATGGATATTATCATTCACTGACAGCACTGTATTTCAGAAAAGATCTTGAAGTGTTCTTTCTGACCATGAATGCAGGGCCGTTCCTCTTGAATTTGTCATTCCTGGCATAGTATGATTTTCTGATTCAAAATGACCAATAAGTTTCTGGTGGCCTAGTGCCTAAGGCATTTGACTGCTAACCAGAAGGCTAGTGGTTCAAACCCACCAGCCACTCCTCAGAAGGAAGATTGGGCAATCTACTTCCATAGAGATACTGCCTTGGAAACCCAAGGAGGGGTCACTATGAGTCGCAATCAACTCCATAGCAGTGAATTTGTTTTGGTTTTGGTATGCCCAGGCTGTCAATCTTTATGTGTTACATTTTATTTGCAACTTCTAGTTTTCCTAGATTAATAGTTCATACATTCCATATTTCAATTATTAATGAATGTTTGCAGCTGTTTCTTCTCATTTGAGTTGTGCTACACCAGCAATTGAAGGTCCCTAAAGCTTTACTCCATCTATGTCATTAAGGTCAACTCTACTTTGAAGAGACAGCTCTTCCCCAGTCATTTTTTGAGTGTCTTCAAAGCTGAGGGGTTCGTCTTCTGGCACTCTATCAGACAGTGTTTCATTGGCCAATTTTTTCAAAAGTGGCTGGCCCCTTCCTTCTTCCCAGTCTGTCTTAGTCTGGAAGCTCCACTGAAACCTATCCACCATGGGTGATGCTGCTGATATTGAAAATACTGGTGGCATAGATTCCAGCATCACAGCAACATACAAGGCATCATGGTACCACAAACTGACTAATCAAATCGATTATATCTATAGAAAGAAGCTCTGGAGAAGCTCAATAACATCAGTCAGAAAAGGTCGGGTGCTGACTGTGGAACAGACCAATTCTTCATATGTAAGTTCAAGTTGAAGCTTGTTTTTCTTCCTTCAATACCACTGGTTCATGATCATATGCTACTTCCTGAAATGGTTGAATGTCAACCAATTATTTTTGGTACCGTGACGCTGTGTATTCTTTCCATCTTCTTTTAATGCTTCCTGCATCATTCAATATTTTTCCCACAGAATCCATCAATACTGGAACTTGAGGCTTGAGTTTTTTCAGTTCTTTCAGCTTGAGAAATGCTGAACATGTTCTTCCTTTTTGGTTTTCTACTTCTAGGTCTTTTCACACTTCATTATAATATTT
>NW_006921939.1:2146505-2149596 GCF_000298275.1 Orycteropus afer afer | reverse complement strand
TCAACATCATATTTTGGCCCTCATGGACTTGTTTTAATTTTCTTCAACTTGAACTTGCATATAAGCAATTGATGGTCTGTTCTGCAGTCACCTACTGGCCTTGTTTTAACAAATGATAATGAGTTTCTCCATCGCCTCTTTCCATGAATGTAGTTGATTTGATTCCTGTATATTCCATCTGGTGAGGTTCATGTGTATAGCAGCCATTTATGTTGTTGGAAAAAAAGTATTCACAATGAATAAGTAGTTGATGTTGCAAAATTCTACCATGCAGTCTCTAGCATCATTTCTATCACCAAGGCCATACTTTTCTTTGTTACTTTTGCATTACAATCTCCAGTAATAATCCATATATCTTGATTGTATGTTTGGTCAATTTCACCACTAGTCTTGTGAAGCCGGATGCTAAGCCACAAGTATTTCAAATACCAGCAGAGTTACCCATGGTGGACAGGTTTCAACAGAGCTTCCAGATTTAGACACACTGGGAATAAGGATGGAGCCATTCACTTCTGAAAAAACTGGCCACTGAAAGCAGGGAGAGTAGAGTGCTGGAAATAATACAATGGGAACAGAGTGAAAGAGAATAATGGCATATTGTGAAAAATGTAACAAATATCACTGAATAATGTGAGTACAAATTGTTAAATGTATAATTGTATATGATTGTAAATTGTATAATTTGCTGTGTATACTCTTACCTTAAACACAACAAAATATTTTAAAAGGAAAGAGAGGAAGAGAGAGGGAAGGGAGGGAGGGAGAAAGAAGGAAGGAAGGAAGAAAAGAAAATAAATTAAAGGGAGAGACCTTGAAGCAAGGAGACTCATAAGGCAAACTCTGACTAATGAAGAACATATGGGCCCTATGATGGGAGGATCTCTACTCTGGGATACTGCTACTAATATTTCATTTTCTAGGTAGAGCCAGGACCTGAGTTTTATACAGACATGATACCCCTGAGGACCAAAATCAACTAAGAAGCAGGCCACTGAATAGGCTGGAAATGCATCAGTGCAGAAGGCCAGTTGAGAACCCCCCTAAAAAATTATGGAAATAAATTCCTGGCAACAGTCTGACTAAATTCACAGGTTGAAGTCTAGAGGCAAATTGCTGTGGGTAAATTCCATAGCCATAGTGGCAATCTCTGGAACTCTCCTGTCTCAGTTCCTAATACTGTGTCCTTTCCTGGAACACTTAGAAGCTTTCAAGTAGAACAAATCAGGTTGTTGTTTTTTTTTTTTAATACAAAACTTTCAAACTATTTCAATTGAGTATAGCAGTACCAGTACCAATTCTGTCTCATGGTGACCCCATGTGTATTAGAGTAGAGCTGTGCTATCTATATAAAGCTGTGACCTTTTGAAAGTACTCATCAGGCCTTTCTTCCAAGATGCCTCTATGTAGATTTGAGCCATCAACCTTGCAGTCAGTAGCCAAGTGCTTAACAATTTGCACTACCCAGGGATTCCACAGTTGAGCATACCTGTGCTGTAATTCATTTTGTCCTCATAACAACCCTATGAGAGAGATACTCATATTAACTCCACTTTATAAATGTTGAAACTTACAGAGCTGAAGTAGTTTGTCTATTCTCTATGAAGGCAGATTGTATCTGGTCCTTGCATTTCCAGTCCCTAACACAGTGTCTGGCACATAGTTGATGCTCAGGAAACAGTTCAATGAATAAATGAATGAAATCGCAAACAACCGATGCCTTTCACACTGTGCAAACCATTGTATCTTATCCCTACTATCTCACTCATTGCATCCTTCATCATTGAAGGCTGGGCCACCATCAATGTCTGACCTTTACTAAGGCTTGGGGTGGGGTAGCAGGGGAAGGAAGGTGGTTACTTAATCAATCAAATTCAGATTCTTTGTTCCCACATTTGCCTTTAAGAGCAAACAAAGTAATGGAATTTTAGAGAAGACAGCTCATGAGGAAAATGTTTTCCCACCACGTGCCTCATATGTTTCCAAACACAGTCTCCACAGGCCCCATATATTTTTTTTCTAATGCAATTTGCACTCCCCATCTAAGCAAGGCAGTCTGAAAAGAGCACCATTCCGTATTAAAGACTTTGGTCTTGATTTCCAGCCATCGATGGAATTAACCACATTTTGGCCTTGGAGAGGTTGCATTCCTGATTCTCTCTGCCATCTCACTTATAAAGGCAGAGAAGGGAAACAGGGTGCCAGAGAGAAGGCATCAGCTTGGCGTCTGTGGCATGACTACTCGGGAAATTCCATTCTCTGTGAAATCCACATCTTCTTCCTGTAGGCCCTGTGGCTGGGGCCAACCCCTAGGGACAGAGGCCACACAGTTCCTCTTCTTTAGCTCCTTTCCCCTACCCTCATCTAGGGCAGAAATGTACTGACATCCAAATACCCAAAGGGACAGAGATTTTGTCTTCTAGAATTTTCTTCCCTGAAGACTTTAAGGATGACAGGAACTTTTCTTATTTGGGCTAGATACAAGGACCAGAACACACAAGCTCTTCCTTTGCCATTTCACAAAGTTGCTTTTGAGAGGTTGATCATAGAACCACTGCCACTGCAAGGTTTTCCACCAAGGCAGGGTTTTTGAGTGCTTCTTAGCTATGAAACTCTTAAAATGAAACTCAATATATAAAACGGACAAAAAGTGTAGTTGTTCTGGATAAAGTAGGGAAGAGTACCTAGACCTCTGACAGTTTTGCCTCCTTATAGCAGCTTCTGAGGACTCCCCATGAACCCAAGAGGGTGTAAAACACAGTTCAAAGGGCACTTCCCCGACTCTAAGTGCTGAGGTGGAGTAGTGTGAGCCATATTTGATTTACTCACCTCTGTATCCACAGCACTATCAGCATGGCAGACGGTACCAAAAGACAAGCAAACATGTTGCTGTTGAGTCAATTCTGACTCACGGCAACCTCACATATGTCAGAGTAGATCTACTGTGTGGAGTTTTCTTGGCTATAATCTTTATTAAACAAATCATTAGGCCTTTATTCTGTGGTGCCACTGGGTGGATTTGAACTGTCATCCTTTAGATTAGTTGTTGTTGTTGTTATTTGCCGTCGAGTCGGCCCCGACTCATAGTGACCCC
>NW_006921939.1:2145217-2146405 GCF_000298275.1 Orycteropus afer afer | reverse complement strand
AGGATTGCCCAACCTTCCTTCCGAGGAGTGGCTGGTGGGTTTGAACCGCCAGCCTTCTGGTTAGCAGTCAAGTGCCTTAGGCACTATGCTACCAAACCATTAGGACCACCCAGGGGACCTATGTGCTGCCCAGAGCACCTATGTGCCACCCAGAGCCGATAGAAGAATCCTCTTAGTCATGTATTGACTGAATAGGGAATGTCAATGCTTTGTCGCAGTTGTTGTTGGTTAAGTGTCCTACTGTGATGTGTGTGTGTGTGTGTGTGTGCACGTGCATGTGTGTAGAAGGAAAGAGGGACTAAAAGCTGAGAGTTAGAGCACATTGGAGCAGAGGTGAGTGGTCATGGCTTAGAGGGTGAGCTTGAGATAGTTGGAGTGTAAAGAGGAGCTGAATGGTGAATGACAAAAGCTGCCACATCCTGCAAATTTGCCTGCAAGGCTGGTTTGTTTGCTCATTCATTTGTGAAACAATTACTGAGTGCCTGCTATGTGTGGAGGTAGCTCCTAAGAGACAAGGATGATTAAGACACAGTCCTTGCTCTCAACAGGCTTATAGGCTAGTGGAGGAGACAGATATGAGAGGGGGGGAATACAACAACTCAGTGCCAGTAAATAGTGCAATAGTCATAATCATTTTAAAATGGATGTATCCTTCATTCCCTGTTAGTTTTGCTGGGATTCACTCAACCAATAAGTTCTCTTCTGGGGAGAGGAAGAGATAAGTTAGAATAAGTCATTACATGGCTTTGACTATCAGATTAGATTTTTCTTTTTAGTCCATACATAGTTGTTTAAAAAAATAAAAATAAAAACCTTGGGAGCAACAGCTAAACAAAGTACACCAATGAGAAAATACATCTTCATTTTTATTAATCTCTCGCCAAAAACTAGGAGGCAACAAACTACAGTAATATCGGCCATGTCTGTGACTTTGCTGTCAATGGAAATAACAGACATTTTGCTATCACATTCACATTTGCTGCAGCTATAGCCAAAATGTCACTTACCTTCATTACTATTTCAAGATGATGGCAATTATCAGACTTGCCATTAGATCTTGTCATTTAATACATTAAAAAAGAAGCATAGTAAACGATTAACTATGTCTGTGAAGGAGGGAGTGTATCCAGGATCATATATAGGGTTGGCAGACAATGGTCCTATAAGTTTATGTGAAGGATCAGAATC
>NW_006921939.1:2143303-2144232 GCF_000298275.1 Orycteropus afer afer | reverse complement strand
TGTTTTTATATTTTGATAACTGTATTTCACTATAATTGGTTTCCTTACTAATGCTGTTGTCGTTAGGTGCTGTCGAGTCAGCTCTGACTCATAGCAACCCTATGCTGCCCGGTTCTGCACCATCCTCACAAGCCTTGGTATGCTTGAGCCCTTTGTTGCAACCAATGTGTCCCTCTCATTGAGGGTCTTCCAGTTTTGTTGCTGACCATCTACTTTACCAAGCATGACATCCTTCTCCAGGGACAACATGACCAAAGTATGTGAGACAAAGTCTAGCCATTCTCACATCAGAGGAGCATTCTGGCTGCACTTCCTCCAGGAGACATATGTTTGTTCTTCTGGCAGTCCATAGTATTTTCACTATTCTTTGCCACAATGCAAATTCATCAATTCTTCTTCAGTCTTCCTTATTGTCCAGCTTTCACATGCCTTTGAGGCTATTGAAAATAACATGGATTGACTTAGGCACATCTTAAACTTCAATATGACATCTTTGCTCTTTAAAACTTTAAAGAGGTCTATTTGCAGCAGATTAATCCAGTGCAATATGTTGTCTGATTTCTTGATTGCTACTTCCATGGGTGTTGATTGAGCACCCAAGTAGTGTGAAATATTTGACAATATCAATCTTTTCTCCATCTATCGTGATGTTGCTTATTGGTGCTGTTGTGAAGGTTTTGGTTTACTTTGTATTGAGGTGTAATCTATACTGAAAACTGTAGTATTTGATCTTCATCAGTAAGTGCTTCAAGTCATCTGCACTTTCAGCAAGCAAGGTTGTGTCATCCTCATATTGCAGGTTGTTAATGTGTCTTTCTCCAATCGTAATTCCGTGTTCTTCTTCATATTGTCCAGTTTCTTGCATTATTTCCTCAGCATACAGACTAAATAAGTATGGTGAAAAGATACAACACTGACACACACCCTTC
>NW_006921939.1:2136309-2137629 GCF_000298275.1 Orycteropus afer afer | reverse complement strand
CAGGGCAGGGCACCCAGGCTCCGTCTGAGCACACAGACTGGGATGGAGTTCCTGCGGGCCCAGAAGGGTAGGAGTGGGGGATGGCCGTACCTCTATTCACCAAGCAGGTGTGGGGTATATGAGTAAGAAGAGGAATGTCACACCTTTTCAGTTGTGCAGGTCCGGAGTGTCCTTGGGGTTCCTGGCAAGCAAAACCTACTCTCAAGACCCTGGAATCTGCGAGAGTGCTGTCTCTTTAAATATCCAAAATGGTTGAGCTGCTTGTAAACATTCAAAATGGTGGCACCCTCTGGACAGGCAAAAGTCCACAGCTCAGCCCACCTTTTTCTTCATCTTCTCTGTTTATACCCCAGCCACTGGAGCAGTCCTCTGTTCAGTCCCTTGCTAACAGGGCTGATTTTTAGGTTAATTCTTAGGTTCTCCCACCACTCGGCACTCTCCAAGCTGTCTGTGCCATCAGGATCACTTAGGATCACTGCCAGACCGCAGCTCCGTATGTCTCCTTTTCTGGTATTTTCACCAAATTCTTCTGCTACTTGGGGTTTAGTCCGCTTCTATATCCTTCTCTTCAAGGCTCAGGGGTCCAGGATTATCTTCTATGTCTGTGTTAATTGGTTTCCCTTTTCTTTGTTGAAGAGGGTCTGTGCAGGCTTTCTGCCTAGTCTGCCATCTTACCGGAACCACCATTTGTTCTTGATTATATGCTACCTCCTGAAATGGTTGAACTTGGATCAATTTTTTGTACAATGATTCTGTGTATTCCTTCAGTCTTCTTTTGATGCTTCCTGCATCACTCAATATTTTGCCCATAGAATCCTTCAATATTGCAATTCAAGGCTTGAATTTTTCTTCAGTTCTTTCTGCTTGAGAAATGTTGAGCATGTTCTTTACTCATGGTTTATGAATTTCAAGTTTTTGCATATTTGATTATAATACTTTACTTTGTTTCTTGAGGCACCCTTTGAAGTCTTCTGTTCAGCTCTTTTACTCCATCATTCCTTCCCTTTGCTTTAGCTACTCTCCTTTCAAGAGCAATTTTCAGAGTCTCCTCTGACATCCATTTTGGTCTTTTTTTCCTTCCCTGTCTTTTTAATGACCTTTTGCTTTCTTACTGGATGATGTTCTTGATGTCTTCCAACAGTTCCTCTGGTTTTCAGTCATTGATGTTCAATGTTTCAAATCTATTCTTTAGATGGTATGTAAATTCAGGAAGGATATATTCAAGGTCAGAGCTCTGGTAGCACAGTGCCTAAGGCATTTGACTGCTAACCAGAAGGCTGGCGGTTCAAACCCACCAGCCACTCCTCGGAAGGAAGGTTG
>NW_006921939.1:2128330-2136209 GCF_000298275.1 Orycteropus afer afer | reverse complement strand
ATTTTAATTCTCTTCAGCTTCAACTTGAACTTGCATATGAACAATTGATGGTCTGTTCCACAGTCAGCTCCTGGCCTTATTTTGGCTGAAGATATTGAGCTTCTCCATCACCTCTTTCCACAGATGTGGTCAATCTGATTCCTGTGTATTCCATCTGTTGAGGTCCACATGTATATTTATGCCACTGTTTATGGTGTTGAAAAAAGGTATTTGCAATGAATAAGCCATTGAGCTTGCAAAATTCTATCATGAGATCTCTGGCATCATTTCTATCACCAAGGCCATGTTTTCCAACTAGCAATGATTCTTCTTGTTTCCAACTTTCTCATTCCAGTCACCAGTAATAATCGGTACATCTTGATTGCATGTTTGATCAATTTCGGATTGTAGAAGTTGGTAAAACTCTTCAATTTTCTTATGTTTGTCTTTGTTGGTTGGTGAGTTAATTTGAATAATTGTAGCTTTAACTGGTCTTCCTTGTAGGCATATGTATATCATCCTATCACTGACAGCAGTGCACCTCAGGATAGATCTTGAAACAGTTTTTGTAAAGATGAAAGCCACGCCATTCCTCTTCAATTTGTCATTCTGGGCATAATAGATTCAAAGCACTTCTTAGCTATGAAAATGGCCAATACCAGTATATTTCAGCTCACTAATGCTAGGATATGGATCTTTATGTGTTCTATTTCATTTTTGATAACTTGCAGTTTTCCTAGATGCATACTTCGTACATTCCATGTTCTGATTGATAATTGATAATTGCAACTGTCTCTCCCCATTTTGAGTCTTGTCACATCAGCAAATGAAGGTCCCTAAAGCTTTGCTTCATCCATATCATTAGGGTTGACTCTACTTTGAGAAGGCAGCTCTTCCCCAGTCATATTTTGAGTGTCTTCCAACCTGAGGGGCTCTTCTTCCCGCACTATATCAGACAGTGTTTCAGGCCTATTCATAAAGTTTTCCAGTAATATATCAGACAGTGTTTCACTGCTATTCATAAGATTTTCACTGGCAAGTACTTTGAGGAGTGGATGGCCCCTTCGTTCTTCCAATCTGTCTTAGTCTGGAAGCTCTGCTGAAACCTGTCCACCATGGTGACCCTGCTGGTATTTGAAATACCGGTGGCATAGCCTCCAGCCTCACAGAAACACACAAGCCACCACAGTATGACAAACTGGCAGATGAGTGGTGGAATAAATAGTTGGTTTTGCAAAATTCTATTATGTAATCTCTGGCATCATTATTGTCACTAAGGCCATATTTTCCAGCTACCAGTGATTCTTCTTTGTTTCCAATGTTTGCATTCCAATCACCTAACTAACTACTCACTGCCATCCAATCACCAGTAATAATCCATATATCTTGATTGCATGTTTGGTCAATTTCAGACTGCAGAAGATGGCAATAATCTTCAATTTCTTCATCTTTGGCTTTAGTGGTTAGTGTGTAAATTTTAACAATAATGGCATTAACTGGTCTCCCCTGTAGGCATGTTGATATTATCACATCATTGAAAGCATTGTACTTCAAGATAGATCTTGAAATTTTCTTTTTGAGGATGAATATGTTGCCATTCCTCTTCAATTAGTCATTCCCAGCACAGTAGACCATATGATTGTCTGATTCAAAATGGCCACTAGCAGTCCATTTCCACTCACTAATGCCTAGGTTATCAATCATCATGCATTCCATTTCATTTTTGACAACTTCCAATTTTCCTAGATTCATATTTTGTACATTACACTTTCCAACTATTAAATCCTAAATTCTGATTATTAATGGACATTTATAACTATTTCTTCTTCCCATTTTGAGTTATGCCCCATCAGCAAATGAAGGTCCCTAAAGCTTTACTCCATCCATATCATTAGGGTCAACTCTACTCTAAGGAGGCAGCCCTGCCCCAGTCATATTTTGAGTGCCTTCCAACCTGAGGGGTACTCATCTTCCAACACTATATCAGACAATGTTTCACTACTATTCATAACATTTTCCAGGAACACATCAGACAGCATTTCGTAACTGTTCATAAGGTTTTCAGGGGTCAATTTTTTCCAAAGTGGATGGCCCTATCCTTCTTCCCAGTGTGTGTTAGTCTGGAATCTCCACTGAAACCTGTCCACCACTGGTGAACCTACTGATATTTGAAATATTGGTGGAATAGCTTCTAGCCCCACAGCTGCATGCAAGTATGATGAACCACTACAGTATGATGAACTAACAGATAAATGGTGGTTTGTAATCCTATGTACTTTATTTTATCTATTTAAACACATTATTTTGAGGAGTAGTCCATATGCATCAACAGATTTCTAAAGGGGGCCACCATAACACAAAAACAGTTAAAAATCCTTGTTAGACAATCATATTAAGAGTGAGGCTTTATCAAGAAGAAAAAGATTTTCAAATTCTGAAAGCATTTTTTATATATTTAAAACAAAGCACAGAGTTCTACTATAATCCATGAGTGAAGAGAACTCAGTCTAGAAAGTAAAATGTTCCCATCTGTCTAGGGAGTCAAGAGTACTTATGGGGTTGGTGGGGATGTGGAGCTATGGAGTAAAGAAAAGAATAAGAGGGGCAAGTGGACAGATACATGTGTCCTGACCCATAGAGGCCTGCTAGAAACCACCAAGTAGTGAGGTATGCTCTAACCCAGAACAGACTGGGAAGATATGAGGCTGCCTTGGTAGCTGGAGCTACTTCCCTGACATCCAGGGATAGGAGAGCAATAGGGAAGGGCCTAATGTAGCACTCCTGCTTCTTCATAGCCTGTATCTGGCATCCAGGAAATCCAGAATTAGAAGCATAAATGACCAGTGGGCTCCAGAGGAATGGGATGACGAGGATACAAATTAGGATGCTTTTCAGTCAGAGACAAATAGTGAGGACCATGGATTTTAACAACAGGTGCAAACAATAAAGTCTCTAAAATAATAGAGGATGCACAGCATGTCAGCAGATACCAGAATAGGGGTGTGGGGACTGTCCCAGATAGGCCACTCCATAGCTGAGAATACTGTGCCTAAGGCATTTGACCACTAACCAGAATGCAGGTGGTTCAAATCCACTGGCCACTCCTTGGAAGGAAGGTTGGGAAATCTACTTCCATAGTGATATCACCTTAGAAAACCAAGGAGGGGTTGCTGTGAGTTGGATCTGACTCGACAGCAGTGAGTTTTAGTTAGAAGAATGAGAATGGATCCAAGGTTCCATTCTCCCCCAATCCCATTCCCCTAGACACCATCTTGTGGTAAAGAAGGGGAAGTTAAGTGAAATTATGTAAGACTCAGTATTTATCCAAAGAGAAAGATTCTTTCAATTGTCGCAATGATTTGTGTGTCTTCACTTCCTCCTCACTACCCAGCAGGATAGAAGTTCATGAAGTAGCTCAGTTCAATCCTAGAGGACATTTCTGTACATCTTAGTTGCTAGATATACTTTCCAACCCTGCTGCACATGTTTCAGTGCTATGATATAGAAGTCAGTTGAGAGCCCAGGGGAAGACAAGGGAAGAACTGTTGCCAGGAAAGGCTGTACTGAGGAGGGAATGTTTGAATGCTGCCTTGAAAGTTGAATAAGTTTTCCAGAAACAGTCATACACATCACTTCCAAAGCATCCTTCTGGGTGGAGAAAGTATCAGTGTACAAGATGTCATATGAAAGGTACCAGGGAGGACCTCTTATTCCTCCAAAATAGTGCCCAGAATATTATCATTAAAGATATATTCTTTTGGTCTTGAATGCCTTACAGAGCAGTGCTTCCCACACTATAATGTGCATATGAATCACCTGGGGAGCTTGTTAAACTGCAGATTCTGGTTCAGTTGGTCTTTGATGGGGCTTGAAATCATGCATTTCTAACAAGGGGATGCTTTCTAAGTTATCTCCCTGTGCAAATACTGCTGTTCTGGTTACCTAGTGCTACTCTGACAGGACTATATATCACAAATGGAATGGCTTTAACAAACAGGAATTTATTCTTACAATTTGGGGGCTTTAAGTCCAAGTTCAAATTCCCAAGGTCTAGGGGCTGGGTGAAAGCCCCTCAGCCTTGGGCTTCAGCTCTGCCTCCAGCTCCCAGCCCACTGAGGCTAGAGGCTTTTCTTCACTCCAACAGCTGCTGGCTGCTGAGGCTGCCAAGCCCAAGGTTGATAAGTAAAGGCACAGTCCTGATGTTACCAGACCACACGGCAGGCCATTAATTTAACTCCATTGTAAGTCCCCAGGTCGGCAGAGCATGGCAGGCTGCTGAACAATGATACGGCTACATGCAGGGTCCAAGCATGCCATAAGCTAGAGACCATTCCCAAAGCTACTACTTCTATATGGGAAGCAAACCACATACCCAGAGGCAGCTACTCAGCTGCTCATAGTAGATTCTACCATGGAGTTGATTACGAGTCACATCATGGGGAATACTAAATCTAGCTTCCCAGCCATTCCACCAGGCCCAGCCAAGTTGACACACAAACTGAGCTACCACAGCTGCCCATCTGACGTCCCATGATTGATTGTTATAAGGAGTGTTCCTATCTGGTATAAATGTTCACCTTATATGCCTGTCTATTGTTTGTCTGGAAGCCACAGGAGTGAATTCAATTCCAGGCCTGAAGGGTGACTAGAGGCCATAGTCTTGGGGCTTTCACTAGTCTCTATCAAACTAATAAGCCTGGTCTTTTTAATGATTTTGAGTATTCATCCACATTTTTCTCCCACTCTATCCAAGATCCCCTGCACTGATCCCTTTTCAAGTGGCTGACAGTGGTAGCCGGGCACCATCTAGTTCTTCTGGTCTCATGGTCGTGTAGGCTGAGGTTCACATTGGCCACTAGTCCTTTGGACTAATTGTTTCCATGTATCTTTGTTTGTTTGTATTTTTTCCATTCTCCTTTGCTCTGGACAAGGAGAGACAAATTGTTGCATCTAAATGGTCACTTGCAAGCTTTTAAGACACAAATCCAAAATCAGAATCTTTTAAAAAGTACATTTAATATTACAAATATGTTTTCATAAAGAGAAAATGTAAAAAATAAGAAAGATTATTTTGATGATACAAACTACAAGAAGAACATGAGCTTTTTATGTTTACTGAAAGGTCGACATAGACTGTAACAGTTGTGGGCAACACAGGACTGACAGTTCCTAGGAGCACCTCTCACTTGAAAATTCTAGGATTCTAAGCCTGCACACATCCCATGGCATGTCATCCGGCTGTACAACATCACTTTCCTAAGGAGTGCCTGTCACGAAAGAAAATGCTGTTCAAATTGTTTTCCCCATCGTAAAAAATGCCATAGAAATTACAAAACCACAGCTGAGCTACGGTCAAAGTAGTCTTGAATGAGCATTAAAAAGAGGGCGCCATGAAACAAAGGTGAATTTTCCTTTTCTTTCCCTTCTCCCATGCTGATCACATTCCATTTTTCAAGACAATGACAACTAACCAGCCAGGCGCTTAATTTATGCAAATCAGCAGCAGCTCGTAGGTGGATCTGAGATAGCAAGGGGCCTCAGAAGGTAGTCCTTGATGTCCTAATTGAGATTCTGTCCTAGGCTGGCTGTGGAGAATGTAAAATACCTCATATACAATCTGGGCTGCGTCCATTAGTGTCCAAGCCCACTCCCAGGTGAGGCAGATTAGACATTGGCAAGCTTCCAATTTTTCAATTGATTGTTTAAAATTGCACAAATAATACCTGTTTATTGAGAAAAAAAAAAGAATAAAATAAAAATAAGCCGAGAAGGCATAAAAATTACCAACAACCTTACTGTTAATATATTGATATTTCAGACCTTTGTCCACATTTCATACACACACACACACACACACATACATACAACAAACCTCACTGCCATTGAGTCGATTCTGACCCATAGCAACCCGCACTGGGTTTCTAAGGCAGTAAATCTTTATGGAAGTAGATCGCCCCATCTTACTTCTGTGGAGTAGCTGGTGGGTTTGAACTGCAAACCTTCTGGTTAGTAGTCAAATGCGTTGGCACAGCACCAGCAGAGCTCCATATATCTATGTCTATGTCTATGTCTATGTCTATATCTATGTCTATATCTAACCAGTTGCTGTGGCATTGACTCTGACTGACTCATGGTAGACTTGAAGCTCCTACCTTTCAGTTAGTGGCTGAGTGTGTTAACCCATCTGCACTATCCAAGCACTCCATAAATATCCATCAATATCTATATAATATCTGTATACATATATGGCAGGCACAGGACTGGGCAGTGTTTCATTCTGTTGTACATAGTGTCACTATGAGTCGGAGACAACTTGACGGCACATAACAAAAAAAAAAACATATATATATATATATATATATATATATATATATATATATATATATACACATATGTGTGTGTGTGTGTGCATGTCTGTGTGTTTGCACATATATTTTCAAGTCAAGGAATTATACTTTTTTATGGCCTGATTTTTCTCACTTATTATGTGTTCTGGTTACCCATATTATAAAGATTCTTCCTTGTCAAGGCATGTACATATACATTATCAATGGATGGTTTCCAGTTTTTCACTATATAAACACAGTTGCAGTGAACACATCGTAGGGATCATGGAGCTGGCACAGGACCGGGCAGTGTTTCTTTCTGTTGTACATAAGGTTGCTATGAGTTGGAGACAACTCGACAGCACATAACAACAACAAAACAACACAGTGAACATACTTGTAATCAAATCTGTAATTATTTATTTGGGATAATTATCTACTAAAAGAAATTGCAGGGTTAAAAAATGTATACATTTTGTGATTTATAATATTACCTCTTTGCTGACACCACTGGGTATTCTCATATAATAATAGTAATATTACTAGTAATAATAATAATAATATGAACACCAAACAGTTGAGTTCTTACTATACACCAGACACTGATCTAAACATTTTAATGCATATTAATTCCTTAATCCTCACCATGATTCTATGTGACAAATTCTATTATCCCCATTTTACACATGAGGAAACTGGTATAGAGAGGTGTTACATAACTTGATTAAGGATGAGCAGCTAGCAAATGAAGTCCAGAATAGAAATGAGAGAGACAGTAGCTTCTAATCTTAAGAACCACACAATCATTGTCATTTTGATAAAGCAAACAATCAGCCTTAAGCTCTTAAATTCTAGTGCACAGCCTGAATTATAGGTATTTCCCCATGTTTTCCAAACTTATCCTCCCTAGGACATCCCTCTTCCCATCATTCAACAATGCAAGTATCTTATCCAAGGAGTCTACTGCTGATTTCTTAGCCTGAAAAAGACAAAATACCAAATGTAAAGCTCATTATTTTTTTAAAATAGAAGTATGATCGGAAACCAGTCTAAAAGGAAGTTAGTGCTTCTGCTTAGCACGAATGCCAACTGCTGTTGGCAAGCCAGTGGAAATGCTTCCTTATTTGGACATGGACCCCCACATATCACCAAGTTTCACCTGAACCTCTCAGCTAATTTTGTACTACTTTTTAATTGCAGATGTTTGCAAGCAGGTGTCACTGGGAACTTACTAATCTTGAGATGGTCCTATTTCTTGTACATCTAAGAGTGGTGACTACTTATGAGCACTGTTTTCCCTTCAGTTTTTAATAGTGTGATCACTTGAGCTTTAGTTCTCTGTTCAAAAGGGCAGAGAGGTATGCATGATTGTTCTGGTTACCTAGTGCCACTCTGACAGAAATATACCACAAATGGGATGGTTTAAACAAACACGAGTTTATTCTTATAATTTGGAGGCTTTAAGTCCAAGTTCAAAGTACCAGGCTCTAGGGGCTGGGTGAAAGCCCCTCAACCTTGGGGTCCAGCTCTGCCTCCTGCTCCCGGCCCACTGGAGCTAGAGGCATTTCTTAACT
>NW_006921939.1:2115558-2128105 GCF_000298275.1 Orycteropus afer afer | reverse complement strand
GAGTTGATTGCCAGTCTCATCATGGGGAATAACTACCACCAGCTGCCCAGCCACTCAACCAGGCCCAGCCAAGTTGACACACAAACATAACTACCACAATGATAGATTTGCAATGTGGTTTTATAAGATACAAGCCGTGTGACCTTGGTAAATTACTCAGCCTCTCTATGGCTTAGTCACTTCATCTGTAAAATGGAGTTGATAACAATAACACCTAATTCAGTGGCATTTTGTGGGAATGAAATGATAAGATGGATGTAAAACACTTAGATTATGAGGTATTATTACTACAAAAGCAGTATTACATATATGTAAAGAGTAAAAAATTTGAAGTCAAAGTACTTTGATTTAAATCGTGGTCCTAACACTTTTTAGCTTTGTGAACTTGAGCTCACTTATCCTCTCTATGCCTCATTTTCCTCATCTGATAAATGAGGATAAAAGTAGTACTTACTTCATAGGGTTCTGATGAGCATTCAGTGAGTTAATTTATATAAAGTGCTGAACGGTGCCTGAAATATAGTATTGTTATTGCCATTGTTGTTATGATTATTAATATTAAAGCACTACAAAACCTATTTAGAGGTTTATAACATGCTGTTGAGGAAGTGGAAAAAACTGAACCCTCATACATTGCTGGTGGGAATATAAAATGGTGCAGTCATTGTGAAAAACAGTTTTGCAGTTCCTCAAAATGTTAAACAGAGAATTACCACATGACCCAGCAATTCCACTTGTAGGTATTTACCCCCAAAGAATTGAAAGCAGGAATGCAAACAGATACCTGCACACCAATGCTCGTTGCAGCACAGTTCACAACAGCCAAAAGGTAGCAACAACCCAAGTGTCCGTAAATAGATGAATGGGTAAACAAAACTTGATACACACACACACACACACACACACACCATGCACAATGGAATATTATTCAGCCACAAAAAAGAACGGAGCACTCATATATGTTGCAACAGAGATGAACATTGAAAACATTATGCTAAGTGAAAGGAGCCAGTCACAAGGACTGCATGTTATATAACACCAGCATAGGCAAATCCGTAGAGACTGAAAGCAGATGAGTGGTTTCCTGGGGCTGGAGCAGGGAATGAGGGAAAGCAGGAATGCAGAATGACTGCTAATGTTTATGCAGTTTCTTTTTGTGGTGATGAAAGTATTCTAAAATTAGATCGTGGTGATGATTGCACAACTCTAAATATACTAAAAGCCATTGGATTATATACTTAGAATGGGTGAATTTTATGACATGTATATTATACCTCAATAGGTTGTTTGTTTTTAAGAGGCTTGTATACATTATAAGGGTTGAGTCCCCTTCATTCCACTTTGCCACAGCTTTGCTCAAATGTGATGGGGTCTTTTGAGGATCCTCACAAGATTGGTCCCTCTCCTAACTAGTATTTGCCAGATCTTACCAGGGATTTTTGTAATCAAGTCATCTGTTTCAAGTCTTAGTACAGCTATAGGGATACTTACTGTCCTGCGGTCAACAGTATTCAGGATAATTTCATGCTGTCAATGAAACATGATGGAGAGTAAGAATCTTGTTTATCTTGTTCCCCATTATATCCTCAGTGTCTTTCTGGCATATAGTATATGCTAAATAAATATATGATGAAAGAAAAATTGATGGGTAGATAGACAGGCAGCAGGAATTGTGGAAAGACTTTGAAACCAGAAGGATTTGGATTTGAATCTCATCTCTGATACTTACTAGATATGCAGCACTGAGCAAGTCAACTCTCTCAAACTCAAATTCTTCTATAATGGGAAATATGATATCTATTTCATAGACATTAGGTTTTAACTGATATAATATATGCTATGTGATAACACAATAAATATTAGTTTCCTTCATTTTCCTTGCGCCAATCAGAGAAGCCCTGTGACACTAAGGTATTGGCTACTGAAACTATGATGACAAATTCCTTTGTGTTAAGTCTCGTAGTGGCAATAAACATGGACATTGACACATTCCTAAGAACAAATTTAATGACATGTGATATCTTCCCTCAATCATGGAAGCCACCAGTGAAATTTGAGCCTACAAAATGCCAGAATTGGGAGGGCTCTCACTAAGAGATTATCTAGTCCAGGCCCTATCCTTGATAGTGAATGTTCAAATGCCACAATCTTAGTGTGCCATTTGGAGACCATGGCTTCACAAAAAAGAGTAAGCAAAGACATAGCTGGCAAGGTGGGTGGCAGACATCTAGGAGGACAGCAGTGAGAAATTCCAGGAGTGCTTCATTGTCCTCACTCCTGGAAAAGTCCCCTATGATATCTGACAGCTTAATCACTATGTGGGTGTTTTTACAGGGTGAGGCAAAGTTCACTGTATACGAGGGAAGCACTAGAGGAACAGGTGTTGATCTTCAATCTTCTAAATATATTAGTCAAAGCAGAACGTCTGCAGCAGGAAAAACAATCAGCGTATCTATCCAGGATCTTGCTTGCACTTCACTTCTGAGGCCTACATTTTCGTTTTTTCATTAATTTAAGATTTGTTTCCATACAAAGGCATTATGTGAATTTGTCCTCTTGGTGTCCAGTGAAAGATGGTATACAATTAAAATAGTCAAATAATGTCTTCATTTATTAAGATCCTGAATTGAGAACCAAACTGTTAGCTAATGAAGAAAATAATTGGTTCATTTGGAAAGTAACAAAAGGATAATTAGTTTGCTAACTTATCTTCCATACTTGAAAATTTTAAGTGTGACAGATGTGTCTGTTTATGTTGTATGGATAAAGTGAATGTTACTGATACTGTCTATTTATAAAATGCACAGAAGCATTGGAGTGATGTTAGAAGACTAAGAGGAAAAATAACACTGGAGACAGTAGGGCCTAGTGGTTAAGAGCATAGGCTTATTTTTCAGTCAAGACTCAAACCTAAACTGATGTAGGAAGTAATCCAACATCTCTGCAACACACACACACACACTCTAAACATTCAGAAATGCCAGATATTTAAAGTGTATAGTTGAGCTTGCAAGTAAAAAAAGAATCCTCTAGGATTGGTGAAGCAAAGAAAATATACAAAATGGTAAATACAGTACAAAGACTTGGCGCTCAAAGGAGTAACTTCAATGCTAAAAGAGGATAGCAGTGGGAGTTAGGGTACCAGGTTAGGGTACCAAGTGTGACAGAGGCTGAAACTGGTATGCTTGTGTATAGAGCAGGGAAACAGAAAATATATCCCTTTTTTTGGGGGGGTAACATAATCACTGGCTTGAAGACATCAATTATGTTGTCCCTGCCCCCAGTCATGAGTGTTAACAGAGTCAGCCTGAAAAAACAAAACAAAACAAAACTCAAACTCACTGCCATCAAGTCAAAATAATGTGGAATAAAAAGAAAATAAGTGAAGAATGAACCATGGTAAACCGAAAATACAAAATAATATATTAATAGTCACAATAAATATAAATGGACTAAAATTACCTGTTTGAAGAAAAGTCACTCCAAGTGGACATTAAAAATTCAGATATATTCTGTTTACAAGAGCTAAAACATCACAACACAGAAAAGTAAAAAGAAATAAATAAAAAAGCAGGAGGAGATGGAAAAAACATATCAGGCAAAATGGAGTTAAGGTGAAAGCCTTAATAAGGACAGAGAGACATATCACTTAATGACAAAAATATAACAATCCACAAACAAAAATATAATTTGTATGCATCTGAGCATACAGCTCCAACATGCTTAAAGTGTAAGTTAAAAGAATTCTAATGAAATATAACCAAATCCTTAACCACACTGAGAGATTTTAACATACTTCCTTCAGGAACTTATAAAGTAGACAAAAATTGCTAGAGATATGTAAGATTTTAATGAAGCAATAAAATTGAGTTAATATATAGAAATATAAAAAAAACATACATTTGCCAAAGGGAGAATAAATATTCCTTTCGAGCATATATGAAAAACTTGCAAAACTTGAACACATTCTAAGTCACAAAAATCTTAATCAAATTAGAAAATATGAATATCATACATCATTCTTCAATATAATGCAATAAAATGTATGGTCAATAACCAAAGTTCCTCAAAAACCCATAGACTTTGAAACGAGAAATATACACTTTTAACTATTTCATAGGTTAAAGGATAAATTCCAGTAAAAATTATTAAATATTTAGAAATGAACAATAAGAAAGTACTACATAACAGAAGTTATTACATATAACTAGTCAGGGGTAAGCTAGAGCCAGCTCATATCAGCTGGTTAGAGTTGATTGTTATATATTCAGGAGTTTGGTAAACCAATTGTTAAATAGCTAGAAAATTAAGTATGGTGGGATTATTTATACCATGGAAATCTGCAAACTACAAATCAGGGCTTCTTTTTATTATTTTTTCTTTCCTTTTTTTTTTTTTATTTTGGAAAGTTAATTTACCAGCATACCACTGGCTAAAGTGTTACTTACAAGGAAATATAAAGGTGTAAATGCATTTATTAGAAAACAGGAAGCACTTAAAATTAATAAGCTATATGTTTGACTCAAGAACATAGAAGAATAAGATAATAAATGAAGAACATGCTGGTGAATGTTCAACAATCAGATCTCCGAGTGTAGTTCCATTATGAATATTCGTTGATATTTTCATTAATGTTAATGAGTAAGATGAAAGTGAAACAAGAAAAACATGTCAAAATTCAATCATTTGTCAATGACATGGACGTCTGATTTGCTGACACACATGATAGTTTCAGACATTGACAGAACATTTCCTTAAAGTTTGTACTATTCAAAATGTAATAGCTACATATGCATCACAGTTTTAAGTCAAGTCTGTCTTACTAACATTTTATTCATCACTTTTCTAAGTCAATACAATAACCAAAATAATAAATCAAGCCCTGGGTTATAGCATGTACAGATTTCTCTCTTTTAAATACACTAATCGTGTCCAATTTCAATCTGCCAACATTACATTACTGGGAAGAGATGTGCAATAGCACACTATTACATAGTATTCCCACCATTCAGATACACTAGATACAAATGAGCTCAAAAACACAAATAATAGTAAAGTGTAGAATTGAGAAATGATAGAATTTTGAAAAGTTATTACCTTTGCTTTGTTGTTGTTGTTGTTGTTATGTGCCATCGAGTCAGCCCCGACTCATAGCGACCCCTCCTTGGGTTTCCAAGGCAGTATCACTACAGAAGTAGATTGCCCCATCTTCCTTCCGAGAAGTGGCTGGTGGGTTCGAACCGCCAGCCTTCTGGTTAGCAGTCAAGTGCCTTAGCCATTATGCTACCAGAGCTCCCCCTACCTTTGCTTTAATATGGTTTATTTAATTGTGATTTTTATATGACTTAATTTTTACTAATGGCTATTTTTAAAAATCAGGTGACAAATTTCCTGAAAATTTAACAATCAGCAATCATTAGCTGATATGAGCTGGCTCCAGCAATCTGTTGGTAAACCTAAACAATGTAGTAGGAGGGAAAGTAGAAATCAAGAAAAGAGAAAATGGACAAATTATAGAGATGATTAACAAAACTGAAATTTGGTTATTTGGAAAGGTTAATACAGTAGTCCAATCTTTGGCAAGATCAATGGGGAAAAAAGGGAAGATACAAATAAATATTAGGAATGTAAAATGGGACAAATGTACACATATAGAGACTTTTAAGCACTAGAGAATACTATGAACTTATGACAATGATTTATTTCAATTATTTGAAGGAATGGCTAATTTCTAGAAAAAATATATTTTAACAAAATTTGACTCAAGAAGAAATAGAAAATATGAATATCCTAATAACCTAAGGCATTCGACTCCTAACCAGAAGGCTGGCAGTTCAAACCTACCAGCAACTCCTCAGAAAGAAGTTTGGGCGATCTACTTCTACAGTGATACCACCTCAGAAACCCAAGGAAGGGTCGCTATGAGTCAGATCCGACTCAATGGCAGTGAGTTTGGTTTGGTTTGGAATAACCATAAAGAAATTCAAATCATAATTGAAAATAACTCTTCTAAAAAAGATCCAAGCCTGAGAAGATTTTGTAGCTGAGTTTTAGCAAACTTTCAGACCAAAAAAAAAAAAAAAATCACTGCCATCAAGTTGATTTCAACTCATAGTGACACCCGTTGGGTTTCCAAGGCAGTAAATCTTTATGGAAGTAGATTGTCCCATCTTCCTTCTGCAGAGCGGCTGGTGGGTTTGGTGGGTTTGAACTGCCAACCTTCTGGTTAGCAGTCAAATGCCTTAGGCACTGTGCCACCAGGGATCCTTAGCAAACTCTCAAGGAATTTATAATTCTATCTGTTACAAACTGTTCTAAGGAATACAAAAAGAGGGGAAGATACCCATCTCATTTTATTAGCTGACATAACCTTGCCACTAAAACTGGAAAAAAAAAAAAAAACCCTGTGTGGATTGGTCTTACTTGTGAAAGAAGATAAAAAATAAAATCCTACATTAAAAAAATCTAGCAAGTCAAATTCATCAGTGTAAACACACAACAATAATCATCATGACCAAGTGTTGGAATGCAAGGATGATTCAACATTAGGAAATCTATTAAGTTGCTACATTAACAGATTCACTGATTGCTGGCCATTGCTATTTCCAAGGCAAGTCAGAGGGGAAGCTAAGGGTGCCTGACATATGGGATGTTATGGAGCTGGTTTATAGAAACCAGAAAGGATGGCAGAAAATAGGTCCACTCTTACGGATCTTCAGGATGCATGAATGGTTGTCCTATCATATCTCTGTTTAATTCAGTACTCTGATTCCTGCAAAACCCAGTTGGATCCTGGAAATTGATGGTAGACTACAAGAAGACCAATTAAGTAGTAGCCACACTTGCCATTGCCATGTGAGACAGATATCTTTGCTAGAGGACATTAATGTGGCCTCAAATATATAGTGTGTGGCTATTTATTTGGAAAGTGTGTTCTTTTCTATCCCAATTATAAAAGGGGATCAGAAACAGATTGCATTCATGTGGCATAAACAAAAATATACATTTACTATTTTGCTTCAGGTCTATGTTAACTCTTCTGCTCTCTGTCTAATATAGTCTGAAGAGATTCGGAGTATCTGCATATTCCTCTGAACATGACATAGAATCATTCCTTTGTTAACATCATGCTGACTGGACAGAATGAACAAGAGGTGCACTAGTGGTCTTGATAAGACACATGTGCTACAGAGGGTGAAATGTAAACCTTACAAAGATTCAAACACTTTAGTTAAGTGATCCAGTGGTCAGAGACATGCCAGGGTATCCTTTCCATAGCAAAAGAAAACTTTGCAGCATCTTGCATTCCTTACCACAAAGAAGTAAGCACAACACCTGATAGGCTTCTTTGAGTTCTAGGGCATCCAATTCCACAGTGGCCCACATACCAGGTGACACAGAAAGTTTCCATCTTAGGTGGAGCTAGAAGAAAGAAAGGGATCTGCAGGAGGTCAAGGCCATGGTGTAAGAAACCCTTCTTTGTGAGGCATATAATCTGAAAGATCAGCACTCAAACTACTAGTCAAAAAGTTGGTGATTTGGACCCATCAATCTGTTCTGAAAGATCACAATTTTGAAAATCCTATGGAGCAGTTCTACTCTGTAAGTATGAGGTCACCATGAGACGGAATAGACTTGATGAGAACTAACAAAAACAACATGGAGATGCCACTGGTGGGGGAATTATGGTGTGAAGTTTATGGGAAACTGTAGTAGGAGAACCACATGCAAACTTCTGGGTTTTTAGAGCAAAACCATGCCACCTGCAGTGCAGTGCATACTTTTTAAAGAAAGAACTCTTGGCATGTTACTGGACCCTGACAAAGATGAAACACTTGACTGTGGCATGTCAAGTGACAATGTATCCAAGACTACTTGCCATGAGCTGAGTTCTGTCATATCCATCAAGTTATAAAGTCAGGCGGGCCCAGCAGTAGCCCAACAAACAAACTCAATAGTGACCCCTCCTTGGGTTTCCAAGGTGATATCACTACATAAGTAGATTGCCCAATTTTCCTTCTGAGGAGTGGCTGGTTGGTTTGAATCACCAGTCTTCTGGTTAGCAGCCAAATGCCTTAGGCACTATGCTACCAGAGCTCCTAGTAGTCCAACATAAGATAGAAATTTTATTCCCAGGATTGAGCCCAAGCAGGACCTGGAGACATCAATAAGCTATATAAGCAGGTAGCCCAGACACTCATGTTACCCACAAGCTTTGCACCAGCACTCCAGCTTCAGCTAACACTTATGGAAGGTTCTGTACAACTAGCTGAAGGAGGAGGAAAAAACTCATACTTGATTTTACCCGTGGGCCTTAGTATGTGAGACTTCTTAAGGCACACACGCACACACACACAATCAAGAAAATATTTATAGATTTAGCTAATTAAAATTTAAAACTTGAATATAATATTGTTGTTATGTGCCATCGAGTCAGCCCCGACTCATAGCAACCCCTCCTTGGGTTTCCAAGGCAGTATCACTCCGGAAGTAGATTGCCCCATCTTCCTTCCAAGGAGTGGCTGGTGGGTTTGAACCGCCAGCCTTATATAAAGCAAAAATTCAATCAACAAACTGGGAGAGAGTATTTGCAAATATACATGTAATGAACAAGGAATTGGTATTCATAATACATAAAGAACTTTTAACAATCAATAAGAAAAATAAAATCATCTCAATAAAAAGAATAGACAAAATTATGAATAGAAAATTCACTTAAGAAGAAAACCAATTGGCCACAAACAGAGAGAGCACAAGAGGTTCAATTTTATTTGTAATCATGTAAATCAAAATTTAAAAAGAAAACAAGATATCAGTTGATACCCATCAGACTGGCAAAGATTTAAAAATCTGATTATATAGAAAGGGTGGGAATGTAAGGTAGTACAGTAACTTTGAATAGCAATTTGGTAATTTTTAGTAAAATTAAAAATATACATGCTATAAAATAAATAATTCAATTTTTGGATACATACTCTAAAGAATCTCTGATGCATATGTAGCAGTAGATACGTACAGGGATGTTTATTGCAGCACCTTGTTTAATGGTGAAAAATAAGAAACATTCTTACTGTATATCAATAGAGAAATGCAAATATAAATTGTGGCATATTCATACACTGAAATTAATGAGTTAGATTTGTGTGTATCAGTACATACAAATCCCAAAAACATAACATTGAGTGAAACAAGCAAATTCACTCCTATATCACTTAGATAAAATTTCGTAAACCTACACAAATGCTACATGTTGTTTGCAAGTACGTGCATTTGTAGTAAATGTATAAATCAAACTCAAAGATACACTCCAAAGTTATGACAGAAGTTACTTGTAAGAAGGGAAAGGATGAGATTTTGCAGAAGTTTACAATGGTAATGTCAACTTTTTCAGTAATGTTTTACTTAACATATACAGAAAGTTCCAAAATAAATTTGTACATTATGAATGGTAGTTGCAAAAATGTTTTATTACTCTAGGTATTTTTCTGAAACTTTCAAATTATCTTGTGTTCTCAAAATATAAAGGAATCTGACAGACCTAAGTTAAAATTCCAATTCTAGTGAATATGAGCTGTATGATCTTGATCTGTTTGTATAACCTCTTTGAGCCTCAGTTTCCTTATTTTGTAAATGAAGCCACCTCATAGGGTTCTGTGAGATAGTGTCTGGCACATACTATAATAGTAGCTGGTGTTATTATTAGAGACTCATGGAGCTGAAGGGTCCTCAAATTGTGCAGAGAACTACGGACTACAACCTCTCCCAATAGCTTAACCCAGTATTAGTTCCTCATCCAATTAAATTCTTTCTCTTTATAATAATTAAACCATTTACTCTGGTTTGGACCCTTTTGTAGCTAAAGAATGAGTTCATCATCCTCATATTAACACTTTAAGATCACTGGACACTGGAAGTCAAATCTGAGTTCCAGTCTCAGCTCCACCACCAAGTAACTGGATGCCCTTGAACACATTGTTTTGTGTCTCTTGTAAGAAGATAATAATTTTTATCCTACTTACCTCTCAAGGATGTTGTGAGGACAATATAATGTGTCCACTCATGGCTTGAATGTTCAAAGGGCTCTATAAATGTAAGGGATTAATACTCATTAGAAGAAATATATTATCTCTTAGCTTTCTCCATTCAAGTCTAATATATTTCTAACCCTCTTTATATTCCTAAAAAAAAAAAAAAATGTGGAGGCCAGTAACATATTTATTCATTCATTCCACAAACATGAACTGAGGGCCTACTTCCTCAACCCTCAAGCACTTCATCAGAAGTTGGGGGAACAAGGATTAATAAAGAAATGGTCCCTGTTGCCAAAAACATAAAGTCTAATAGAGAGACACACGTGAAAAATAAATTTGTTATAATGTGATGAGTGTGTTTGAGATATAAATAGGTATGTAGGTAGGTAGGTAAGTAGATAGATTTATGATAGATAGATAGATAGATAGACAAACAGATAATGAAAATCCTCATGACTGAACCGATAAGCAACATCATGATAAACAGAGAAAATACTGAAGTTGTTGAGATTTTCCTTTTACTTGGATCCACAATCAATGCATATGGAAGCAGAAGTCAAGAAATCAAATGACATATTATATTGGGTAAATTTGATGCAAAAGACCTCTTTAAAGTGTTCAAAACAAAAATGTCACTTTGAGAACTAAGGTGCGCCTGACCCAAGCCATAGTATTTTTACTCAACTCATGTGCATGTGAAATCTGGGCAATGAATAAGGAAGACCTCAGAATAATTGATGCATTTGAATTGTGATGTTAGCAAATAATATTGAATATACCATGGATTGCCAGAAGAATGAAAGAATCTCTTTTGGGAGAAGTACAGACAGAATAATGCTCCTTAGAAATGAGGATGGTGAGACTTCATCTCATGTACTTTGGACATGTTATCAGGAGGCACCAGTCCTCAGAGAAGGACATCATCATTGATAAAGTAGAGGGTCAGCAAAAAAGAGGAAGAACTTCAATGAAATGGATTGATACAGTGGCTAAAATATAGCAACAATTGTGAGGATGGCACAGGACTGGTCAATGTTTCTTTGTGCTGTACATAGGGTCCCTATGAGTCAAAGCCACCTTAATGACACCTAACAACAACAACAACAACAATAGGAGCAGAGATGGAAAAGGGATTTATTATAAAGGATCTTATGGAAGGCTTTATAGAGAAGGTGATATGAATACTGGACTTTAAAGAATGAATAATAAATTTCCATATGGAGAAATGAAGTTCATATCATAAGTAAACACATAGAGACAGAAAAGCACATGATATGATTACTGAGGATGATATTTAGGCATTGGTGAGAGATACGGCAAATGAAGTGGACTGGGGAAAGGGTACTAGTAAATTGTATTTGGGAAATATGTCTATGGCACATGTCTTGTGATGTTATAAATCAGTGGGACATAGTTATGAAGAGGGTTAGGTGCTATCAGTGTACCAATATAAGCTAGATATTATGAGAAAGAGCAGTATTTGTGTCCTTTCTTAGACAACTTAGATGATGGTGCATTCATTGAGAACAGGAAAATATAGAAGAAGGAACCGAAGGGGTAAGAGATCATATGGTGCTCTGAACATGTTGTTTTCACATAGTCGTGGGACTTTTAAATGAAGATATATAGTAGGCATTTGGATATACAGGTATGAAGTTCTAAAAAGAGATTTTGGTTGGATATAAAGAGATAGCATAAAGATGGTAGCTGGAGTAATGGAAATGGGTGAAATTGCCCTTGGATAGTGTGTAGAATACGACAAGAAGAGGTGCTAAGTCAGAGCCATGAAGAATATCAACAGTTAATCACTAGGCTGAGGAGGAAGATCCAGCAAAAGAGATCCAAAGGCAAACTAGAGACATGATGAAAACCAGGAGAAGAGGTGTCACAGAAGCCAAGAAAAGAGAATATTTCAAGGAGAATGTAGTCAACTGTGTGAAATACTTAAGACTGAGAGATCAAGTAAAATGAAGGCTGACAAGTTATTGAAGACTTAGTTTTCACTGTCTGGATACAAAAAAAAATCAAACCAAACCCACTACTGTTGAGTCAATTCTATTCCAACTCACAGCGACTCTACAGGATAAAGTAGAACTACCCCACAGGATTTCCTAGGCTGTAATCTTTTTGGAAGTAGATTGCTGGTAGGTTCTAACTGCTGACCTTTCAGTTAGTTGTTAGGTGCCGTCGAGTCATCTCCGACTCATGGCGACCCTATGCAAAGCAGAATGAAACACCGTCCAGTCCTGAACCAGCTCCATGAGTCTTGCTATACTTGAGCCCATCGCCGCTGCCACCATGTCAATCCATCTCATTGAGGGTCTTCCCCTCTTTCGCCCACCCTCCACCTTACTAAGCATGACATCCTTCTCCAGAGAATGGTCCCTTCTGATAACATGACCAAAGTATGTGAGACGAAGTCTGGCCATTCTTGCCTCCAAGGAGTATTCTGGCTGCACTTCCTCCAGGACAGACTTGTTAGTTCTTTTAGCAGTCCATGGTACTTTCAGCATTCT
>NW_006921939.1:2098499-2114103 GCF_000298275.1 Orycteropus afer afer | reverse complement strand
TTCAGCTCTTTTATCTTGTCATTTCTTCCATTTGCTTTAGCTACTCTCCATTCAAGGGCAAGTTTCAGAGTCTCTTCTGACATCCATTTTGGTCTTGTCTTTCTTTCTCGCTGAATACTTTTAACCACTGTGCCACTGAGGCTCCTGTCTAGACACAAGGGACTCTGAGAATATCAAACTCGAAGCTAGAAAAGGCACTGGCAGTCAGTTCCTTGTTTTCCACACTCTGGTCATGAATGTAGGACCCACTCCCAAATTCACCAATTATTTTATTTGCTACAACAGTTTAATTTACTTCTTGCTCCTGAGCTACCCAGATAAGGAAATCACCTGGCCACTTGATGGAACATTTGTAATCAATTCAAACAAAGTAAAAATCAAAATTTAGACCCTAACGGAATTGACTATTCATGCCTCCCCAGGGTGCAGAAATTTATGTGCTGGGCCTGGACTATGTTAAGAAAATTAAAACTGGATTTGTAACAGAAGGGCCAAAGTGTCAAGTCACTAAAAACAGAAAATTCCACTTGCAACACAGATGCCCACTCTCATACTGGTTTATGACGAGAGAAAGTGAGGATTTATAATATGCTTTTCACAAAGTCCTGACAGCCGCTGAACTGGGACCTCTGGGGGCCAGCCCACAGTTTCTACCTCATTATCCAGGGAGGGCAAAGGGGAGACCCATTCAGTGCTTAGTCACAGAACAGGCCTTGTCTTTAGGAGGACCACCTCTCACACCATTTGCACAAGACTTGTTTGATATTTATACCAGAATCAAAGCAAGAAGGAAGCTGGCTCCTCAGATTGGAACAATTGTCGTGTACCAACTGCAGATAAATGGTGTATAGTCACTCTTCTGCCATTTGTGGGGCTCTATAAGTAGGGTAAATGATGTTACACTGCAGTAACAAGCAATCCACAAATCTTAGTGGCTAATAATAATAATGCTCATTTCTTGTTCAGGCCGTATATCCAGAATAGATCAGGGAGGAGGGCTATCATCATAGTAGATCTTAGTTGTCCTCACTCTGGGACCTGGGCTGGTAGAACAGGAACCATCTGGGATGCTATCTGTCAACACAGCATATGGAAAAGAAAAAGAGGCAAAGCAAGCACTGGAGTTTCAAGTTTCTACCTAGAAGTGACACATGTCACTTCTGAATTTATTGTCTAAAACAAGTCATATGTCTGAGTCTGATATTAAAAGCATGGGAAGTATAATCCTTCTGTAGGTGGAGATACTACAGAGAGGCACACTGAAGAAGGGTGAGCAATAGATTAGTCTACCACAGAAGCTATAACATTACTTACTGAACCTCAAATAGACAACTTAATAGGTACTGTCTGAACACAAAGGTCTACGTAGCTGTAACAAAAAATCCACTGCCAACTTAAACTCAAACCAAACTCACTGCAGTCAAGTCATTTCTGACTCATAGCAACCTCCTTTGAGCTTCTGAGGCAGTAAATCTTTATAGAAGTAGATTGCCCAGTTTTCCTTCTGCAGAGCGACTGGTGGGTTTAAACCATCAGCCTTCTGGTTAACAGTCAAATGCCTTAGGCACTATGCCACCAGAGCACCTTACCGCTCACTTGGTGGCTACCAAAAAAAAAAAAAAAGAGGGGGAGAGAGAGAGATAAAAAACCCAAAACCCATTGCTGACAAGTCAATTCCAACTCATAGCAACTGTATAGGACAGAGTAGAATTGCCCATAGGCTTTCTAAGGAGCTCTGGTGGTGCAGTGGTTAAAGCATTCAGCTACTAACCATAAAGTTTGGCAGTTCAAAACCACCAACTTCTCCATGGGAGAAAGATGAGGCAGTCTGCTTCCTTAAATATTTACAGCCTTGGAAACCCTAAGGGTCACTATGAGTCCAAATCAATTCAATGGCAGTGGAGATTTTAAGGCAATCTTTATGGATTGCAGTGCCTCAGAATCTACCATTCAAAGTTTATTCCATGGAATTAGAGCATTTCACTACCTGAAGTCATTGGCTGTCAAAAAGCAAATGTCTTGAGTTGTACAACACATTAACCTGTATCAAACTGATACAGTGTTTAGACTAGTTGTTCTACAGTGGACTGTCATCATAAGCAGGGAGCACAGCCCTGGGACATTTTATTTAATACCTACCCACCAGCCACTCCTCGGAAGGAAGGTTGGGCAATCTACTTCAGTAGTGATACTGCCTCAGAAACCCAAGGAGTAGTCGCTATGAGTTGGATCCAACTCCATGGCAGTAAGCTTGGTTTTGGATATATCAGGCTGGGAGCTCTGGTGGCATAGTGCCTAAGGTATTTGACTGATAACCAGAAGGCTGGTGGTTCAAACCCAACAGCCACTCCTTGGAAGGAAGATTGGACAATCTACTTCCGTAGTGATACCACCTCAGAAACCCAAGGAGGGGTTGTTATGAGTCGGATCCTACTTGACGGCAATGCATTTGGTTTTTTTCATTTTATGTATCAGGATGGCACAGGACCGGGCATTGTTTCATTCTGTTGTACATAAGGTCACTACGGGTCTGAGCTGACTCAGCGGCACCTAACAACAACAGCCTATGTCAGGCAGGAGCTCTGGTGGCATAGTGGTTAAAGCAAATGGCTACTAACCAAAAGATTGATGGTTTAAATCCACCAGCTACTCTGCAGGAAAAGATGAGGCAGTTTGCTTCTTTAAAGATTTACAGCCTTGGAAACCCTATAGGGCAGTTATACTGTGTCCTATAGGGTCACTATGAGTCAGAATTGACTTGATAGAAGTGACTTTTTTTTTTTTTAATACAGTGAAGAAACCAGATACCCTTTGACCAAGTGATCAAAATTATTGTCACCAATGAGGAGCAGATGGATATCATGTGCCTCTATATCTGATATCCCAACACAGGCATAACATTACTTATATAGTATTCTGACAAGATCTATATTTAATTGTGAGGAAATATCAGACAAACCCAAAATGAAGAGCATTTTATTTAAAAATAGAGGACTCTATTCTTCAAAAATGTCAGCACCATAAAAGACAAAGAAAAGCCAAGGAATTACTCCAGAGTGAAATAGATTACAGAGCTATGGCAACAAAGTCCAATGTGTGATTGTAGGCTTAATCCTGTACTGAATGCTATAAAGAACATTTTGGGATTAACTGACGAATTTGAATACAGACAGATTAGATAATAAAATCGCATCAGTCTTCAATTTCTTGTGATTGATTACTACACTATGGTTATGTAAGAGAATATCCATATACTTGGGAAATAGATGCTAAAGTCGTTAGGGGTAAAGTGTGATGATACATGCAATTTATACCCCAATGATTTTTCTTTTCAATATATAGATAAAGAGAGAAAATGGAGGTGAAATGTTAATACAAGGCAAATCTTGGTAAAGGATATATTGTTCTATAAGTTTAAAATTATTTCCAAAAAAGCACTGAAAAAAAATTGGGCCAATCAAGTGAAGAATTGAGTTTATAGGTCTGCTCCCTGGTAACAAGTGCCTAAGGCATTTGACTGCTAACCAGAAGGCTGGAGGTTCAAACCCACCAGCCACTCCTCAGAAGGAAGACTGGGCAATCTACTTTCATAGAGATAACACCTCAGAAACTCAAGGAGGGGTTGCTATGAGTTGGATTTGATTCAATGGCAGTGAGGTGTTTTTTTTTTTTTTTTTTTTTTAGGGCACTTAAGGGCATTTGTAATTAGATATTTGTATGTGTTATTGGTTATTCATTTGTGAACTCCTCTACAAGATTGTGATTTTCATGAAGGCTGGGGCCTCATCAGCCTGGCCCACCCTTGCATCCCCAGCACCCAACAAAGTGAATTGCAGGGCAGAGCACAGCAGGTGTGAAGGTATAAGGCAGGTAGGACAGGAGTGACATGACTTGGATTTATAGTTTCATAGGATGCTTTGTCAGAAAGAAAAATAAAGAAAGAAAGAGTACCTTTTTGCAGGTATTACAGGCTTCCTTTCTCGTATCCATGAATCACAGACCATTCTAAGCCAATGAATAGTATATAGAAGATAAAGGGGAGTGTCCCAACTATTAAGAAAGCAAAATATCTTAATGGCAACAATGTTCACACAAATAACAAATGCATCTTAACTGTCCAGCCTATGCCCTAAAGTTTTCCCCAAATATAACCTCTTCTTACTGATAATTTATTGGACTTGTCACTTTGAAATACTGCAGGTATTTGGCAATAATATAGATGAAATTGGCATGCCAAATAGCAACAACAAACAGAACTCATAGTAGTATTTGTTGTTTCCCTATTCAGAGGTTACAGCAATGGTCCAGGCAAGAGAGTGATAGGTGGCTTGGGTTAGGGTAAAGACAATAGAAATGAAAGGGAGGTGGAAGGGGAGAAATTAGAGAACACTTGTGGAGGTACATTTGTTATACACCTACATGTTGTACCTTTTCCTGTAGGCCAACTAAGGAAGTTTGGTAGCATTTTGGGCTGCCCAGTGAGGTTGGGTTGACTGGGGTGGAGATCTCTTAAAAAGTCATTCTTTCTTTTTCTCAACCTATTGAATCTCTAGTTTATATCTTCACTTGGGTGAAGGAGGTAAATAAGCATTTTGGCTGACTCGCAGGCCTCATGAGAAACTAAAAGGCAGCAAAAATGGGTAAATAGTACTCTTAAAGTACTGCTTTATCTATGAACTGAGCCTAATTATTATGCTGTAATGTGGATATTCCATCTGAGGATAACGGAGAGCTGACTGTACCCAAAACCTATGCATTAGCTCAATAATGTGATGAAGGGCTCCTTCAGTGGTGCGACCTCTAAAATGCAGAGGAGGAAAAGTCTTCCCTTTGTCTACCTCTTATATCCCTCAGGATAGCCAGGCTTGTATCAGGCCTCCAGGAGATCACCCATCCACTCCCACAGTCAGGATGCTGGTGAAATTGTGCCTGTGTAAATGGTTCTCTGGATGCTGGGCTGCATATAGCAAACAAGCCCACAGAAAGGCTAGATCCAGAGGCCCAGGGTTAGCTAGGTGGAACATGTAGCCCAGGAAAGAGTCCATTAGTTAAGTGAGTAGTCAATAAGTCTTTACTGAGCATGCACTATGTGCTAACTAGACACATGCTTGTGGTTCTCAACCAAGGGACAGTATTTCCACCAATGGGCAGTAGGAAATGTACAGAGAGACTTTTGTTTGTTGTCAAAATGAAGCAGGGATGGGGTGGGGGTTATGATGCTACTGGGATTTAGTGGGTGGGAGACAGGGATGCTAAACATCCTACAATGTGTGAGACAGGTTCACACAAGATAGCAGTGTCCTGCATAAAATTTCATGATGCTTTCATGGAGAAACACTGTATCAGGCACTAGGGATTTTGGTATGAATAGGATATACCTCACCCTGGTCCTGAAGAACTAATTGGTGTTCAGGGGCAGCCAATGTCTCTGTTTACATCCAGCTTCCTTATTCTTTCCTTGGAAAGAAAGAATTATAATTCCTGTATTAAAGGTGAGGAAGCAGACAGACCCACTGACCCTCAAGAGGTCATAGCAGCTAATAAGTGTCAGACCTGGGACACAGTCTCTTGACTCCACAATTTCATTGAGGAGTTCTTGGAGTTCCCCAATGGGAAACCATGAAACAGAATCTTTTATACTTAAATTCCCAATTCAATTCAGTTCTTTGGACCAGACAAGAAACATGGTTTTGTGTGGCAGTGTTCCCTAGAAAATAAACAATAATTCATAAATGTTAGCTATTTTTAATTGAATTTTTATTGGGATATTTGTAGATTCACCTGTAGTTATAGGAAATAAAACAGAGAGATTCCACGTACCCTTTACACAGTTTTTTCCATTGATAATATCTTTTTTTTCCATTCAACAATTTTTAAAAATTTTATTTTGTGATGTTAATTGCATCCCCACAATGAAGCAACACTCTTCCCACTTCTTCCCTGCATTCACCATTCCCATTTGTCCATTTTTCCTATCTCTTCTGATTTTCTGAACTTTATCCTTGAGCAAATGCTGCACTTTTGATCTCATATGGTTTATTGTTCTAAGGAGTACAAAACTCCCTGATGGAATTGTCCACTTTGTAGGTCTATCATTTAGCTGAAAATTGAGCCATGGGGTAAGTTCAGCTCCAGGCTCGTAGGGTGTCTAAGGTCCATAGTCTTGGGGGCTCCACCAGTCTTTATCAGATCAGTAAGAGGGGACCTTTTTTTTCCTTTTTTTGGGGGTTTTGTTCTATGTTTTTCTCCTCCTATATCCATATTGTGATTCCTTTCAGAGTGGTCAGCAGTAGTAGCCAGGCACCACCTAGAGTTCTGGTCTCAGGCCCATTGAGGCTGGTATTCACAAAGTCTGTTAGTCCTTTGGACCTATTATTTCATTGTGTCTTTTTTTAAAAATATATATATTTATTATTATTATTTATTTTAAGAGCTTGTTTTACATTCAACATTACATGTACATTTAGTTTCATTCCCCATTTACCATGTCCAACCCTAACCCAGTCTCCTCTCCCCACTACCCTGTAACCCTCCCCCTGTGCCACTCATATTTATGCACTCCTGTTTGTCCCAAATTTCCTCAATTTGAATGTTGGTCCTCTGGTGTCCTCTGGTCTATTGCTATAAGGGATGTATTACCATAGAGTGTGTGGGTGTGTTATCCTGGGTTGAGTGGTCGGCATGTACATCTTGTTAACTATTGGGCTGAGATCCCACCCCTGGGGGTGAGTTTTATTCCAGGTGCAGAATGTACTCCAGGGCCATAGTATTGGAGGGTCTCACCAGACTCCATCCGACCAGTAATTCTGGTCATTATTGAGCTTTTGGATTTTCTTCCACGTTTTCCCTCCCACTCTATTCAGGATCTCCAGATTTGATCCTTTCCTGAGTGGTTCGCATTGGTAGCCGGGCACCATCTAGTTCTTCTGGTCTTGAGGGCCATCATGTCCTATGGTTGATTGCTTCCAAATGCCCTTTTTGTTGTTTTTTTGTTTGTTTGTTTGTTTGTTTTGCATTCTTCTTCACTTCCGATGCTAGGAGACCATTAGCTGCATCTTAGATGGCTGCTTGAGAGCTTTTAAGACCCCAGTCACTACTCACCAATGTAGGATGTGGAGCAAGGCTTTTATGTATCTTCTTGTGCCAACTGAGTCTGGTGTCCCCCAGTACTATGGTCCTGAGACGGTAGATCTATTGGATCTCTCTCCCATAGTGTCTGGTTGTCTGTGAGAGCCAATGATAATATCTTAACAATATCACAATCAAGGCATTGACATTGATGAAATCCACTGATCTTATTCAGATTTCTCTAGTTTCATGTGTGTGTGTATGTGTGCATTAAATTCTACAGAATCTTATCATATGTGTAGGCATTCATATATGCAATACCAGATTCAAAACACCAGTTCCAACACCACAATGATCCTTCATGTTACCCACTGACAAGCACACCCAATTTCCTCTCTCGCCACTCTCCCTTATCCATAACTCCCAGAAACCACTAATTTGTCTTCCCTTTCTAAAATTTTGTCGTATAAAAAATGTTGTATAATGAGAATACTACCATATGATTCACTTTTTTCATTCAACATAATTCACTGGAAATCCATCCAAGTTGTTGTATATATCAATAATCTGTTCCTTTATGGCTGAGTAGTATTCTACAATATAGATGTATCACAGTTCGGTTAACCATTCAGCTCTTTAAGGATATCTGGGATGATTCTAGTTTTTGGCTACTAAGAATAAAGCTACTATAAACATTCATATACAGGGTTATGGGTGAACATAAGGTGTTGTTTCTATAGGATAAATGCCCCAGCATGTAATTGCTAGTTTTTTGGTAATTGAATTTTTTTTTTTGTTAGTTTTTTTTTTGGTGAACAGCTGCCAAACTAGTTTCCAGAGTGGCCGGACCATTTTACATTCTCAACAATAAAGTATGAGTGAGTGATACACTTACCCCACATCCTCACCAGCATTTGGTGTTATCTACTGTTTATTTTAGGAGCTCTGGTGGTGTAGTGCCTAAGGCATTTTACCACTAACCAGAAGGTTGGTGGTTCAAATCCACCAGCCACTCCTTGGAAGGAAGATTGGGCAATCTACTTCTGTAGTGATACCACCTTAGAAACCCAAGGAGGGGTGGCTATGAGTCATACAACTCAACAGCAGTGAGTTTTTTGTAGTTTTTATATATTCTAGGTACAAGTCCTTGGTCAGATATCTGTTTGCAAATATTTTCTTCCAGATTATAGCTTATCTTTTCATTCTCTTCAGATAAACTTTTGCAAAACAGAATTTTAATTTTGATAAAGTCTAATTTGTCAATTTTTCCTTTTATGGATTTTATCTTGGTGTCAAGGCTTTTTCTGACTCATGCAGTTTCTGGCTGCTAAAGCTGATGAACCCAAGATTGACAGGTAAAATGGCACAGTCCCAAGATTAGCAGAAAACACAGCAGGCCACTTATTCAAATCAAAGAACAATCCCAGGATTGGCAGGCAACATGGCAGGCCACTGAGATGAAAACTCAGCCAAATGCAGGATCCAGATGTACCAAAAACTCCAGACCTTTCCCAAAACTTCTCCTAATATACTGGAAGCAGGCCACACCCTAAAAGCAGCTCCCTAGCTACTCATAAGGGAGTTCTGATGGCATAGTGTTTAAGGCATTTGCCTACTAACCAGAAGTTTGGCAGTTCAAACCTACCAGCTGCTCCCCAGAAGGAAGACTGGGCAATCTACTTCTGTAGAGATACCACCTAGGTAACCCAAGGAGGGTTAGCTATGAGTCAGATTCTACTCAACAGCAGTGAGTTTGGTTTGGTTAACTACGCACAGAAGATTCCACTATGAAGATAATTACAATCTCATCATGGAAGATAACTACATCCAGTTCCAGCCACTCAAAACCACAGTCCAGCCAAGTCGACACACAACTTTAAATACCACACCATATAAATTTTAAAATAAGCTTGTTTGTGTCTACAAAAGGCCTTGCTGGGATTTGTGATAAGAATTGCATTAAACCTATAGATAAAGTTGGGGAGAATTGACATTTTTACCCCATTGAGTCTTCTAATTCATGAACACAGTATGTTTCTTTTCTACTTATTTGGGTCTTCTTTGATTACTTTCATTGAGGTTTTGTAATTTCAGCATACGGATACCATTGTTGTTGTTAGGTACTGTCCAGTTGGTTTTGACTCACAACAGTCCTATATATAACAGAACAGACCACTGCTGTGTCCTAAGTCATCCTTACAATAGTTGCTATGTTTGAACCCAGTTTGAACCCACTGTATCAGTCCATCTCATTGAAGGTCTTTCTTTTTTTTTTTTTTTTTTAACTGTCCTTCTACTTTACCAAGCATGATATCTTTCTCCAGGTGCTGGTCCCTCTTGATAACATGTTCAAAGTACATGAGACAAAATTTCACCATCCTGGCTTCTGAGGAACATTCTGCCTATACCTCTTCCAAGATAGGTTTGTTCTTTTCTCTGGCAGTCTATGGTATATTCAATATTCTTCATCAACACCATCATTCAAAGTCGTCAATTCTTCTTCAGTTTTCCTTATTCATTGTCTATTTTTAATATGCATATGAGGCAAATGAAAATACCATGGCTTAGGTCAGGTACACCATAGTGTTTAAAGTGACATATAGATACTATGACTTATTCATTGGGAATATCTTTTTTTAAACAAAATAAATGGTGGCTGTACACCTGGACCTCACCAGATGGAATACACAGAAATCAGATCAACTACATCTTGGTGATAGGAAGCTCAATATCTTCAGCCAAAACAAGGCCAAGGGCTGATTATGGAACAGACCATCAATTGTTTATATGCAAGTTTAAGCTGAAGCTTAAGACAATTAAAACAAGTCCACCTTCATTATATTGCACCTTAATTTATAGACCATCAAAAGAATAGATTTGACTCATTGAACACCAATGACTGAAAACCAGAGGAATTGTGGGGTGACATCAAGAACATCATCCATAAAGAAAGCAAAACGTCATTAAAAAGACAGAAAAGGAAGAAAAGACCAAAATGGATATCAGAAGAGACTCCTAAATTTGCCCTTGAATGGAGAGTAGATAAAGAAAATGCAAATATATATATGACAAGATAAAAGAACCAAACAGAAGATTTCAAAGAGCAGCCTGAGAAGACAAAGTCAATTATTAGAACGAAATGTGCAAAGACCTGGAGTTAGAAAACCAAAAGGGAAGAACATGCTTGGCATTTCTCAAGCTGAAAGAACTGAAGAAAAAAAAATCATACCTCAAGTTGCATTATTGAAGAATTTTAAGGGCAAAATATTGAATGATGCAGGAAGCATCAGAAGAAGATGGAAGGGATACACAGAGTCACTGTACCAAAAATGATTGATAGATGTTCAACTATTTCAGGTGGTGGCATATGATCAAGAACCAATGGTATTGAAAGAAAAAGTCAAAGCTGCACTGGAGTAATTAGTGAAAAACAAGGCTCCAGTACTTGATGGAATACCCATTGAGATGTTTCAACAAACAGATACTGTGCTGGAGGTACTCACTCATCTATGCCAAGAATTTGGAAGACAGTTACCTGGCTAACTGACTAGAAGAGATCTATATTTTTCTCCATTCCAAAGAAAAGTGATCCAACAGAATGTGGAAATTATTGAACAGTATCATTAATATCACACATGCAAGTAAAGTCTTACTGAAGATAATTCAAAAACAATTGGAGCAGTACATTAACAGGGAACTTCCAGAAATGTAAGTTGGATTCAGAAGAGGATGTGGAACAAGTGATATCATTGCTGATGTTAGATGGATCTTGGCTGATAGCAAAGAATACCAGAAAGATATTTACTTTTGTTTTATTGGCTATGCGAATGCATTTGCCTGTGTGGATTATAACAAATTATGGATAACACGGCAGAGAATGGGAATTCCAGAACACTTAATTGTGCTCATGAGGAACCTGTCACAATAATGACATAACCCAGGAGGCTGTCATTTGGACAGAACAAGGGGATACTGCATGGGTTAATATCAGGAAGGGTGTGGATCAAGACTGAATCATTCTACCATACCTATTCAATTTGTATGTTGAGCAAATAATCCGAGAAGCCAGACTATATGAAGAAGAACGTGGCATCAGGATTGGAGGAAAACTCATTAATAACTTACAATATGTGGATGACACAACCTTGCTTGCTGAAAGTGAAGATGGTTTGAAGAACTTACTGATGAAGATTAAGGACTACAGTCTTCAGTATGGATTATACCTCAACATAAAGAAAACAAAACTCCTCACAACTGGACCAATAAGCAGCATCATGACAAATGGAGAGAAGATTGAAGTTGTCAAAGATTTCATTTTACTTGGATCTATAATCACCACCCATGGAAACAACAGTCAAGAAATCAGATGTCATATTGCACTGGGCAAATCTGCTGCAAAGGGCCTCTTTAAATTGTTGAAGAGCAAAGATGTCACTTTGAAGACTAGGGTACATCTAACCCAACCCATGGTATTTCCAATTGCTTCATATGCATGTGAAAGCTGGACAATGAATTAAGAAGACCCAAGAAAAATTGATGCTTTTGAGTTGTGGTGTTGGGAAAAAATACTGAAAGTACCATGAACTGCCAGAACGAACAAATCTGTCCTGGAAGAAGTTCAGCCAGAGTGCTCCTCAGAAGTGAGAATGGCCAGACTTCATCTCACCTACTTTAGTCATGTTGTCAGAAGGGAACATTCCCTGGAAAAGGACATCATGCTTGGTAAAGTGGAAGATCAGAGTAAAAACGGAAAGACCCTCAACAAAATGGATTGACACAGTGGCTGCAACGATGAGCTTAAGTATAGTAAGGATTGTGAGAACTGCACACGACCTGACAGTTTTTCCTTCTGTTTCCTCATAGGGTAGCTATGAGCCAGAGCTGACTCAATGGCACCTAACGACAATGACATGGATACTATGTATGTTTGGTTAAGTTTATGCCCAAGTACTTAATTTTCTTTGAATTGATTCAGAATGGTTTGTGTTTTAATTTCATTTTCTGCATGTCCGTTGTTAGTATATACAAATGCAATTGATTTTAGGGTTCTAATCTTATATCCTGTAACTTGCTGAACTCACATATTAGTTTTTGGAGGGTTTTTGGTATATTATTTGGGACTGTCTATGTAGACAACTCTGTCATCTACAAATGGGACAATTTGGCTTCTTCCTTTCCAATCTGTATGCCTTTTGTTTCCTTTTCTTGCCTTGTACCAGAACTAGAACTTCTGGTACAATGTCGAAAAAGAGTAGGGAGAATGGACATCCTTGCCTTATTCCCAGTCTTACGGGAAAGCATTCATCTTCACAATTAAGTATGGTATTAGCTGTAAGTACATTTGGAGATACTCATATCGGGTTAAGGTAATTCTCCTCCATTAGCTTGCTGAGAGTTATTATCATGAATTAGTGTTTGATTTGTCAAATACTTTCACACCAATTGATATGACTATATGATTTGTTTTCTTTGGTTTACTAATGTGGTGGATTACATTGATTTTTGAATGGAGTTATTTCATAATTATTATATTGTTAGATGCCATCAAGTCGAGTCTGACTCATAGCCACCTGATGTACAACAGAACAAAACACTGCATGGTCCTGTGCCATCCTCACATTCTTTGCTATGCTTGAGCCCATCATTGCAGCCACTGTGTCAATCCAGCTCATTGAGGACCTTCCTCTTTTTCATTAACCCTCCACTTTACCAAGCATGATATCCTTCTCTAGGGACTGGTCCCTTCTGACCATGTGACCAACATTTATAACCCTATCTTCTTTTATCCTGAAATAAATACAAGTTCAGTACTTTTATTATCAGCCTTATTGTACAAATGAGAAAGCAATTTCAGAGAGGTTAAGTAACTTACCTAAAGTCACACAGTCAGTAAGGGACAAATCTGGGAATTGAGCCCAGGACTAGTTCATGCCATTTCTCATGTCTTCCCATTCTGATAACCTCCCTACAGGTTTTCATCAGAAATTCCTTAGAAGAGAGATCCAACGGATCTACCCACTCAGGACCATAGTATTGAGGGACACCAGACTCAATTGGCACCACAAAATACATAAACATCTTGTTCCACACCCTACATTGGTGAGTAGTGACTGGGGTCTTAAAAGCTTTCAAGTGGCCATCTAAGATACAGCTAATGGTCTCCTATCATCGGAAGTGAAGAAGAGTGCATAAAACTAAGGGCATCTGGAAACAACCAGACCTAGGACATGATGGACCTTGAGACCAGAAGAACTGGATGGTGCCCGGCTACCAATGCCAACCACTCAGGAAGGGATCAAAACTGGAGATCCTGGATAGAGTGGGAGGAAAAATGTGGAACAAAATCCAAAACCACATTAATGACCAGTATTACTGGTCTGACGGAGTCTGGTGGGACCCCCAATAGTATGCCCCTGGGATACACTTCAGGCCTGGGATAAAACTCACTCCCAAGGGCTGGCTTTCAGCCCAATAGTAAATAAGACGTACACCCAGACCACTCAACCCAGAGAGACACACCCTCCTACTCTCCAGAGATACATTCCCTGGAGCAATTGACCACGGGACACCAGGGGGCCAACAGTCACACGAAGGAAAAGCTGGACAGACAGGAGTGAATAACTATGAAGGGCACGGGGTGGGGGAGGCATGTAACTGGGCAGGGAGGGAAGGAGACTGGGTTAGGGTTGGGGATGGTAATTGGGGAGTGAAACCAAATGTACATGAAATGTTGAATGTAAAAAAATTCTGCTCCATAAATTTGCACCTAAAACACAATAAAAAAAAAAAAAATCCTTAGAAGAGGCATTTATACTACTGTGCAAATAAATAGGTGAATTTGACTAAGTGGGCTCTTGAAGAAAAGAGAAGGAACATTTCTTTCTATTTTGCCATTCTTCAGGTTGAGCAACAGTTGCTTTCTTGAAAATTATCAATGCTGCTTTTGAGTCAGAGCCAAGGCTCTTGGAAACACCTTCTTGAGGACAGTGGTGTGAGTGGAGGTAGCAGAGGCTATAATCAAGCACAATTATTCCAAATTCCAAGACTGGTACTGGGTGGTAGCTGGCAAGGCTTCTCACTCAAAACATGATACTTTATGTCAAACTGCTCTTAAAAGGAATCATATGTGTGTGAAACTGGTGTGACATTCTCCTATAGGGATCCTTTAGAATCATGGACTCTCTGGTGACTCAGAAGAAGGTGGTTTCACAACAGAGTAGGAAAAGCTGCTTCATGCAGTTGTTTTTCCCCAAAGTTATTAAATTAAGCATATTTCCCTGTTATTGGTGTTTAATTTTTTTAAAAAATAAAAACACTTCTTTTTTTTCCTCTAGTCTCCTAAATACTACACCACAGTCAAGGGAGACATTTCACACAAATTTATAATGTCTATTAAACATTTGGGGACAGAATTCACAATGTTCTACCAGATTTCCTTTTGTTTTCTTGGTTAATCTAAACAAACACTTCTTTCTTTTTTTAGGGGAAAAATGTATCTGGGCCAACTTTTTTAGACTTTCTCTCTCTCTCTCTCTCTCTCTCTCACACACACACACACACACATGAGCAACACTCCTCTAACTCAGTTTTTAAAATTTTATTTCAGAGAGCATTTTCTGAGAAAGGCACACATTTCAGCCTGTCTATCTCTTATTTCTCCAAAAATGACTTCAAAACTATGTTTTGTGCTACTGTTTGGCTCAGCAGACTACCAAGTTTTGGCCTTTCTTCCCTTCCCCTCAAAAAGTATGACCCCCACAAATCCATAGACAGTAAATAGTCGTTTCACCCTCAAGATTTCAGAGAATGAGGTTGTTTATTGACTTTTGTCTTCAGTGAGCCCAAAGCTTGAGGAAGTCCCTTTATTTGGTTTCTTGGGCTTCCTTGAGCTGCCTCCTTATTTTTCACCTCTATATCTGAGGGCCTCAGTTTGTTGAACAAGCTCTCATATGTTCACCTAAAGCAGAAGTAGAGGGGAAAATCAACCAGGTTTCTCTATTGGGTTGTCTCTGATCTAAATCCTGTGGAGGTGAAAGGATTCTTTCTGGAAAAATAATTGCGTCAGACCAGAGCTGCCATCAGCATAGGCAAAGTGGACAGCTGCCTCTTAGGGGTTCCAAGCCACCTCCCCGACTTACTGTGTCTGATCTTTAAATCCCTTTCCCTTTCAATCACAGAGGGCCTAAAAGAGCAGGTACTGGGGAGAGGAGATGCACATTGGCTGCCATTTTCCTAGAAGGAAGCAACCTAAGCAGGTGTGGCCAAAGGAAGTTGGGGAGAGTCTAAGGGCCCAGAACTCTATGATCCTGTAGGGGGTCAGAGAAGAATGCTTCACAACAAGAGGAAGGCTTTAGGGCAGGGAGGCTGAGGCTTCTCAAAGGCTAACTATGGCCATATTGCAAAGTTACTCCAGTCTCACACTGTTGTTGTTGTTGTTGTTGTTATATGCCATGGAGTCGGACCCGACTCATAGCAACCCCTCCTTGGGTTTCCGAGGCGGTATCACTACAGAAGTAGATTGCCCAACCTGCCCTCC
>NW_006921939.1:2089446-2098284 GCF_000298275.1 Orycteropus afer afer | reverse complement strand
AGTAGCCAAATCTACTAATTGACTAAATCACAACACCAGGATTGGTGTCCATTGGATGTGCAAGCACTGATGAAAACTGGAGGGGAAAAAATGCCAATATGTGGATAAATGTCTATGTGACCCTGGCATCTGCATATTTGGAAACATCTGGAGGTTCAGTGTAGTCTAGCATGAGACAGCCTCCTTCGTGACGTCAATCCAAGCTAATCTCCAGACAAGAAGACCAGGGCCAAGAACTGAAGGTTGTGACCTCAGTTTTTGCTGTTGGTAAGTCTGGACTCCCTTACCTCCATCCTGCACCCTGTTTCTCAACACTTTCACCCCTATCCACAGGGGAAGGATCACGAGAGTAGTCTTGTCCTTACCCCTCCCATTCACAGAGGTTTTTCTTCTGGGCAACAATCCACAGGCTGTGCTCTGCAGCTGCAGCCTATGAACACCCTCCAGGAGGCGAGATCACAGGAGCCAGGGGCCAGAAGGAAAGAGCAACCACCTGCGTGTTTTGTTGTGTCTGATTAATTTCAAACGAATATTCCAATGCTTCAGATATTCCTGGACAGCTCTCCAACAGCCTTCAATTAGCCTTAAATGGATATGCTCCATGGAGGAAGATGGAATCAGGGTGACTCTAAGCTAAGAGGTGTAGACAAACAAGTAAAATCATAGACTGTTTAAACTGGAAGGAACCTTTTAGATCACCCTACTTCAAATGCCTACACAAGACATTTGAGAAAACTGAGGTTCAGGGAGGGGTCACTGGCTTGTCTTACATCACTGAGTGAGTCAGTAGCATAGACAGGGACCTCTAGGTCTCAACTCTCATCCCAGTGCTCTTTCCAGGATATTCGTCAAGCACGTAGATCACTTGGAAGAAGCATGCTGAAAGCTACTGATGAAGGAAATAGTAGGTGGTTCCAAGGCAGGGGAGCCTAACATTCTGCTAAAATGTTACAGACAAGGGTTAGTCACATGCTTTCCTTTTATAGTCTTTCCATTTGGTTGTATGTGTCGGAGAACAACAGACAGAGAAAAGATTCATTTGAGCCTGTGCCTGGCCCACCATGTAGAGGGAGGAGATGTTGTTGTTGTTATGTGCCGTGAGTCGGACCCGATGCTTAGCGACCCCTCCTTGGGTTTCTGAGGCAGTAACACTACGGATGTAGATTACCCCATCTTCCTTCCGAGGAGTGGCTGGTGGGTTTGAACTGCCAGCCTTCTGGTTACCAGTCAAGTGCCTTAAGCACTATGCTACCAGAGCTCGCGAGGGAGGAGATTAGTCACCTCTTTGATCTGAGTTCAGGGGTGCTAAGGAGGCTCTCTTATCCTAGATGATCTTCCCCATCAGTCTTTTATATCAGTTAAGTATATTTCCTTTTCTAGAGGCCTCCTTTAAAGGAGCTTTGGAAAGAAAACACTGAAGAATATTTTCAGCCACTAAGATCTTCTCACTCACTGCCGTTGAGTTGCAAGCGACTCAGAGTGACCCCTCCTTGGGTTTCCAAGGCAGTATCACTACGAAAGTAGATTGCCCAATCTTGCTTCTGAGGAGTGGCTGGTGAATTTGAACCACCAGCCTTCTTAGTATGAATTAAATATTTGATTTCCAGGAGTTCTATCAACCAACTTTAAAGAGAGCAGAAAATTATGTAAACCAGAGACCTTAGGGGGTGTTTGGATTTCCTTAGAACTCTCCTGTCCAGCTAGAGAAAATGCCCCTCTTTGGAGACTAATTTCAGTGATGAAATGGTCCAGAGACCTGAATGGGACCTAGAAACCAAGGATATCTCGTATTGCAGGCTCCCGGGAGCTCTGTTGTTTTCATGCATCAGTCCTAATCACTGCCACGCAGAAGTCTCTCTTAACACACCCTTGAGCTCGCCACACAAGAAATTATCTCTTTATTTCTTCCTACCTTGTATTCATAGTGACCACTCTTTAAAAAAAAAAAAAAAAAACTTTTTATTTTGATTTGGGTGTAATTTTACAAAGCAAATTTGTTTTACATTCAACTAATTGACCACTCTTGCCCCTGGTCTCTGAAGTTGTTGTTATTTGCCATCGAGTCTCCCCCAACTCATAGCGACCCCTCCTTGGGTTTCCGAGGCAGTATCACTACGGAAGTAGGATTGCCCAACCTTCCTTCCGAGGAGTGGCTGGTGGGTTTGAACCTCCAGCCTTCTGGTTAGCAGTCAAGTGCCTTAGGCACTATGCTACCAGAGCTCCTGTCTCTGAAGTTAGTAGGTTATTATAGTGCACCTGTACCTTGTAAGGCAGGTTAAAAAAAAAAAAATCACTGCCATCTAGTCGATTCTAACTCATAGCAACTCCCACTGGTTTCCAAGGCTGTAAATCTTTACAGAAGTAGATTGCTTCATCTTCCTCCCACAAAACAGCTGGTAGGTTTGAACCACGAACCTTCTGATTAGCAGACAAATGCTTTACCCAGTATGCTACCAGAGCTCCTTGTTAGGCAGGTAATATAGGTAGTATTATGGTCCTCATTTTTTAAATAGGAAACCTATGGCTTAGAGAGATTAAGTGACTTACTAAAAGTCACAAAAGCAATAGAAGTAATTGTCAAGTCAAACTAGAATCCAAGTCTTCTGTCTCTAAACCCTGCCTTCTTTCTCTACACTGGTATTTCCCAATGTGTTCTCCACAAAACACAAGTTCATTGAGAATTGTATTGGTAGAAAGAGGGTTTCATGATAAAATAAGCATTTTCTTCTTTGTCTTCTCCCCTCAGGGTAGTGCCTTAGGTACATCAACATATTAAAGGCTCTTTGAAGTAATCTGTATAACTCAGAGTTTCCAAAAGGCATTTATGAGTAAGAAGAGCTCGCATTACATTGAGCACTTACTATGCTGGGCCTTGTGCTAAGCATTTTCAGTGCAATTAGCTTATTCCATCCTCTAGACAATCTTATAATCTTTGCACTGCGCTTATCCTCATTCTACCAATGAAGAAATTGAGGCTCAGAGAGATGAGGTGACTTGCCCAGGTTCGTTCACACAGTCAGAACATGACTTGCACAGTTCTTAAACCCAACAGCCAGACTCTATGCAATATTTGATCACAAATATTTTGCCCCTGTAAATCCCTTTTTATGCATCCTTGGTGGTATAAGCAGTTAAGCACTGGACTAATAACCAAAAGGTTGGTGGTTCCAACCCACCCAGAGGTGCCTAGGAAGAAAGGCCTGGCAATTTGCATCCAAAATTTCACAGCCTTGCCAACCATATGGGGTGCAGTTCCACTCTGTAATGCATGGGGTCGCCATGAGTCAGAATCTATTCAACTCAACTGTCACTGCTTTGGTTTTGGTTTTAATCCCTCTTTACATCCCATATAACTAGCACCTTGCAGAAGAAATTTTGGGAAATGGGCTCTTCCATTCCCCATCCTCTCAACAACAACCTTGCCTTGCTCTTACCGCCTCATCTCTTAACACTCAGAATCACTCAGTATCACTCAGTATCACTCTCAACCACTGAGCAAGGAACCCACAGGCTGGAACAAAATACAGATATTTGGTTATAAGACAGGAAAGAAATACATAGAGGGTATGAATACTGCATCACAAGGGCAGCCTGAGGCTGAAGCCATGAAAGGTGATACAAGAAGACAACGCCAACCAAACATGCCTGTTTCACAGTTTTGTTCTACATGCACAGACACAGAATCATAACAGAACTCACAGCTGAATCAATCAATCTCGTTTCTTCTCTACCCAGTCGGGAAACTGGAGTGATATGTAGCCACTGTGGGCTCTTGCTGATTGCACCGCCAGGTAAATGGACCAAGGCTGATCAATTCAACTGAAAGTAGCAATTTAAACCACTGTACGATGGTTCCACCACTGGCCACATGCACATAAACACACAAAGATTCACAGTGCCAAGCAGACTGGCTGATGAGGTCAATTAGGTCAAACAACTGATCGATTCAGAGGAGAGTTAAAAAAGTCAAAGAAGACACTTGATGAAACTGGTCAATCAATTCAATCCAGTCATTCAGTTAGAAAAGCTCCAAGAGACATAGATTAGTTGTGTTTAGGGATATAAAGAGTGACAGCGAGGGACGGGACTCAGGGAAAGAAAGATGAACTACAACATACAAAACATTAGGTTAAATGTAAAGGAAAGCTTTTTGACAATAAATGCCAAAAAGTCTCCTCTGAAAGGAAATTCCCAATCAAAAAAAAAAAAAAAAAAATCAACGGAAAAATTTCAATTAAGGAACAAACTAAATATTTACAACAAATAGGACAGGCTAAGAGTTGGTACCCTTAACATTTGTAAATACTCTTACAATATGATATGAACAACAAAACAACAACAACAACAACAACAAAAATCCATGGAATGGAAAAATGACAAAGATTAAGAACAAATAAATCCTAGCAGAAAATCTCTACTTGCTAACTAAGTGTCATGATAGGAAGTGTTTCCGAATGCAAATAACCGAGTCATATACAACAATACAAGATGTTCAACCCAAAAAATACTTAAAGGTTGACAATATTCAGTGTTTGTGAGCACTCATACTGGCAGGAATGAGAATTACTTCAACTTGTTATATTCTAGACCATCCACTGCCATCTAGTCAGTTCCTACTCACAGCGACCAGGTAGGACAGAGTGGAATTGCCCCCAAAGAGTTTCCAAGGCTGTAAGTCTTTACTGAAGCAGACTGCCTCATCTTTCTCCTCTGGAGCAGCTGGTGGGTTCAAACTGTCAACCTTTTGGTGAGCAGTCGAATGCTTTAACCGGTATGCCACCAGAGCTCCTTTATATTCTAGCAGTAGTTATAAAATTCTTAAACACACATATATTTTGACCCAGCATTCTCGCTGGATTAAAAGTACAAGTATATAAAGATATATGCATAATGAATATATGTTGCCACGTTGTATTTAGTGGCCACAAATAAATGCAAACAACATAAATGTACATGAATAAGGGAATGGTAGGATACATTAGGGTATTTACATTTAACAGAATATTCTGCTGATACTTCTAAATGGATTGATTTATGGTATTGAACTGGAGGAATGTCCATGATACATTGTTAAGTAAAAATGAGATGTAGAATGATGTATATAGTGTGCTCTCATTTTTGTGTTTGCATAGAGAAAAGTACAGAAAGATACACATCAAATTGATACTATTCATTAACTTGGGAGGATCAAACTAGAGGGAAAATTACAATTGTTTTCTTCATAATTTTTTTAACTTTTTCTTACAATGGAATTTATCATTTTTATTTAGACGTAGAGGAGCTCTGGTGGCATAGTGCCTAAGGCACTTGACTGCTAACCAGAAGGCTGGCAATTCGAACCCACCAGCCACTCCTCGGAAGGAAGGTTTGGCAATCATCTTCCATAGTGATACTGCCTCGGAAACCCAAGGAGGGGTCGCTATGAGTCAGATCTGACTTGATGGCAGTAAGTTTGGTTTTTCGGTAAGTTTTTTTTTACTTTTTCTTACAATGAAATTTATTATTTTTATTTATTATTTTCAATGCAGAAAATGTTATTTTATTTAATATATTTTGTTTAGCTAGCAAAACAATAAATAAAGTAAAAATATTTAAAGGCATTTTCCACTCTTAAAATACTTTATCCCAGTACTTCAAGTTCTATTAGGAAACAACAGATGGCACTTCCCACTCCCAGAGTCATTCCATGTAAATCCAAGTGAAAGAATCCTTTTTCCCCACTGATTAGGAAGTCTGTCACAGTGGAAGCCGGCCGCTTTGGAAACTATGTTGTGGAATCAGAGCCAAAGGGCAGTGCTTACGCCTGGGGTCAGATGACAGAGAGTGTGTTCATCACACAGGGTGTGTGACTACAGCTGAAATATGAAGAACTTCATTTCTTATGTGGCTCATAAATCTGTTGTGAAGGCATTTCCCAAAAAAGAAATCCAAAATCTTTGAGCAGTAGCGGCCATTTTGGTGTAAGTGTATGTTTCCCCAAGGTTGCTGTTTGGAAAGACAACACTCGATCACTTCAAAGTGGTTCCGGTCTACTGGTGTAAAAAAAAAATATTCTGGTCTGTTGATACGAAAAACACAAAAGTCAGCCTCTGTTTCATGGCCAAACCAGTTCTGCTAAGTGCAGTAACTACCTAACCCTGGATATCTGTGCCTTTGATTCAAACTTTAGAGGGAATTGCTTTAGATTTTAGGTGACTTTTCAACTTATTTTTGCAGAGCTTTCCTATTGTCACTGCAGTCTCAAAGTCCTGAGTCCTGCACAGTGAACATTGACCTTATATGGGAAGACCAAAGGGTGCAGTGATTACTATTTTTTACTATTACCACTGCTGAGAGACTGCTATATTTTAATGCTTACTTACTATCTGCCAGGCATTGTGTCAAGTAACAAAGAAATTGAGTGACTACGAGGTTAAGTAACTTACCTAAGGCCATACAGGTAGTATGATTTAGAGTTCAATACTGAAACCAGTCTGATTCAAAAGCACTTTGCTCTTAACCTCTCTGTTATATGCCCTGAAGGGCCACAGTGGTTCTTTAGCTTCAGCTCTACAACATATTATTCATTCATACATTAATTCTACCCAATTTACTGAATACCTCTATGTGTAAGGTGTACTGGGGGAACAGAGAAAAATGAGACACTATTGCAACTCAGGAACTCATATTCTGATGTAGGATATAGATAAGCAACCATAAGTGTACTGGAGGGTGACAATGCAACATAATACAAGAAACTAGTGATGCTTAATGGTATGTAAGAAGAGTACACTTGCCTGGCAGCAAGGGAGAGAGAGTGGTTTCAGTAACATGGAAGGCTTGATTGGAAAGAGAATATCTCAATATGCCCAAGGATCAAGTCATAGACCTTGACTTTTCTTTATTATTATTTTCTTATTAACTTTTATGGTGAGCTGGGTGAAAGTTTACAGAATCAATTGGTTTTCCGTTCAATAATTCATGCACATTTTGTTTCGTGACATTGATTACAATCCCCATAATGTAGCAGCACTCTTCCGACTTCCTCACTGTGATTAACGTTTCTCTTTATCCTTCTTTCCTATCCAAGCCTGCCTTCTGAGCTTTGCTCCTGGGCAAATGCTGGCCTTTTGATCCCCTATGCTTGATTGTTCTAAGAAGTGCATACCTTCCTGGTGTTATTGTTCACCTCATAAGCCTATCTATTATTTGCCTCAAAATTGAGCCACAGGAGTGAGTTCAGTCCTGAGCCCGAGGGGTGACAAAGGGCCATAGTCTCACCAGTGTCTATCATACCAATAAGCCCAGTCTTTTTTTTTTAATGGGGTGGGGGGGGCGGTGTTTTTTCTGCACTTTTCTCGCACTCCATCCAGGGTCTCCTTTTGTGATCCTTTTCAGAGTGGGTGGCAGTGGTAGCCAGGCACCATCTATTTGTTCTGGTCTCAAGGTTATGGATGTTGAGGTTCACGTGGTCCGATAGTCCCTCAGACTAATTGTCTCCACATGTCTTTGCCTTTATTCACTTTTATGTGCTCTGGATGAGGAGAGACCAACAGTGGCATATCAGATGACCACTTGCAAGCCTTTAAGACCCCAGTAGCTACTCAGCAAACTAGAATATAGAGCAATGTCTTTGTGGACTGTGTTATGCCAATTGACTTTACTGTCCCCATGGTTTTGATCCTAGCTCATAGGCCTAGTGACTCACTTTTGCAAGGTTTTTGGTTATTTATGGCTAAGAAGTTTTCATATCTTTGCCCCTTATTAGCTCTACTGTATACATGGACATTTTTATAGCTCATACATGTACTTATGTAGATATATCATCTGTCAAACCTACATATGGTCATGGATATAGTCTTGTTTGCCCACCCTACCTGATCATCTTGCCTGTCTACCTATACATCCACTCACAGATTAATGTTTGTTATTGCTGATAATGTGGGATTGTGTATGTAATAATGTTTACCTTTGTTGTCTGTAACTCTTGTGCACCTCTCTGTTTCTTCCTTTGCCTTAATGATATTGTGCTCACCACTTTTTGCTAATATTTTTATTAGGATATATAAGGTATAAGATATAAAAGAAAAGTCTCTAGAAAAGCAAAGAATGGAAAGAGAGAGATGAAAACAACACAGTCTTCCTTAAAAAGATAAATTTCTAGAAATAAGCCCATACTTCTGTGGCCAGATAATGTTGAACAATATGCCAAGACTATTCAATGTAGAAAGAATAGTCAATGAAATGATGCTGGGACAACTGGCTCTTCCCCTGAAAAAGAATGAAGTTGGACCCATGCCTCATACAATATAAAAAATTAACTCAAAATAGATCAATGGCATAAATATAAAATTTAAAACCCCTAGAAGAACACAAAGGAGTAAAACTTCAAGACTTTGGTTTTGAAAATGAATTCTGAGATATGACACTGAAAGCATGAGTAACAAAAGGAAAAAATAGATAAATTAAACTTCATCAAAATTCAAAATGTTTGTGCATCAAAAGACTTAAAGAAGAAAGTGAAAAGATAATCTTCAGAATGGGAGAAAATATTTGGGAACCATTCATCTGATAAAGATTTAATATCCATAATACATGAAGAACTACTACAACTCAACAACAAAAAGACAACCCCCCAAAAAACTTGAATAGATATTTCTCCAAAGGAGATATACGAATGACCAATAAGCACATGAAAATATGCTCAAAATCATTAGTCATTAGGGAAATGTAAATCAAAATTACAATAACATATTTTACAACCAGTTGTTGTTGTTTGCCGTCGAGTCGGCCCCGACTCATAGCGACCCCTCCTTGGGTTTCCGAGGCAGTATCACTACGGAAGTAGGATTGCCCAAC
>NW_006921939.1:2084839-2088696 GCF_000298275.1 Orycteropus afer afer | reverse complement strand
AAAACCTCACTGCTGTTGAGTGGATTCAACTCATAGTAACCCCTCCTTGGGTTTCCGAGGCAGTATCTCTATGGAAGTAGATTGCCCAATCTTCCTTCCATACATCAAGCCAGGTATACAAAAACCCAAACAAAAATTCACTGCCATCAAGTCAATTCCAACTCAAAGTGACCCTATAGGACAAAGTAGAACTGCCCCATAGGGTTTCCAAGGCTGTAAATCTTTATGGAAACAGACTGCCTCATTTTTCTCCCACATAGTGGCTAGTGGGTTTGAACCACCAACCTTTTGGCTAACAGCTGAGTGCTTTAACCACTGTACCACCAGAGCTTTTTGAGCCAAGTATTAAAAAAAAGAAAACTCACTGCCGTCAACTCAGATCCGACTTGTAGTGACCCCTCCTTGGGTTTCCAAGGCGGTATCGTTATGGAAATTAGATGGCCCAACTTTCCTTCCAAGGAGTGGCTGGTGGGTTTGAACTGGCAATCTTCTGATTAGCAGTAAAATGCTGGTGGCACTACGCCACCAGAGCTCCTGAGCAAGTATAGTTAGTGCTATTATGAAAAACACCATGTAAGAGAATAACAGTGCAAAACTATCACCTCAGCTGAAAAGAAAAAGAAGAAAATGTAACCAATTACATCCTGCCAGTGGTAATCAGTTGGCACCAGCTTTGTCTGTGAAGAATGATACACCACTAACCCCTAGAATAAGGCAAGCCAAAATCTTGTGATAAATTGGAATCCATAGCTCATTCAAAAAAAACAACTTTTTTGCTCATCTAATGCATCAGGGGACCTACTAACAAGGATCTCAATAATTTGATCATTTTTGCAGCTCAGTTCCCTCAGGGCTCAAAAAAGAAGTTATCTATTTCTGTGCATCTCAAACATTAGTGATTTAAAACAACAAACATTAATTTAGCTCATAATTCTTGCATCACCTTGGTGGATCTCAGGGCCTGGATTGTTGTTGTTGTTATGTGGATTAGAGTGAGGCAAATGAGGTGCCTAGGGCACAAACTTTCAGAATGCACTCATTCTCAGGGGCATGCAACCCCTAGAGTGCAACCTTGAGTGAGTGCCTCCTTAAATCTTGTGTCCTAGGCACCTCACTTGCCTCACCTTAGTGCACGTCCTGATGGTTCTTCTGGTCTGTGTCAGTGGGAGTGATCTCTTCTGTGTTATTTTCTGCTACAATGATCAGCTTGTAAACTGGCTAGTGGCTAGATGATGTAGGATAGCCTCATTTAGATGTCTGGCAGTTGGTGGACTATTGGCTGGGGTAATGGGCGTGATTGGGCCACATATATATCTTCATTCAACAAGGTAGCACAGACTTCTTCATATGGTATCCTTCACAGGATTCCTATAAGCATAGAAAGAGTGCAATGTGCAATCAATTTTCAAATTTCTGTTTGTATTACATTTTTTATCCAATGGCAAAGCAAGTCACATGGACAACCCGAGAGTCAGTGTGAAAGGGGACTGCACAAGAGCACGTAACAGATTTGTTGTTGTTACGTGCCGATGAGTCAGACCTGACTCATAGTGACCCCTCGCTGGGTTTCCGAGGCGGTATCACTACGGAAGTAGATTGATCAACCTTCCTTAGACACTACGCCAAATTGGAGACCATTACTACAACAATCTACCACATAACTAAAGACGAATTACAGAAATAGAAGACAGTGCCTATAGTGAATGTATCAACTGAATAAACAACTAATTTATAATCAAGAAAGAACCAGAGAAAGACTCTCTCCAGACTGCATCAGGCACCCAGGAAAGAACTTCCTCACTGAAGACTGATGTAGGATACATTCCTAAGAGTTTCAAACATGGCTTTCAAAGGACTTGTCCGATATGCAAATTATTTCCTTAATCTCCACCTGGTGAGACTTATCTCTGACACTCTCACAAGGCATACACCTCAGGAGGCCTTGAGGACTCTGGGGAAACCCACAGCAATTCATCCTCTGGAGAGTTTGAGGATTCCTGTTTAAAAGGAAAAACAACCTTGACTCTTACCCCTAAATATATAAACATGCCTTTGGATATAAGGACTATATATGTTTGAAACTCACCAGATCTGGATCCAATTCCATAAAAGAAGAAAATCATTTCTCTAATTGATTTCTGGTAGAATTTGGCAAATAAATCAAATCAATCAACAATCAATATTTTGACATTTTTTTATTCTTTCTAACCTCATTTCCTATTTAACTAACCCACACTAATATCTGCCTGGATTTTGAAGCCTGACACACCCAGTCACATTGCCTCAAATTTATCTCTAAGCAACTCTATGGCCATTTTGATGACGAGAAATATGCTTTCACCCCTTCTCTGAGACTCTAAGAGTATGTTTCTTGCCTGCGAGAAGCTTTCAATCAAACACAGATAATAACACTGATGTATACAGAGGGACAAAGGAACAATTGGATGGTTATAGAATCATCAGCGTGTGCAAGGTTATCCCAAACAAGCCTGTTGAGACAATTGTGGGTCATCAAGGGTTTCTTCTGAAAAGTCTCAGTCACTTGTTCTTCCCTGAAAATCTTTTCAAAAATAAAAGGGGGTGGGGGGATCTAAGTGGTTCATTTTCACCTGGAGGGCTCTGAGAGGTTCATTTTCATGTGGTGGAACCAGGAAGCACATTATTCAATGGTGAGATGAGCTGACTGTATTTTATCCATTAACAGTTGTTCCCCAGGTGGACCATCAACATACAGCAATTGAGTTAATTATGGGAAATGTATTCACATACACATGACTTGGGTCATCTTTAGATGAACGAAAGACCTTACAACTGAGGCAGTGCTCATCTGTGAATAAACATAGGAGCCTTGTTTGAAAAAAATTCTCCAAGTGTTGTCTGGACAAAGAATCTGAAGTGATCATGGGAACACCAGGGAAAAGAATACCCCTCACCTTATGCCACACACAGCTTGCCTAAAAGATGGATCAATTCAACCAGGAGCTAGCTCATCATCTAAAGCATTCAGTATTTTCCTTCCATTATTTAAGAGTGCTTTTCCCTTTCACCAAATTTTGACTGTAAATAAGAGAGATACGTGGGCCTTTTTGAAATGGAAGGCAATTAATTCCAGCATCCAACCTTTCCAAAACTGTTTCCCTGCCCTTCCTTACCATCCCTAACATTGCTAATCCTAAGACAAAATATTCATATAAGGAGCAGTGCCCTATATGTACTCTTTGGGTGCACACACACTGATTTCATAGGCTTTGGTAGAGTTACCACTCAACTTTTGAAACACAGTTGCTTTGGTCATTTCTCAGAAGTGAGGAGGAAGATGACAACACTAGGACATTAGACTTCATCTTGGCAACGAAGAAAAAAATCATTGGATTGAATAACAAAGGGTTAGTAAGGTAGGGTTTGAATGCTAGACACAATTTTGGAGTGAGCCCACCTCTATCATATATACTCTGCTCTATTCATACTGATCATCTCATTGCCACCCTCACTCTTGTATTTCCTATATTTTTTTCACTACCTGGAAATACTTTGCTCTAGTTCTTTTGCTTACAAAAATCCCAGTAAGTTTTTGAGGATTAGCTCAAACCCTATATCTTCTCAAAAGCCTTCCCTGGCAGCCCCAGACTTACCCCATCTACTCTGTTTCATAATTAGTAACATCCACACTTGCACTTATCATTGTACTGCTTGTATTTGCTCTATAGTTGTTTCATTCTAAAGTCCTCATTATTACTCTTCATGCAATACTCTCCCATGTACACTCACAGAGCACCTAGAGGAGTGCCTTATACATGTTGTTATTGTTAGCTGCCATCCAGTTGACACCCAAATAATGGCAACCAACAGTGGAACTA
>NW_006921939.1:2083353-2084429 GCF_000298275.1 Orycteropus afer afer | reverse complement strand
ATTGCCCCATCTTCCTTCCGAGGAGTGGCTGGTGGGTTTGAACCACCAGCCTTTTGGTTAGCAGTCAAGTGCCTTAGGCACTACGCTACTAGAGCTCCCCCCTTGTATATAGCTGACAATAAATGTTTGCTAATTATCTGTGTGTCAGTAGGAGGTTACTGCAGGCTCTTGAGTAGGTAGGCTCTTGGTGAGAGCAAAAACCTGAGAATTGTCTTGAGGCAAACTTAAGAAAATATAAAATATATCAAATTGCTTCTTAACTGATAAATCACATTCCAACACAATTACCTAAATTGATTGGCCCGTCATGGAGAATTTGTGGAGACGTAGCTACTTTGAGGGAGGGTGATGACTTCTATTTTATTTATCTGCATGTAGTCATTTTGATCAAGCAATCAGTCAGTTAAGTGACTGGGGTTTGTGGACTATTATTTTCTGCTTTCCAACCAGTGATTATCATGTCAGACAGATATAACTTCAGTAGTGAGAGAGCCATAAGAGCCCAGCAAGCCCAGCGAGAATAAGCAGTGTCACCACAGTCATAGTGGAGGCATGGGAAGGGCCAAAGAACCTTGAACTGGAGAATCTGGAGAGCTGAGTTCAAGTTTATTCCCAGCTCTAATTGAGTGACTGATGCAGCAATCACTTAATCTCTTTGAGATGGAATTATTTCATCTATAAAAAGATGATCAGTAGCTTACAAAGGCTATGACATGAGAAAGAATCACCACATCTTAAAGCTGACCAAGACAAGGTCTGAACAGACAGACAGCAGGAAATTTCCTCCTCCTGTTCTGGGCTGCACCACAACCAGAGCCCAGTGCATGTGGCTGATAGTCATCTGGAACAGGGCACTGCTGTATGGTTCATCCATCTGACAAGCCAGACACACTGTGCGTTATGAACTCAAGCTGTGTTGAAACCCAGGCCAGTGTTTAACTTACCATGATCTCAGTTCACCCTCATGTCATCCAAGTCTCTCAGGGAAGGGGATGTTGTTTTCAGGCAAGAAATTTTATTGAATGCCATAAATATTAGCTGTCATCCCACTTCAGAGTTTTCAGGTTTAGTGTTTG
>NW_006921939.1:2074653-2082200 GCF_000298275.1 Orycteropus afer afer | reverse complement strand
CACTCTATCCAGGATCTTCCAATCTTCCATTTCAATCCCTTTCAAAGCGGTTGTTAGTGGTAGCTAGGCACCATCTAGTTCTTCTGGTCTCAGAGTCATGGAGGCTGAGGTTTCCATGTCCACTAGTTTTTAGACTAATTGTTTCCATGTGTTTTTTTTTAATTATTATTTTCTTCACTCTTCTTTGCTCCAGACACAGAGAGAATGATAGCTGCACCTTAGACAGTTACTCAAAAGCTTTTAAAACCTCAGTCACTACTCTCCAAGGTAGGATGGAAAACACTTTCTTTGTGGATTATATTGTATCAATTCACCTTGATGTCCACAAAGACTGTAGTCTTGAGCCCCAAGGCCCAGCAACTCATTCCTTCAAGGAGTTTAGTTATGGCTAAGAAGTTTTCATAATTTCACCCCTTGTATGCTCTACTGTATTCATAGATATATTTGTAACACATATAAACACATATGTAGAAATATCCTCCGTTCATGTGTGTAGTCACATTTGCCTTCCCACACCTTACATGTCTGTCTATGTATCCACTTGTAGATGATTGTTATGACTGTTACTGCGGGGCTGTGTGTGTAATAGTATTTACCTCTGTTGCCTTTAACTGTCATGCTCCTCCAGTGTCTTACCTTGCCTTGATCATTTTGTGCTGACCTTCTCTGTATTGCAACACTCCTGTTTTAGGGAGAAATTCAAACACTCTTAATTGCACAGGCTGTGTTTCATCACTGCTTCTGTGTTGGGGGTGGTGGTAAAGGGATGAAGATTGATACTTTGGTCAGACAAGAGCATTGAGAAACACAAAACTTTATTGACAACTTACAGATAATGTTAACTGGATGGTTAAGTTAGCATTTAAAAAATTCTTACTGTAATTCATTCATCTAAATGTTTTTAACAAATTCTTTTAACAAATCCTCTATGCCAGGAATTGTGCTATAAGTGCTGCTTCAGTAGCAGACAGTAGATAGGGTTCTTACTCTCCATCTGGGGCTTTGTCTCCAATTCCCGCTGCCTCTCCTAGAGGCCATGGTTAATATACTGGGGAGATTGGGCTTTAGTTTTTCTTCTTTGTCCCTCCAAGTCAAAACTCCATAACCTAAGCCAGGGTTATCCTGTCCTAGAGGGAAGTCTCCAAGCTGTAGTCTTTACCCTATTTCTCCATCATCAGAAGCAAGATACACAAATATTAAAAAAGAAAAAGAAAGACAAGTTCAAAAGAGAGAAGCAAGCAAAAATGATACTAAGAATGTAAACAGGAGAGAAAAAAAATAGCCATGAAAATCATATTAGTCAGCCTCAAAAGGTCAGATGTGTTAAATTTTCCATGAATTTTCATAGGCTATATGATACTTCTTTCCTCAGCCAAGGCTGGTGTTCTTGGACCTCCAAGGCTCTAATCTACTGCTCGGAGGCTCAGGGATAACCATTAGGGAGATGGAAGCCCCAAACATTGAGTCATTGTTGGTCTCTGAGAATAGGAGAAGGAATCTTTGCAGGGCCTTAATAATCATTTGCTAAATGGTCTAGTATTAGACATGGGAGAGCTCAAAATTAAATAGTGTGTACCCCCATAGTTGGACTAAATATAACAATGGCTTATGAAGATGTGAGTGACACTTGAGGAGCCAGGCAGGAAATCAATATCCAGGGAATATGTTAGCAGATAGCAGGACCTCAACCACTGGGTTATGGGTTTAGGACAGGATTCCTGTCCCAAAAGGATACAGACAAAAGGGAACTAGAGGCACTGTAAAGTTTTGCAAGACAAAATGATCAGTTAGGAAAAAAGGCTGCATGATAGTTATCAGAGCTGACACATAAAGTAGGAAGTCTTATGTCCTTCTCCAGACTATTAGAGTGAAATATGGTTAATCCTTCCTGACCAATGTTAGCCTTGATCCTAGGGACTAGATGGAGCTGAAGCTTGCAGGAGGGAGCCAAATAGCTTCATCTCTGGCAAGAGGAGAATATAGAGCTCAGAAGCAGGGAGGGCTTGCTGAGAAGCTAATAAAAGTAATCAAACCAAGGTATTAATCGGCTAACTGCATCAACCACTTCCAGGACATATTTACATTTTAATCCAACAAAAAGAAATAACTAGAAATAAAAAGAACTAGAGTGTCCATGTAACTATACTCCTGGGGCAGGTGCAGAAAGCAAGAAGAGATTGTGTATACTTAAGTGTCATCCAGTCTAGAGTTCCTTCCAGAGGTACAAATTGTATACTTTATGTAAAGGAGGCATCTGACTGTTATGCTGGGATTGTATTGTGAGACTATATTTTGGGATAAAGGGCTTTCATGAAGTTGGGTTCACCAGCTCCTTTTCTATATCAGAGGGAAAAGGAAGTCATAGAGTAGAGGGTGAGAGGAGGAGGTAAGGCTCACCTTCAGAATTGAAAGCAGCCATCTGGATTAGTATTTGCCACTTTGGGAGTCAGAAACAGTTGACCAGAAACCATTACATAAGAAGTTGTACAATTTCAACTTGGCCCCATGTTTGCTATTTATATTATCTTCTGCTGCTGTTCTCCTGTAGTGATTAGCCTTCAAACCTCTAGAAGAGAAGTCAGTAAATGTTTTCTGTAAATGGCCAGATAGTAGATATTTGACCAGTTAATATTTCAGGCTTTGCAGGCCATAAAAAGGCTCTGTTACAATTAATCACTACTGGCATTATGGTGCAAAAGCTTCATAGACAGCATGTAAATAAATGGGCATTGTCACGTTCCAGTAAGACCTTGTTTACAAAAACATACAGGGGTCCAGACATGGCCCATGGACTTTAGATTAACAAACCCTACTCTAAACCCACAAATGGCCTGTGAACTTATCATTAGAAGCAGCAGGGGAAATGCAGGGGGATTTCAATCAACTCTACAACCAGGTTTTGGGGAGAAAATCCGAGTGGGGCAGCTGTGGAAGAAAGAGAAACAGGCTTAGTATGTGGGCTCTGCTGCTACAAGGAAAGAATCTCAAAAAGCAGATCTGGCTCTTAGGAGGAGAGACACTGAGGTTGAGCAATGGAAATCCTTCTGCGATGCTCTCTGGTCAGTGCTTTACATGGTGCCTCTCAAATTATTGCACACAACTACCTCCTCTACTTGTCCATGGGGTCAAGTCTGGAAAGGGAAAAATATAAGTGAAAGGAAAATGAAGGGGGAAAGTGAGCCCAGGGGAGCTTGGAAACAAAAACGCCTGACTTCCTCTTATTGCAACAACTTGGACAAGAAGTCTGGGGGTGCCTAGAACTCTGGCATAGGGCCCTGAAGCCTACAGGGAAATTTGAAAACGCAGGTCATAGTGATGATAGTCAAATGAATAACTAGTAGTGATTAAGAGAACTCTTCTTAAGATCTGAATTGGACTGCTGAATTTTTTTTGAACTGCTTTGAATGTATAAATGTTACATTTTGTTCTTCAGGACTCTCAGGGACTAACAAGTACTCAGACCAAATTTGAACCACACTTAAAATGCAAAATAAATTTATGCTGGTGAAGCAACATGTACATATGCTTAGACATAGTCTACTGGGACGTTTTCTCAATAGTGCCCTGCAAATAATAACTAAGCCCTGGACACACAGCCAAAATTTCAAGATTCCAACAATAGTTCCCATGGGAGCAAAAACTAGTGTTTCTCACTGTGTCTTCTGACTTCTTAGAAGACACCCAAAGGTGAGGGCACTTAGATGACAAAAGATTTGCCTTTCTAAGGAGAGTGTCCATGTAACTATAATTCTTGGGATAATACCCCCAAACTTGATCTGCTCTGGGTCAAAAGATTTGATCCTGATTCTTCTGACATCTCTCCAGAAAGAAAAAGGCACACCCAGAAGGACTATTCCAACTTAGTCACAACCATGGGGTAAGCCAACTAAGTAACTTGGGTGAAGAAGGAGAGAAAGATTTACAAAAACACACCCTCAAGCATGTGCATCCATGCCCAAGCCAAAATGAATCTGCAGAAGAAACAATTCTTCATTTTCCACTTAATTCTCACTAGATTTTCTCTCTTCTGTTATGTGAGTGGAAGACAGTCTCCTTGGTAAATAAAGAAAGTTTGAACATAACCTAGACAGAGCTCATGAATCAGACATGATGGAAAATTAGTGACTCCAATTCACTAAACCAGGTCCATGACCCCTCAATGGCAGAGAACTAGAAATTCTACTCTCTTGGTTTATGGGGCCATCTGAACAGTCTGGGACAACTTAGAAACATTAAACCTTTTCAAATACACTTAGCTCAACCATGTGCCTGTAAATTTGGCCTGATTCTAAAGGGGCTTCCTCTTTTGCAAACATTTTATTTTTGTTTCACCATTTCAGAGCCTAATTATGAGCAATATAAGTAAAGCACTTTATCTATTTTATTTCAACATACTTTTATTAAAATTCCCCATCCCTCCCCACACCTCCAGCAACTGGTAACTACTAATGAACTTTTGTCTCTATGCATTTGCCTATTTTAGATAGTTCATATAAGTGGGATCATAAAACAGTTGTCTTTTGGTGTCTGACTTATCTCAGCAAAATGTTTTCAAGGTTCATTTATGTTCTACCATGTTTCAAAACTTCATTTCTCCTTATGGCTGAATAATATTCCATTGTGTGGCTGTAACACATTTTGGTTATCCATTCACCTACTGATGGGTGCTTGAATTGTTTCTACTTTTTGGCTATTGTAAATAATGCTGCAATGAACATTAGTGTACAAGTATCTGTTTGAGTCCCTGCTTTTAATTTTTTGGTGTATGTACCCAGAAGTAATAATGCTGGGTATATGATAATACTCTATGGAACTTTTTGAGGCATTGCCAAACTATATTCCACAGCTACTACACCAGCAATGCATGAAGGTTCCAATTTCTCCACATCCTTGCCAACACTTGTTATTTTCTGTTATTTCTCTAATAACTATCAGAGTGAGTGTAAAGTGGTATCCCATTGTGAATTTGATTTGTATTTCTCTTAAGACTTTGAGCATGTTTTCATGTGCTTATTGGCCATTTGTGTATCTTCTTTGGAGGAATGTCTATTCAAGTCCTTTGCCCATTTTTAAATTTGGTTTTTAGTCTTTTTGTTGTTAAGTGTTAAGAATTCTTTATATATTCTGCATATTAAACTCTTATATGACTTCCAATATTTTTCCTATTCTGTATATTGTCTTTTCCCTTTCTTCACAATGTAGCTTGATGTACAGTTTTCAATTTCGATGAAGTACTGTTTATCTATTTTTTTTTCTTGCTGCTTATGATTTTGGGTCATATTTAAGAATCCATTATCTTACATATATAAATAAATAAGAATGAAAGGAAAACTAAGGTCCTGAAGCTTTACCCCTATGTTTTCTCCTAGGGGTTTTCTGGTTTGGGCTCTTATATTTAAGTCATAGTTACACTTTGAATTAATATCGCTCATCATTGTTGTTGTTAGGTGCCATTGAGTCTGCTCTGCTCAGTAACCCTGTGTACAACAGAACAAAACACTGCCCAGTTCTGCGCCATTCTCACAATCCTCGCTGTGCTTGAGCCCATCATTACAGCACTATGTCAATCAATCTCATTGAGGATCTTCCCCTCTTTCTCTGATCTATTTTACCAAGGATGATATCCTTCCCAGGGAATGGTCCCTTCTGACACCACAACCAAAGTAGGTGAGATAAAGTCTAGCCATTCTTGCTTCCAAGGAGTATTCAGGCTATACTCAAAACTACTCATTGGCGTGGAGTCACATCCAACTCATAGAGACCACTCCTTGGGTTTCTGAGGCAGTATCACTACAGAAGTAGATTGCCCAATCTTCCTTCCGAGGAGTGGCAGGTGGGTTTGAACCACAAGCCTTCTGTTTAGCAGTCAAATGCCTTAGGCACTACACCACCAGAGGTCCTATACTTCTTCCAAAACACATTTGTTTGTTCTTCTGGCAGTCCATGGTATTTTCAGTATTCTTTACCAACATCACAATTCAAAGGCATCATTCCTCTTCAGTCTTCCTTACTCACTGTCCAGCTCTCACATGCATTTAATGTTATTGAAAACCCCCTGGCTTGTGCCTGGAACACCTGAGTCCTCAAAGTGACATCTTTGTTCTTTAACACTTTAAAGAGGTATTTTGCAGCAGATTTGCCTAGTGCAACACGTCTTCTGATTTCTTGACTGCTGCTTCCATGCATGTTGATTGCAGATGCAAGTAAAATGAAATCCCTGACAACTTCAATCTTTTCTCCATGTATCACAATATTGTTTATTAGTCCAGTTGTGAGGATTTTTGTTTTCTTTACGTTGAGGTGTAATTCATACTGAAGGCCATAGTCTTTGACCTTCATCAGTAAGTGCTTCCAGTCTTCTTCACTTTTAGCAAGCAAGGTGTCCATTACATATCAAAGGTTATTAATGAAACTTCCTCCAATCCTGATGCCATGTTCTTCTTCATATAGTCCAAATTCTCAGATTATTTGCTCAGCATACAGATTGAATAAGTATGGTGAAAGGATACAACCCTGGTGCACACCTTTCCTGATGTTAAACCATGAAGTATCCCCTTGCTCTGAGCAACTACTTCTTGGCCTATGTACAGGTTCCTCATGAGCACAGTTAAGTGTTCTGGGATTCCCATTCTTCACAATGTTATCCATGATTTGTTATGATCCATACAGTCAAATACATTTGCATAGTCAAAAAAACACAGGTAAACAAACACCTTTCTAGTATTCTTTGCTTTCAGCCAAGATCCATCTGACAGCAGCAATGATAACCCTCATTCCATGCCTTCTTCTGAATCCAGCTTGAATTTCTGGCAGCTCTCTGCAATCATTTTTGTATTATTTTCAGCAAAATTTTACTTATATGTAATATTAATGACATAGTTGGATAATTTCCATATTCTGTTGGATCACCTTTCTTTGGAATGTAGAAATATGAACCTCTTCCAATTGGTTGGCTAGGTAGCTGTCTTCCAAATTTCTTAGCACAAAAGAGTGAACACCTCCAGCACTGGATCTGTTTGTTGAAACGTCTCAATGGGCGTTCTGTCAATTCCTCAAGCCTTGTTTGTTGCAAATCCTTTCGGTGCAGCTTGGATTTCTTCCATCAATACTATCAGTTCTTGCTCATATGCCACCTCCTGAAACAATTGAACATCAACCAATTATTTTTGGTCCAGTGATTCTGTGTATTCCTTCCATCTTCTTTTGATGTTTCATGCATCATTCAATATTTTGCCCATAGACTCCTTCAGTATTGCAACTTGAGGCTTGATTTTTTTTCTTCAGTTCTTCCAGCTTGAGAAATATTGAGCAAGTTCTTTTCTTTTGGTTTTCTAATTCTAGTTCTTTGCACATTTCATTATAATACTTCATTTTGTCTTCTCAAGCCACCCTTTGAAATCTTCTGTTTATCTCTTTTATTTCATCACTTCTTCCATTCACTAGCAAATTTCAGATTCTCTTCTGACATCCGTTTTGGTCCTGCTTTTTAACCTTTTGCTTTCTTCATGAATGATATCCTTGATGTCATCACACAATTCATCTGGTCT
>NW_006921939.1:2072832-2073418 GCF_000298275.1 Orycteropus afer afer | reverse complement strand
TAAAATCCAATGGGTCAAATCTATTCTTCAGATGGTCTCTAAATTCAGGTGGAATATAATCAAGGATGCACTTTGGCTCTCATGTATTTATTTAAATTTTCTTCAGTTTCAACTTGAACTTGTATATGAGAATTGATTTGTTTCATAGGTGGCTCCTGGTCATGTTATTGAGCTTCTCCCTTGCCTCTTTCCACCAAGGTACTCAATTTGATTTCTGTGCATTCCTTCTGGCAAGGCCCATGTGTATAGTCACCATTTATGTAGTTGAAAAAAAAATGTATTTGCAGTGACTAAGTCGTTAATCTTGCAAAATTTTATCATGTGAACTCTGGAGTCATTTCTTTGACCAAGACTGTATTTTCCAGCTACTGATGCTTCATTTCCAAATTTTGCATTGCAATTACCAATAATTATGAATAAATCTTGATTCCATGCTTGGTCAATTCCAAACTGCAGAAGTTAGTAAAAATCTTCAAATTCTTCATCTTTGGCTGTAGTGTTCCTGCATAAATTTGAGTAATAGTAGTATTAATTGGTCCTCGATGTATGTGTATGGATATTATCCTATCACTGACAGCATTGTACT
>NW_006921939.1:2063009-2071406 GCF_000298275.1 Orycteropus afer afer | reverse complement strand
GTTTTTGTGTGTGGTGTGAGGTACATATCTTGGGAAATGTTCTTTTTGATCATGAATGTAACACCACTCCTCTTCAGTCTGTCATTCCCAGCATAGTGGACCAAAATGGCCAGTACCAGTCCAGTTCAGTTCAGCTCACTAATGCTTATGAGATCCATCTTTATGTGTTCCATTTCATTTTTGACAACTTCCAATTTCTTAGATTTATACTTTGTACATTCCACATTCTGATTATTCATGAATGTTTGCAGCTGTTTCTTCTCATTTTGAGTCATGCTCCATCAGCAAATGAAGGTCCCAAAAGTTTTACTCCATCCACAATGTTAAGATCAATCTACTTTGAGGAGACAGCTCTTCCCCTGTGGTATTTTGAGTGCCTTCCAACCTGAGAGGCTCATCTTCTAGCACTATATCAGACAATGTTTCACTGCTATTCATAAAGGTTTCAACGGCCAAATTTTTCAGAAGTGAATAGCCCACTCCTTCTTTCCAGACTACTTTAGCCTGGAAGCTCTGTTGAAACCTGTCCACCATGTGTGATCTGCTGATATTTGAAATACCCTTGGCAAAGCTTCCAGCATCACTGCAATATGCAAGCCACCATTGTATGATATGCTGACAGGTGATTGGTGGATATTTGTATGTAATTGAGTTACAGGTCCAACTTCATTCTTTTGCATGTGGAGATCCAGTTGTTCTCAGTACCATCTGTTTAAAACGCTCTTCTCTCCCTAAGGAACTCTGGTGGCATGGTGAGTAAGACATTTGGATGCTAACCAGAAGGTCGGTGGTTTAAAACCAGGAGCTGCTCTGCAGAAGGAACGTCTACTTCCATAAAAGTAGATGCAATCTACTTCCGTAAAGATTTACAGCTTTAGAAACACAATGGAGGTCGCTATGAGTCAGAACTGATTTGATGGCAGTGGGTTTGATTTTTGGTTTTTATTCTCTCCCTATTGAATGGATTTGGCATCCTTATCAAAAAACAATTGGCCATAGATGTTTATTTCCAGATTCTCAGTCCTTTCTATTAGTCTATATGGCTATCCTTATACCAGTACCTACTGTTTATTAATGTAGCTTTATAATATGTTTGAAATCAAGAAGTGTGAGTCTTACTTTGTTTGCTCATTGTTTACAATTGTTGATTATCTGAGACATCCTACTGTTCCATGTGAATTTGAGGATCAGTATTACAAACTTGTTCATACAACTAAAGACATGCTTGTATATGTTATGGATCATGCATCAAATATTACTCTCCTTACACCAAGACTATATCCACAAAAATAGTCAACTGTTTTGATTGAATTGACCAAAAACAACTTAGAATTATTCTGCTTGCTAGCTGAGAATTGACTAATAGTACTATTTTCACATTTAAATGAAAAAATATCAGTGGTAAAAGACACCGAGAGGTACACAAGAGATATAAACAACAACGGTAAACACTTTTACATACACAATACAGCATTATCAGCAATAACAAACATTAATCTATGAGTAGATGCATAGGTCAACAGGCTAAGTGTTCAAGCATAGATATGCCAAAGGGAATATACCCATGAATATATGGCATAGTGCCTAAGGCATTTGACTGCTAACTAGAAGGCTGGAGATTCAAACCCACCAGCCACTCCTTGGAAGGAAGATTGGGCAATCTACTTCTGTAGTAATACTGCCTCAGAAACCAAGCAGGGGTTGCTATGAGTCAGATCCAACTTGACAGCAGTGAGTTTTTTATATATAAGTTTGGCAAACAATATAGCTACTTACATATTTGTGTGTGCTATAAGAATGTCCATAGATATAATAGAGCTAACAAGGGGCAAAGTTATGGTAACTTCTTACCACAGTCAAACATCTTGAGGGAGTGCGTCACCGAGCCCACAGGCTTGGGACCATGGTTGTGGAGGACATCAAGTTCAATTGGTATAACATATCACACAAAAACATTGTTCTAGATCCTACTTTGGTGAATAGCAACTGGGGTCTTAAAAGTTTGCTAGTAGCCATCTAAGATGAAACAACTGGTATCTCCTCGTTCAGAGCAAAGAAGAAGGAAGAAAATCAAAGATACATGGAAACAACTAGTCCAATGGACTAGGAGACCATGCAAAACTCAGCCTACATGAACCTGAGAACAGAAGAAATAGATGGTGCTGACTACCACTGTCAACCACTAGGAAAGGGATGAGAATAGGAGACTTGGAGAGAGTGGGAGAAAAATGTGGAACAAAAGTCAAAATCATAAAAAGACCGGGCTTACTGGTCTGATAGAGACTGGTAAAACCTCTAAGACTATGACCCTTAGTCACCTTCAGGCCTGGAATTTGACTCACTCTCAAAGCTTCCAGTCAAACAATAGACAGGCCTACAAGGTGAATATTTACACCAGGTAGTTACACTACTTAGAAGAGTCAACCATGGGAGATGAGGAGGGCAGAGAGATAATTCAGAGGGCAGGGATGCATAGGAAAGAAGGACACAGAGAAAAGGTAACCATGGGGAGAAAGTGGAAAGAGAGCTATTACATTATGGGGATTACAATCAATGTCATAAAACAAAATGTGTAGAAACTATTGAATGGAAAACAAAGTTGTTCTGTAAACTTTCACCCAAATCACAGTTAAAAAAAAATTATCATGCTGTCTGCTGTGTAAGCCAAAACATACCTCCTTTTCTTTTCCTTTTCCTTTTCTTGTTCTCTCCATTTCAAGGAGCTAACAAATTTGAATGAGTAAGTAGTTTCAGACATTAATATTAATAATTAAAACTTGTGGTGTCAATTAAAAACTGGTGCAAGTCTTTACCAAAGACTTGTCTAGTTTATTTGTGGAAATTATATTAATAGTTTTAATTTCACTTTGTCCAATTGGCTTAGAGTCAGATTTGGGTATGGTTTGTAACATGTAGAAGCAAAAAACAAGAGAATATTGATCTCTTGGTTGATATATGTTATAAATCCTTGTGTCATGGTTGAGCTCCCAATTTCCTCAAGGAAAATCAATCCTTCATTGATCTATGACTGTCTTCTGGGTTTACTGGACTAAGCAACCTAAATACTGGTGTTACCATTCTCATGAGATGATCAGTAATATTATTTGTTCAATAACCATCCTCGGGAATGTTCTGGTGGTTGATTGTATGGCAGCCTCCTCCTGGTTTTGACCTTAATTTAGGCTTTGGCTCCCAGCTTAAATTTTAGATTTTATCTTGGATAACTCTGACTCCTTTGATAACTGTGTCAGGCCCCTGGACTGATTTCTACTGGAAACTTCATTGGGTGTCCTAATGTCCAACCTTAAACTATGACTATGAGACCTTCTTACATATCTCTTTCTGATTTGTTCCTGATGTCTTCATTGGAAAAAAGATTTTTCTTCTAGGTCTGATATTTAGCATGAGAAAATGTAACCAATACACGAATTTCCAGTATAGAAGAAAAAAGAATGCTCTTAAATGACTATGAAAACTATAACATATTATTCCAGGAGAGGAAGTGAGCCTAATTTGTGGCAAGAGAAATTTGGTCTTGACAGCAAAAAGTCCTTCTGCACTGCTATATTATTTGCTTACTGAAATGGGTTATCACTTGATTTAGAAGATGGGCCGGAAAACCTGGGTTCTATTCCAGCTCTACTATTTGCTTACTCATGTTAGCCTAGGCAAGTCATTTACCCTCTGAGTCTATAGTCTGAGCTCTAAAGAGGGGTGGCATGTTCATTTTGCATGTTTGCAACAAGGATTAAAGTGAAATGAAACACATAGCACAGACTATGGCAGAATACGTTTCAATTCAATAAATGTTTATTGAAAGTTTACCATGTGCCAGACACTGGTAGTTGCAAAGATGTAGAGAAGAGCTCTTGGGTTAGTGGGTGAAATAGCCACATATACAATGTGACATGTATTCTACTCCCACTATAAATACAGTGCTAAGAGAGCCCAGAGGGGAAAGAGTAACTGAAGGCTTGAGGTAAGAATATGGAATCACAGGGTTGCACAAACAGTTAAGCTTTGCTAGCCAAAAGGTTAGCAGGTCAAGCCTACCCAGAGATACCTCAGAAGAAAGTCCTGGAGATCTTTTGAAAAGTCACAGCCTTGAAAATCCTTTAGGTGCAGTTCTACTCTGAAACACACGGGGTCACTATGAATCAGAATCAATTAGACAACAACTGTTTTTATTGTCTGTTTGGTTTTTGTTTTTTAATGATGAATACAATTATGCCAGGTAGAGAGGAAGGAAATGAGATGGACCACTCTAAGAAGACAGGGAATACCTAGAGAATTCATTCAAAGCACAAGAAACAATATGTCATAGGGCAAGGCCTGATTAGATTTTGTAATGACACTAAACATTAAAAAAAATGTATAGTGTCCTCTTCCATCCAAAATAAAAGTTAAATGTGAGGAAGCACAGCAGAAGTCCAACTAAGTTCTCAATTTCCCGAAGGAAATCAATGTTTCTATAGTGTTTATTATGTTCTAAGCATTGTTGTTATAAGCATTTTATATTTGTTAACTTGCATAATCTTTATAACAATCTTGAAACAAATGCTATTATTATACCTCATTTAATGCATGAGAAAACTGAGGCACATAGAGGTTAAGTAACAAGCCCAAGGTTATACTGTCAGTAAGAAACAGAGCCAGGATTTGTTTGGGTGGTACAAACCTACCACATGCAGCTGCTAACCTGAAGGTTGGAGGTTCGAGTCTACCCAGAGATGCCTTGGAAGAAAGTTCTGGCAATTTACTTCTGAAAGGTCACAGTCATTGAAATCCCTACAGAGCACAGTTCTACTCTGACACTCGTGGGGTCGCCATGAGTCTGAATTGATTCGATGGCAGTTGGCCTGTTTGTTTGTTTTTTGGTTTATGTGCTTAACCACCATACTATATAGCCTCTTCCAGATGACACTTTCCTTTATTTTCTTCTTTCTTCCCTCCTTCCCTCCCTCCCCTTTCCCTCCCTCTCTCTTCCTCTCTTTCTGTCTCTCTTTCTTTCTTAGTTCTTTCTGAGAAGTCAGAGATCAGCAATTTGACCTTTTCATCTGCTTTGCTATTCCTCGGCACAACTTTAGGATTTATACTTCTCAAACTGAGATATGTATAATTACATGCTGAGGGTATGCAAAGCCAGAGGCTAAATGGGCCATCATCACACATCAATTTCAGCCAAACATGTATTAGAGCTACAATTCACTGAGCACATTAATATGAGTCAGGCAATTAGCCTTCAAAACAACCCTGTGAGGGGGGTAATATTATCTCCATTTTTGTGATGAGAAAGCTGAGACTTATAGAGACTAAATAACATGCCCAAAGTGGCATACCTAATAAGCAGCAGAGCTGGCACTTAAGCCTAGCCTAACTGATGCCAACTACTCTTAACTACTATGTTTTGTTTTTAAAAGACACAAATATACAGTAGAAAGCAAAATTCACATACATGCTTAATATAAAACGTAACACTGAAAAACTGTCAAACTTTTAGTTAGGTACTTTAGGCTCCAACCTCAGATCCCACTAACAGAATAAAAATTCACTGTCCTTAGCCACAGGAGCTCTTGGTGGTATAGTGGTTAAAGCATTTGGCTGCTAACCAAAAGGTTGGTGGTTTGAACCCACCCAGGAGACAGATGAGGCAGTCTGCTTACATAAAAAGTTACAATCTTGGAAATCCTATGGGACAGCACTATATGGTCTCTATGAATTGAAATTAACACAATGGATTTAGTGGTTGTTTTTGTTTTTTTTTTTTTTTTTTTTTTTTTTGCTCCTTAGTCACTATGTAGTTACATCTGTGGAAAAAAAAAATGAGAAGTCCTGCTGCAAAAAGTGTATAGAACCATAATTGGATAAGATTGGAAGATTCAATGGGGCTCTGTTCATTTTGACTAATGGGGACTACCTTGTGAGCATCTAATTCTGCATCCCTCTTGTGGTGGTTATATTTTCATGTCAACTTGGCTGGGCCTGGTTGAGTGGCTGGGCAGCTGGTGGTAGTTATTCCCCATGATGAGATTGGCAATCAACTCCACGGTGGAATCTACCACAAGAAGCTGAGTAGCTGCTTTGGGTATGTGGTCTGCTTCCCGTATATAAGAAGCAGCTTTGGGAATGTTCTCTAGTTTATGGCACCTTGAACCCTGCCATTGTTCAGCAGCCTGCCATGCTCTGCCAACCTGGGGACTTTCAATGAACTTAAATTAATGGCCTGCCATGTGGTTTGGTAAAATTGGGACTATGTGATTTTATTTGTTGACCTTGGGCTTGTTAGCCTCAGCAGCTAATAGCTGCCTGAGTGAAGAGATGCCTCTAACTTCAGTGGGCCAGGAGTAAGAGGCAGACCTGAAGTCCAAGGCTGAGGGGCTTTCACACAGCCCCTAGAGCCTGGCACTTTGAACTCGGACTTCTACCCTCCCAAACTGTTTGTTCAGGCCATCCTGTTTGTGGTATATTCTTGTCAGAACAGCACTAGGGAACCAGAACACCTCTATATCAGTCAGGATCCCAATAAGAAACAGATACCATACTCAAATTAGGAGAATCTGAGAAGGGTTCAATTAAGGGACTATTTACATAAAGGTGGATGGGTTATAAGGAAAACACAATAGATAGTGCAGTAACTCTGAGCTAGTAGCAGCAAAGCTACTACCGGCTGTAGGCCTGCAGGAATAAGGAGGATAATTACTGGAAGGCAGAAGGAGAGAGTGATGAAGAGAAGGTTCCTTGAGAGAAGCAGTAACCTTGAGTTGAGGGATGCAGCCATCCCCAGGCAACCTCACAGCCAGAGAACCAAGGGAATAAATACCCTGACCTCATTCTCCTCCTTCCCTCTCACCTCCTGTGGAAGCTTCCCATTAGCCAAATTTGACTATCAGCCAGAGGGCAAGGGCTCTGGTTGATGTAATGCATACAGTGCATTGGAGGACAGAGAACAAGGGTGGACAACAGGTGTAAAAGTGCAAAAAGAAGACCTCCTGCACAATCCCCTGACCCTTATGAGACTGCTGTGGCAAAGGGAACCTACCAGCATGTACTGTCACCACTTCTTTGGTCTACTGATACCATGGAGTCCCGACAAAAGTGACCTGTAAGAGGTCATTAAGGAGCACTGGTGGAGAAATGGTTAAATGTTCAGCTGCTAACTGAAAGGTTTACAGTTCAAACCCACCCAGCTGTAGCAGTCCACAGGAGAAAGACCCAAGCATCTGCTTCCATAAAATAACAGCATAAGAAACCCTATGGGACAATTCTACTCTGGAACATGGGGTTGCTATGAGTCAAATTTGACTTGACAACATCTAACAAGACATCATTCTAGCCCTTAAATACTAAACTTCACAATATTTTAAAATATTGCTAACTGCCCTAATAGATAAAACTCCAAGTTCTCAGGGACTTAACACAGTAAAATTATTTCACAATTCATTGTGAGTGTTCCGGGTTGTGAAAGCCTCCACATGGTTATTCAAGACCTCAGGTCTTTCTATCTCATGCCTCTGTCTTCCTCTGGACCCTTGGGATTCTTTCCATTCAGCCAGCTTGCAGGGAAAGGGACTAAAGTCACTGCTCTTAACTATTGTTGTTGTTAGGTGTCATGGAGTCTGTTCTAACTCATAGCGACCAGAATGAAACACTGCCTGATCCCATGCCATCCTCACAATCATTGCTATGCTTGAACCCATTGTTGCAGCCACCACGTCAATCCATCTCATTGAGGGTCTTCCTCTTTTTCATTTACCCTCTACTTTATCAAGGATGATGTCCTTCTCCAGAGAGTGGTCCCTCCTGATAACATGTCCAAAGTAAGTGAGATGAAATCTCATCATCCTTGGCTCAACGACACCTAACAACAACATGCTTGGTACCACAGAACATAAACATACAGATGGCTGATTTAAATTGTTTCCTTTTTCATCTAGATGTTTGCAATCTCTCTACACAGATGCAAATAAATTCTATCTTCTGACTAAAATCACTTCATTGATTTTGTTAAGTCACCAGTAAATTAAATTATTTGTTTATTCTGAAAATATAATCAAGTATTTTGTCTGTAGCTGTAGCAATAGCCTTGGGTTCCTTAATCACTACAGACTATCCCTCTCATCCCCCCTCAATATCCTAAGGCCATTCATTTAATCCCAAGAAATAGTTATTAAGGAGGCTAATTTTATTATCTCATGAAAAGGAAAGAATTCCAATTAGTTACATGTAATTTTACCCCAAGGTTCCAACCTCTTATTAGATTTCTATTGACTTAGGCGTTTTCTCTTTTTCTTTCCATATGTCCTTTAAGGGTGCGTTTTCATTCTTTGAGATTGAATTTTGTTAAAAAGGCAGTGACACACAGGTCAGGTTTGTTTTGTAAAAGTCAAAAGCTGCCTT
>NW_006921939.1:2058161-2062649 GCF_000298275.1 Orycteropus afer afer | reverse complement strand
TCCAAGGCAGTATCACTACGGAAGTAGATTGCCCAACCTTCCTTCCGAGGAGTGGCTGGTGGGTTTGAACCGCCAGGCTTCTGGTTAGCAGTCAAGTGTCTTAGGAACTATGCTACAAGAGCTCCCTACAAATTAAATCCTCAAATTTACTTTAAATACTTCAAATTAGTCCCTCCAACTTTCAACCTCCTCCTCTACTCAGCAAGAGCTGCTTACAAGAAACAAGACCAGTCCACTACATCGCATCTCCTCTTCTTGACCTTTGCTTCAGAGCTAGATATTTGCAGGGTAATTACCAAAGAAAGCATTGTAGATCTATAATAGAAGAAAAAGGAGCTTGAAGTCTACTACAAGCCCTAGGTTATGAGGAGATTACCATTGCTACAGCAATATAATGCTGATCAGCTGGAGATAAAGGAAAATATCTTACAGAATTCACTGAATACGGATCTACTGACTAGCCACACTTCATCCAGCACACCTTATTCAGCATTTAAAAGTAAATGAACAAGGTTCTTAAGATATTGTATGGTAGGGAAGATGGGTTTTACACCAGTTCAGCAGACTGGTGCTTAGATAGAAGAGTTGGCCATCTGTGGAGTGTTGTTTCCATGTTCCAGGATAGTCCTTCTGCCCAAATTAGCTTTTCTTCCTTATTTCTGTACGTAAATTCCTCTTAGGAGCTCTGGTAGCATAGTGCCTAAGGCACTTGACTGCTAACCAGAAGGCTGGCAATTCAAACCCACCAGCCACTCCTCAGAAGGAAGGTTGGGCAATCTACTTCCGTAGTGATACTGCCTCGGAAACCCAAGGAGGGGTCACTATGAGTTGGGTCCGACTGGACGGCATATAACAACAACAACAACAACAAATTCCTCTTAACAGGGCTAATAAACATAAGATTAAAATATTAATCCCATCAGTGTGCCTGGGATGCTGACTTTTGCCAGATTTTTGGATGCTGAGATAAAGAAGAAAAGCCCTAGAAGCAGAGCAACCATGATGCAGTGTAGTAAATTACACGATATGGCTTTTCTAGCCATAGTCTTTGTAACTCCTCCTTTGCTGTAAGTAGCTGATTGTTAAAGTTATCTACCTGGTGTATTTCTGTTGAAGCTTCACGAAGCAATCTTCTGGGAAGTTCACTCTCTCTCAGGTGTACAGAATTCTGATGTTGGGATTGGTTGTTTTTGGCCACTCTGCCAGGCTCAAATGGAGCCCTCCTAGAGGCAGAGGGAGTCTCTGATTGCTGGCTAAGAAAGATGTGCTACTAAGAGAAACATGCTGCTGAGAGAGACACACGAGAGACACACACTGCTGAGAGAGAGATGTGCTACTGAGAGAGACTGAGAGAGACTACCAGCTGCTGAGTGAGATGGCAAGCTGTGAGGGGCTGAGCACATTCCTGAACTTGCCTCTTGCTTCCCTAATAAACCCCATAATCTGTGAGTTCTGTGTGGCCACTGCAGCTAATTATTGAACCCAGAAGAAAGGTGGTGGGTGCTGTGGGAGGAACACTTAGTGTTAAGGTTAGTAAGAGGGCAGGAGGGTGGCGGCATGTCTGGTCTCATAAGAACAGGCCTTGGGCTGCTAACGGTAATTCTGTCCTCCTCTTGTGTAGTTAGAGGAGGTCAGAAGATGCTGCTGCCTCCCTGCTCCTTTTGCACATGCTCTTTAGATTTCCCCTTCAAGTTTAGCAATTTATCCAAAGAGTTGTTGTTACGTGCCATCAAGTCGGACCCAACTCATAGCAACCCCTCCTTGGGTTTCCGAGGCAGTATCACTACGGAAGTAGATTGTCCCATCTTCCTTCCGAGGAGTAGCTGGTGGGTTTGAACCTCCAGCCTTCTGGTTAGCAGTCAATTGCCTTAGGCACTATGCTACAAGAGCTCCCATCCAAAGAGAGTACTGTAAAATAAATAAATAAATAAATAAATGAAATCAGGTCATGAGAAACCAAACCTAACCAAAAAACAAGGGTACCTTAGTTCCTAAATTACCTATCAGTGCCAACTCTCATTTTCTAAGTTTCATCATGATGTGGCTAAGAGCGGACTCTTTTTTATTTTTCCTGCTTGCATTTCAGTGGCCATTGTCACTTCTGTCTTTCTTCAATTCTGGAAAATTCTCAACCATTATCTCTTAAAAAATTGTACCTCTTCATTATCTCTATTTCTTCTTTCTGGAACTCCTATTAGATAAAATTTACAATTACTCATTTTATCATATTTTCTCTTTCTTTATATATCTATGTTGCTTCCTGGGTAATTTCATCAAATATCTCATTCAATTCAATAATTCTCCTTTCAGCTTTGAAAGGAGGATTTATTGAGGATTTTATTCGATAATATTCTTATAAATTAACTTTATTGAGATGCAGTTTACATGCAATAAAACTCATCCATTTAAATGTGCAATTTGATAACAAATGTATATATACTCAGATAATGATCACATCAATGAAGATATAGAACATTCCTATCATGCCAGAAAATTTCCTCATGCCCTTCTGTACTCCATTTCACACAAGCTTAATGGAACCAACAATGTTATTTCTATTGTGATAGATTAATTTTGTCTGATCTAGAATATTGTGTATACGGAGGCATACAACATGTATTCTTTTGTGTCTCATTTCTTTTTTTAAAGCATACTGCTTTTGAGATCCTCTCCTGTTGCTAAGTGTACCAGATGCTTATTCCTTTTTACTGTCAAGTAGCATTCCATTGTATGGATATGCCACAGTTTATCTATTGACAGGTTAATGAACATTTACCTTGTTTCCAAGTTTTAGCTATTGTGAATAAAGGTGCTGTGAACATTTGTGTGCAAGTCTGTGTGTGGACATATGTTTTCATTTCTGTTAGGTAAATACTTCTGAATAAAATTACTGATTACAGGGTAGGTGTATGTTTAACATTATTTTAAAAAAACTGCCAAACTATTTTACAAAGTATGGTACAATAGCATAGTACCTAAGGCACTTGACTCCTAACCAGAAGGCTGGCAGTTCAAACCCACCAGCCACTCCTCAGAAGAAAAGTTGGGCAATCTACTTCTGTAGTGATACTGCTTCAGAAACCCAAGGAGGGGTCACTATGAGTTGAGTCTGACTCGACAGCAAATAACAACAGCAACAACAAAAGTTGGGGAAAGGAAAAGTCAGGCGGATGATAGAAAAAGCAGCAGTGGCAAGGATCCACATCAGGGGAGGGACCCAGGCCCCACCTCTAAGAGGCAGGAAAGCAGGGGAAAGGAAAAGGCAGGGGGATGACAGAATGAGCAGCACTGGCAGGGATCCAAGCAAGGGGAGGGCAGAGAAGTTTTGAACTGCTAAGGGAGACAAACGTGTCTGTCAGTTTGTTTTACTGTGGTGGCTTATGTGTTGCTGTGAGGCTTGAGGCTGTGTCATTGGTGTTTCAAACACCAGCAGGGTTGCACATGGTGCACAGGTTTCAATGCAGCTTCCAGACTAAGACAGACCAGGAAGAAGGAGGAAGCCATCCACTTTTCAAAGAATTGGCCAGGGAAAACTTTATGAATAACAGAGAAACACTGTCTGATACATTACTGTGCAACTTTATGAATAGCCCGGAAACATTGTCTGATACAGTGCAGGAGGACAAGCCCCTTAGGTCAGTAGGCTCTCAAAATATAACTGGGAAAGAGTTGCATCATCAGAATAGAACCAACCTTACTGATATGCACAAAGTAAAGCTTTTAAGACCTCTATTCACTAACATGGCATGACTCAAATTGAGGAGGAACAGTTGCAAACATCCACTAATAATCTGAACATGGACTGTATGAAGTATGAATATAGGAAAATTAGAAATTGTCAAAAATTAAATGGAATGCATAAAAATTGATATCCTAGGCATTAGTGAGGTGAAATGGACTGCTTTTGGCCATTTTGAGTCAGACAACCATATGATATACTAGATATACTATGCTGAGAATGACAATTTGAAGAGGAATGGTGTGGCATTCATCATCACAAAGGATGTTGCCAGATCTGTCCTAAAGTACAATGCTGTCAGTGATGGGATAATATCCATATGCCTACAAGGAAGACCGGTTCATACTGCTATTATTCAAATTTATGCACCGACCACCAAAGCCAAAGATGGGGAAATTGAAGATTTCTACCAACTTCTGCAATCCAAAAGTGACCAAATGTGCAAACAAAATGTGTTAATTATCACTGATGATTAGAATGCAAAAGTTGGAAACACAGAAGAATCACTAGTAGTTGGAAAATTTGGCCTTGGTGACAGAAATAACGCTGGAGATCACATGATAGAATTTTGCAAGACCAACGACTTATTCATTGCAAATATCTTTTTTCAACAACACAAAAGGCAGCTATACATGTGCACTTTGCCAGATGGAGTACACAGGAATCAGATTGACTGTTTCTGTGGCAAGAGGCAAAGGAAAAGCTCATTATCTTCAGCCAAAACCAGGCCAGGAGCTGATTGTGGAACA
>NW_006921939.1:2055123-2057036 GCF_000298275.1 Orycteropus afer afer | reverse complement strand
ATGAAGATTGAAGAATACAGTCTGCAGTATGGATTACATCTCAACATAAAGAAAACAAAATCCTCACAACTAGACCTATAAGCAGCATCATGATAAGTGGAAAAAAGATTGAAGTTATCAAAGACTTCACATTGCTTGGTCCTACAATCGATACCAATGGAAGCAGCAGTCAGGACATCAGATGACATATAGTACTGGGCAAGTCAGTTGCAAAGGACTGAGGAGCAAAGTGCTGAGGAGCAAAGATACCTGCTTGAGGACTAAGGCACACCTGACACAAGCCATGATATTGAACATATGCATGTGAGAGCTGGACAATGAATAAGGAAGACTGAAGAGTTGATACTTTTGAATTGTGGTGCTGGCAAAGAATGCTGAAAGTACCATGGACTGCAAAAAAGAACTAACAAATCTGTCCTGGAGGAAATGCAGCTGGAATGGTCCTTGGAAGCGAGAATGGCCAGATATCGTCTCACTTACTTTGGTCATGTTATGAAAAGGAACCATTCCCTGAAGAAGGATGCCATGCTTGGTAGAGTGGAGGGTCGACAAAAGAGGGGAAGGTCTTCAATGAAATGGATTGACCCAGTGACTGTGACAATGGGCTCAAATATAGCAAGGATTGCAGAGATGGCATGGGACTGGGCAGTGTTTCATTCTGCTGTGCATAGGGTCACTATGAGTCAGAGAGGACTTGACAGCACCTAACAACAATTACTTCCAGTAATGCATAAGGGTTCCATTTGCTCAACATCTTCACAGATGTTGTGATTATCAGTATCCTTGATTTTAGCCAGTCTGCTGTTATTGTTAGTTGTCGTTGGCTCTTACTCATGGTGACCCTATGTATGACAGAACAAAATACTGTGCAATCCTGTACCATCTTTATGGTCATTGGAATGCTTAACTTCATTTTAAGTTCAATTTAGAGGCCATCTAAAGAATAAATTTGATGCATTGAACACCAATGATCAAAAACCTAAAGAATTGTGGGATGACATCAAGAACATCATCCATGAAGAAAACAAAAGGTAATTAAAAAGATGAGAAAAGAAGAAAAGACCAAAATGGATGTCAGAAGAGACTCTGAAACTTTTTCTTGAATGGAGAGTAGGTAAAGCAAATGGAAGGAATGACAAAACAGCTGAAAAGAAGATTTCAAAGAGCAGCTTGAGCAGACAAAGCCAATTACTATAATGAAATGTGCAAAGACCTGAAGTTAGAAAACCAAAAGGGAAGAACACACTCAGCATATCTCAAGCTGAAAGAACTGAGGAAAAAATTTATGCCTTGAGTTGCAATATTGACAGACTCTATAGGCAAAATATTGAATGACGCAAGAAACATCAAATGAAGATGGAAGGAATACACAGTCATTGTACCAAAAAGAATTGGTTGATGTTCATCCATTTCAGGAGTTGGCATATGATCAAGAACCAATGGTATTGAAGAAAGAAGTTGAAGCTACACTGAAGTAATTGGTGAAGAACGAGGCTCTAGGAATTGACGGAATACCCACTGAGATATTTCAACAAACAGATGCCCCCTGGAGGCACTCACTCAACTATGGTAAGAGATTTGTCTTTCCAACTGACTGGAAGAGATCCATATTTGTACCCATTCCAAAGACAGGTGATCCCACAGAATGTGGAAATTATCCAACAATATCACTGATATCACATGCAAGTAAAATCTTACTGAAGATAATTCAAAAACAGTTGCAGCAGTATATTGACAGAGAGCTTCCAGAAATGCAAGCTGGATTGAGAAGGGGATGTGGAATGAGGGATATCATTGCTGATGCCAGATGGATCTTAGTTGAAAGCAAATAATACCAGAAAGATGTTTACTTGTGTTTTATTGACTATGCTAAAGCATCCGATTGTGTGGATCATAACAAATTATGGATAACA
>NW_006921939.1:2045805-2053413 GCF_000298275.1 Orycteropus afer afer | reverse complement strand
ACACCAAATTGAACAAATTGAATGCATTGAACAACCAAAGACCAGATGAGTTGTGGGATGACATCAAGAACATCATACATGAATAAAAGAAAAGTTAATCAAAAAGACAGGAAAGAGAGAAGAGAATGAAATGGATGTCAGAAGAGACTCTGATACTTGTTCTTTAACAGAGAGTAGCTAGAGCAAAGGGAAGAAATGTTGAAGTAAAGGAACAGAACAGATTTCAAATGGCAGCTCAAGAAGACAAAGTAAAGTGTTATAAGGAAATGTGCAAAGACCTGCAGTTGGAAAGCCAAAAGGGAAGAATATGCTCCTCATTTCTCCAGGTGAAAGAACTGAGGGAAAAAAAAATCAAGCCTCAAATTGGAACGATGAAGTATTCTATTGGCAGAATATTGAAAAAGGCAAGAAGTAGCAAAAGAAAATGGAAGTAGTACACAGAGTCGCTGTACAAAAAAATAATTGGTTGATGTTCATTCATTTTGGGACATAGCATATGATCAAGAACCAATGGTATTGAAAGAAGAAGTTTAGTTGCACTGAAGGAACTGGTGAATTACAATGCTCCAGGAATTAACAGAATACCCATTGAGATGTTTCAACAAACAGATGCATATCTGGAGGTGCTTAGTCTTCTATGTCAGGAAATTAGGAAGACGAAGACCTGGCCGACTGAATGGAAGAGATCCATATTTATGCCCATTCCAAAGAAATGTGATCCAATAGAATGTGGGAATTATTGAACACTATCTTTATTATCACAAGCAAGACAAGTTTTCCTGAAGATAATTAAAAAATTGTTGCAGCAGTATATTGACAGAGAACATCTAGAAATGCAAGCTGAATTCAGAGGAGGATGTGGAAAGAGGGATATCATTGCAAATGTCAGATGGATCTTGGCTGAAAGCAAAGAATACCAGAAAGATGTTTACTTGTGTTTTATTGACTATGCAAAAGCATCCAATTGTATGGATCATAAAAAATTATGCATAACATTGAGAAGAATGGGACATCCAGAACACTTAATTGTGCTTATGAGAAACCTGTACATAGACCAAGAAGCTGTCATTCAAACAGAACAAGGGAATACTGCATGTTTTAATATCAGGAAGGACATGCATAAGGGTTGTATTCTTTCACTATATTTAATATGTCTGCAGAGCAAATAATCTGATAAGCTGGACTATATGAAGAAGAACATAGCATCAGGATTGAAGGAAGACTCACTAACAACCTGTGATATATAAATGACACAACCTTGCTTGTTGAAAGTGAAGAGGACTTGAAGCACTTACTGATGAAGATAAAAGACTAGTCTTCCGTATGGATTACACCTCAACATAAAGAAAACAAAAGTCCTCACAATTGGACCAATAGGCATCATCATGACAAATGGAGAAAAGATTGAAGTTGTCAAAGATTTCATTGTACTTGATTGACAGTCAACACTCATGGAAGAAAGCAGTCAAGAAATCAGACATCATATCACACTGGACAACTCTGCTGCAAAAGACTTCTTTAAAGTGTTGAAGAGCAAAATATCACTTTGAAGACTAAGGTGAACCTGATCCAAGTCATGATGTTTTCAATCGCCTCATATGCATGTGAAAGCTGGACAATAAACAAGGAAAACCAAAGAAGAATTGATGTCTTTGAATTGTGGTATTGGCAAAGAATGCTGAAAATACCCTTGGCTGCCAGAAGAACAAAGAAATATGTCCTGAAAGAAGTGCAACCAGAATGCTCCTTGGAAGCGAGAATGGCCGGACTTCATCTCACCTACTTTGGTCATGTGGTCAGAAGGAACCATTCACTAGAGAGGGATATCATGCTTGGTAAAGTGGAGAGTCAGAGACAATGGGGAAGACCCTCAATGAGATGGATTGACAGAGTGGCTGCAACGATGGGCTCACACATAGCAAAGATTGTGAGGATGGTGCAGAACAGGACAGTGTTTCATTCTGTTCTGCATAGGGTCACAATGAGTTGGAATCGACTCAACATCACCTAACAACAACAACAACAACAATATATATACATTTAGAGCTCTGGTGGTATAGTGGGTAAGACATTAGGCTGTTAACCAGAAGGTCAGGGGTTCAAACCCACCACTTGCTCCATGGGACGCAGATGAGGCAATCTACTTCTGTAAAGATTTGCAGCCTTGGAAAACCAATGGGGATTGCTATGAGTTGGAATTGACACAATGGCAGTGCTTTATATATATAATATATACATATATAATATATATCCATATATATGTATATATATGGAGAAAGAGAGAGACAGAGAGAGAGAACCAGACAACCTAAGATAGCCCCTTTGTAAAATGTCCATTGATCATACATGTGTAGTTATATTTCTGGACTCTATTATGTTCCATTAATCTGTATATCTATCTTTACACTAATACAATGCTCTCTTGATTACTGCAGCTTTATGTATTAAGTGACAGTGAAGAGGACTTGAAGCACTTACTGATGAAGATCAAAGACAAGCCTTCAGTATGGGTTACACCTCAACATCAAGAAAACAAAAGTCCTCACCACTGGACCAATAAGCAAAATCATGATAAACAGAAACAATATTGAAGTTGTAAAGGATTTCATTTTACTTGGATCCACAACCAATGCCCATAAAAGCAGCAATCAAGAAATCAAATGCTACATTGCATTGGTCAAATCTGCTGAAAAAGACCTCTTTAAAGTATTCAAAAGCAAAGATGTCACTTTGGGGACTAAGGTGCACCTGACTCAAGCCATGGTATTTTCAATTGCCTCATATGCATGCAAAAGCTGGACAATGAATAAAGAAGACTGAAGAAGAATGGATGCATTTGAGTTATGGTATTGGCAAAGAATATTGAATATTGACAAATCTGTCTTGTAAGAAGTACAGCTAGAATGCTTCTTAGAAGTAAGGATGGTGAGACTGTCTGACATACTTTGGACAAGTAATCAGGAGGGACTAGTCCCTGGAGAAGGATATATACTTGGTAAAGTAGAGGGTCAGAAGAAAAGAGGAGGACCCTCAACAACATGAATTGACACAATGGCTGCAACAATGGGCTCAAACATAGCAATGATCATGAGGGTGGTGCAGGATGTGAAATTGCTTTGTTCTGTTATCCATATGGATGCTATGAGTTGGAACCAACTTTATGGTACCTAACAAAAATAACATATATTAAGTTTTGAAACAGGCAGTGTCAATCATCCAACTTTGTTCCTCTTTTGCAAAATCATTTTGGAAATTCTAGGTTCTTTGCATTTTCATATAAATTTTAGAATAAGCTTGTCAGTTTCTTCAAAATGCCTGCTGGAATTTTTCTTGAGATTGCATTGAATGTAGGACTCAATTAGGGAAATCAACATCTTAACAGCCTTGGATCTTCTTATCCATTAAAACAAACAAACAAACCAAAAAACCTCGCTGCCACTGGGTCAATTCTGACTCATAGTGATCCTATAGGACAGAGTAGAGCTACCCCATAAGGTTGACAAGGCTGTAAATCTTTAGAGAAGCAGGCTTCCTCATCCTTCTCCCATGGAGAAGCTGGGGGGTTGAGCGACCAATCTTTTGGTTAGCAGCCCAATGCTTTGACCACAGTGCCACCAGAACTCCTTTCTGATCTATTAACATGGTATATCTCTCCACTTATTTAGATCTTCTTTAATTTTTCTTAACTACATTTTCTAGTTTTCAATGTGCAGGTTTGGACATATTTTGTTAAATTTATCCATAAGTATTCATGGTTTTAATGCTGTTATAAATTGTAGTTTTATTTGATTACAATTTCTGTATTTGTTACTAGCATGTAGAAATATAATTGATTCTAATATATTGTCTTACATCCTTGTAAAATTTACTTACTAATTCTAGGACTATTTTTGTGGATTCTTTAGAATTTCCTATGTACATAATCTTGTTGCCTATGGATAAAAATAGTAGGTTCACTTCTTTCTTCCCTGTGTGCATGCATTTTATTTCTTCTTCTTGCCTTATTGCACTGGCTATAATCTCTAGTGAAATCTTGCCTTGTCCAGAACTTTGAGAGAAATCATTCAATATATACCATCTAATGAGATGTTAGTTGTCATTTCTTTTCTTCTTCTTCTTCTTCTTCTTTTTTTTTTTTTCTGGTAGAAGGTCTTTATTAAATTGAGGGATTTCACTCCTGTTCCTAATTTGCTAGTGTGTGTGTGTGTGTGTATGTATGTATATCATGAATAAGTACTGAATTTTTATCAAATGATTTTTTCTTCATTGAGATGATAAGATTTTTCTCCTTTGCTCTTTGATGTGGTGAATTACATTGATTTTTTAATTTTAAGGCAGTTTTGCGTTTCTAGATAGCCCCACTTGGTGATGATATATTGTCTGTTTTACATTGTCCATTTTATGGTAGATTGGATTTGCTAATATTGTGTTGAAGATTTTTATGCATACGTTCATGTCTGTAGTTTTCTTGTAATATCTTAATCTGGTTTGGATGTCAAGGTTATGGTAGCATCTATTTTCTGTGTTCATATAAAACTGATATTATTTTCATTCCCTAAATATTTTATAAAATTTACCAATGAAACCATCTGGGCCTTTTCTTTGCAGAAATTTATGATGATGATGATCATAAATTCAATGTCTTCAATACATAAAGGGCTATTCAGATCTTTCTATTTAACCTTGGCTAATTTGTTCATTATATTCCCTTATATCTGGATTCAATGTCATTGACTCATGCTCTAATATTTATTTCTTTAATTTTACTTACATTGAGCTTACTTTGCTATTCTTTTTCTAGCTTCTTACAGTGGAACTTAGGTAATTGATTCTAGACCTTTCTTCTTTTCTATATAGGCATATAAAGATATACATTTCCCTCTAAGCTTTAGCTACAGTCCACAAATTTTGGTTATGTGTGTTTTCATTATTATTTAGTTTGGAATATTTTATCATTTCTACTGTGGTTTCTTCTTGATCCATAGGTTATTTAGAAAAGTGTGGCTCAATTTCTAAATAAATGGGAATTTTCTAGATATCATTAGTAATTTTTAATTTAATTCTGTTTTGGTCAGAGAGCACACTCTGTATAGTCCAATCTTTTGAAATTTATTTCGATTCATTTTATGCTTCAGCATAGTTGATCTTGGTGAACATGCCATTTGTTCTTGAGAATAATATATATTCTCCAGTTATTAGCTGTCCTATGAATATCAATTAGTTCAAGATTGTTGATAATGTTGCTCAGATCTTCTTTATTCTTCCTGATTTTTTGTCTACTTGTTCTATCAATTATTGAGAGAGAGATGTAAAAATTCCCAACTATGTGTATTTGTCTGTTTCTCCCTTAGTTCAATCAGTGATTTTTCACATATATTGTGGATGATACGTTGTGAAGAGTCTGGATTATGCTGTTTTCCTTTCAAGAGCACTGAGTTTTATTCTGGCATGTAGTTCATTTACTGCCAGCTATTCTTGATCCTGCCAAGGCTTGTTTTTTTGGTTTATTAGGGTGAGACTAGAGGAACTGTTACTCTAGGACATGGTCCATCCTCCTAAATTATGGTTTTCTTGTGTCTCACCTGAATTCCCAGGGTATCAGTGAAGTCTCTTCACTCTGGCTGGACCAATATTCCAACATCAGCTAGAACTGCATTGCCTCTAGTATCTTCATTTCACTCTCAATGCTGTAGTAACCTTTTTCTATTAGGCCTATAGAGTCGCACCCTGTACATGTAAAAGCAAGGCTTTGGCCAAGGACCCACTGGAACCCCACGTAGATTTATGGCACCTCCCCCTCTGTGTAGCTTCTTTCTCTTCAGTACTCTGCCTGGCAAATTCCAGCTGTTCCAGTAGCCTCAAACTGAAAAATCTGCTTCATTAGCTCAGGAGTATTACCATGCTTCATTTGAGGTTCATTTCCCTGTGCTGTGGTCTGGAAATTGTCCTCAGGCAGATAACAAGGTTAATCAATCATGGTTTTACACTGCCTATTGTCTTGTGCCTGAAAACTACTGTCTTAAATATTTGTTCAACTTTATAGTTGTTTAGAGTGAGAAGATAAGTCTGACACTGGTTTCTCTATAATGACTGAAAGTAGAAGTCCTCAATGATTTTTTCTTTCATTTACAATAGCTCTATTTTAAGCTTCTTTAAATCTTCCTGATAATATTTCATAGTATCCTGCTCTTATATTATGGATTCAATTCCTATAGCCTCATGTGCGTGTGAAAGCTGGACAATGAATAAGGAAGACTGAAGAATAATTGATGCATTTGAATTGTGGTGTTGGTGAAGAATACTGAAAATACCACGGACTGCCAAAAGAATGAACAAATCTGTCCTGGAAGAAGTGCAGCTGGAATGGTCTTTAGAAGTGAGAATGGCCAGACTTTGTCTCATGTGCTTTGGTCATGTTGTCAGATGAGACTAGTCCCTAGAGAGGGATATCATGCTGGTAAAGTAGATGGTCAGTGAAAAGGGGAAAATTCTCAACAAAGTGGATTGACACAGTGGCTACAACGATGAGCTCAAGCATAGCAAGGATTGTGAGGTTAGCTCAGGACCCAGCATTGTTTCCCTCTGTTGTATATAGGGTTGCTATGGGTCAGAGCTGACTCAATGGCACCTAACAACAACAACAATAATTCCTTTATCACTTTTAACCTTATAAAATTCTTATTTTAAATTCCCATTTGGAATATCTTATTACCTCTACTTACTCTAGTATGAATTTTCCTTTTTTTGATTGCTGGACTGCCTTGGCATATGATATTCCCATTTGTTTTATAACGTTTGTTTGTGAGGTCATTTTAGTAGCAGTTATATTCTTTGGAAGTTCTTCATGTGTTCTGTGATAGCTTCTCAGTGGGACTGTTTTGTTTTTGCCTCTGCCAAGGACATATGGAATTCACAAATTCAAATTAGATTTTAGATTGACTTGCGGTCCATGTTTGTCCACCATGTGGATAGTTCAACTTTGGATCTCATACCCATGGAGGCACAATCACCACTCATGAATGGTGCAATGCCTTTTTAGCAGTCTAGCCTCTTTCTTTATGACATTTAGCAAGATCATTTTCTTGATGTCAAACTCAGGTATGTATTTTTAATATTTTGTGTGGCATTTCTATGCATTTGTAATAGGAGTAGCAGGCCAATTTGATGAGAAATCTCAGTGCTGATCCTTTACCTGAGTTACCTATACACCATGTCCTTCTACGAGCCCTACTTTTGCCCTACACAACTACCATATCTCTCCTTGAAACCTAATCAGAGCTAATTAAAACAATTTCTAACAAGTATGAGCATTTACTATCTGTAAAGCATTGAGCTTGACACAATATTAGTTCATTTAATCCTCACAACAACTCTTTAAGGTAGATTCTAATGATCCATATATTTTCTAGCCTGATGCCATCACATTGATTCTAACTCACGGTGGCCCCATATGTAACTGCTAACAACAAATTCAGAATTCACTTGATCCGCGATGACATCTGACATCAATCCAACTACCTTTCAGTAAAACTAAACACTGTGGTTCATCTAAAAGATGCTATTATCGCCTGAGCCTGGCAGGATTGCTTCATTGATATGTTTCAGACG
>NW_006921939.1:2041129-2045480 GCF_000298275.1 Orycteropus afer afer | reverse complement strand
AGAACTCCACACTTTCTGTGCAATTTTTCTGTAAACCTAAAATTTGTTCTAAAAATCAATGTATTAAAATAGAAAAAAAATACTTAGAACATAGTACAATAAAGGAGTCTGCAATTCCCTGTTCCCTGGTCTATTTGGCCAGTGTAGGCAATCAACCTGGACAGAATTGGTGCTTCCAAGTGGTCTTTAAACAGTCAGAGTTATTTGCTTTACTTGTTTTTACATTAGATACTCACAATCTCGGCAGGCTACTTGCAAATCTTCTCTTAGTGTTGAATAGGCCCAAGCCTAATAGCCTTTCTCATAACTGTCAATCCCTCAGACCGTAAATCCCAAGGAGGGTATTTGAATTTGGGGTATAGGAGTAAAAAAGTACTCAGCTAATTGGTATAAGCTCTCTACCTGAAAGGGAGTTTGTGTGAATTAGATGAATCATGTTTCTCTCCATCTGTTCACTAAATGATCCCTAGTAGCCTCACTGCATGTCTTGGCTTTTCTATGTACCTAACTTACTACTAAAAAGACACTAGGGAAAATTGGAGCCCAGCATTCCTAAGCCTTCTGAAGGTGAGAAGTCTTATGGAAGGAGACTATATGAGTATGATCTTTGAAATCACACTAGCTATTTCTGAAAAGTCTCAAAGTTATGTGTAATTTTGCCTGTAGTTCCTCCTGACTCTAAAAGCTTGAATTACAAGCATGATTGTAAAGCATTTCTTAATACCCAGCTGTTAAGTATTTTATTTGACTTCCTTGGTTTTTGTTAATTCACTTTGGGTTCTCTGAGTTTCAGTGGCCTCAAAAATGTAGCATAATTGAACTTACTCAGACCTCTGTCTTTGCATTTGGCTGCCTAGAAAATCAGGTCCTTTTCAAAACTAAAGTCTAAAAGTATTTTTCTATTCTGCTTTCATGAAACCAAATGTGGTGGTATTTTTAAAAAGCTATGCAAATAATTGAAATTATTTCAATTTGACAGGATATCCAAAGAAACAAGGGTAGGCTTCATTTTTTATTTTCCTGTTAAAATTGAGTTCATTTTTAGGGGTAGTTTTTACTAAATCAGTGTTTAATACTGTTTAATACTGTCTGTTGCCCAAGTCATCACATAGAAAAAATCTTGCCCTTTTCCTCCTGACAACACAGACCCTCCAAATATGCCTCTGTTTCCTCCTCAATTTGATCCATGAAGACAACACACCCATCTTTCTTTGGCAGTCCTTGCTCAGTGTCTTTTCTGAGTCTTAAACAGAGATTGCTGTTATCTGGACTACAGAACCAGAACGTTTGAAAGGGAGGAGTGGAGAGAAAAATGAACCATAGATACTATCAGTGTTAACACTGTAAGTACTGATGAGTCATGGATATGGAGGAGGAGCAGGAATTAGGAGCTCTGAGGTGGGAGGCAGTTCTGGGAGCTAGTGTGAAAGATAAGCTGGGTGTGCAAACAGAGACCATAGGTCAGAGCATGGAAGGTGCACATAGTCTAGGTAACATTCAAACAATATTTATTGAGCACACACTATGTGTCAAAACGATTTCAGATGCTTCAGATATGGCAATGAATAAGATAGACTCAAGTCCCTGCTGTCCTGGAGCTTGCATTCTATTGCCATGCCCTGCCAGTTACATCATCTAAATGCTTAGATTTTGTCCTTTTATTTCCAGTACCTCTGCCATAATCCTAGTCTAGCCTCAAATACTCTCCTGAGCAAACATTATCAATTGCCTCCTAACTACTTTCCCCCACTTCAGGTTAACATCCTTGAAACAAATTAATCTTTCTAAAGCAAACCTCTAAGGATGCTACTCTGCTCCAAAAGAGTTTTCCTTTAATCCAGTAGTTTACCATTACATTTACTCCTCACTTATCGATGATCTTATTATCCCACATTTTGCATTTATTGCAATAGTAAAAAAAAATCTACTACCCAAATGTTTTGCACATTAACAACATACATCTGGCAATAATGAATGCCAAAGTGCAAGGCTAGAGTAATGTTTGCTGTGATGGTTAAGGTTATGTATCTACTTGATTGATTCTCAGTGATTTGGCGGTTATGTAATGATGTAATTTGGCAGTTATGAATGACTTAGTCATCCTCCATTTTGTGATCTGATGTAGTCATCCTCCATTTTTGCATAATGGCAATTTTCACATAATGACCGGGTCTTTGGAACCTAACCATGTCAATAAGTGAGGAGTTGATGCATTTTGAATTAATCCTAAACTCTAGCTTGACATTTAGAACCATTCACAATATGGCCCCAGTCTGCCTTTCCAGCCTTGTCCACACCCTTGACCTACACTACCCCTACATTTCAGCCACTCTGCTTTCACATCCCAACCTTTTGCCTACCTTATTCTCTTTGACTTGAATTCCTCTATCCCCACAAACAATCCCATATATCCAAATCAAACGTATCTTTTTAAGTCCAATTAACAATGAAGTGGGCAATCACTGACAAAATGTATGTTCAGTTCTCCTCTCAGCTATATGCTCCTTTCCCCCACAGAAGGATCTTCCCAGCCACTCTCACTCTTGTCACGCTCTCTCACAAGGATAGGAACCGAGTCTAGGTGCTGGGGCTTCCACTGCCTGTGGACAGACCTACTAGACAGTGCTCCAGCTGACTTTCAAGTACCACATGTTCCAGATACCCTGAACTGTCCCAATGAAACGATTTTTCCCTTGGTTCTAGATCCCTGCTCTTCCTTGTTTGCCACATGTGGTTACCAAGAAACTTTATATCTTGTAGCTAAGGTTCAGAAAGACAATAACGGCTTTGACTTCATCTATCAGCTCCACCATGTTTCCTCCCCTCTGGCTTGCTTCTTTGGCTAGTTGCTAAAACTATTAAGTGTGAAAAATTACACTCAGTAAATTGTCTGCTTAAAAGGCTATAGTAGTATATGTTAAGAGCTTACTATAAGTGCCAAAACTTGAAAACTTCAGATAGCCTGTCTTCGCCTTCTCTACTCTGTCCATTGTCCCAGGCTGTCCAGAATCCAGGAAGGCAGAAATACTGCATCCTGTAGTAACTGGTGTCGGCATTTATATGGACAACCCCATGAAAGTGGTGATTCACGTTTGCTGACCTGTGGATGGATTAACTCTCACCCTTGTCTTCCTTCAATATTTTCAAACAATGTTCCATAAAGCTTCAGTTGTTTTTAGTAGTAAATGTGAAATAATTATATAGTAACATGTGAAGATGCTTATAGTATTAAAATGATGGTGATATGATAAATAATATTCTGCATACCAGACACTGTGCAAGCACTTTGTCTATATCATCTTAATTGTTTCAACAACTCTATAAGATGGGACTACACTATTACTGTCTCTATTTAACAAATGAGAAAACTTAAGTGCACAGAGATATAGTAACTGGGACACCACAACACAGCTAATAAGTGGGCAGAATCTTGACATCTGTGGGTTGTGTTCCTATAGTCCTCACTCCCTAGGATATAAACTCCAAAACCCCTCTTCTGATTCTCTGAGCCCCTGCCTAACTACATGGATCCCTCGTGGCACAGTGATTAACGTACTTGATTGCTAAGTGAAAGGTCAGCAGTTTGAATCCAGCAGCCACTCCATGGAAGAAAAATGGAACAGTCTGCTTTCATAAAGATTTACAGCCTTGGAAACCCTAGGGGGCAGCTCCACCCTGTCCTATCGGGTCACTGTGAATGAGAATAGACTTGACAGCAGTGGGTTTGGGGTGTAAATTTGAATAACTCTGCTCCTCTTCTCATTGTAATTTCTGAATATTGCTGAACAGATATTCTCTTCTTTAATCAAGTTAATAATCCCCTCTGTGGAGAATAGTATTTCTTCAATTTAAAAGGTCTTTTATTTTCCACTATTCCCAGGCCTTCACCCTCTTCAAAGGCCACTTTAAAACTCACCTACCGTAGTTTCCTAGTACTGCTGTAACAGAAATACCATAAGAATATGGCTTTAAATAACAGACATTTATTTTCTCACAGTTCTGGAGGATAAAATCTAAATCAAAGTCTTGGCCATGTCAATACCTTCCTTGTTGGTAGTGCTGGGCGTTCCGTGGTTCCTTGGGTTGTAGATGATCCTCATATGGCAACTGTCTTCCCCCCACATCTGTGGGTATCTATGTGTCTAATCTGCTGTGTTTTTTAACTCAGAAGTGATTCAATTTAGAACTTATCCTACTTGAGTATGCGCCAATTAACATAACAAAGAAAACCTTATTTCCAAATTGGATTATATCCACAGGTATAAGGTTAGGATTCCAACACATATTTTAGGAGAACACAGTTTAATCCATAATATTACCTTCCTAGGAAACTTTGCATGACCAACCCCTT
>NW_006921939.1:2033267-2038083 GCF_000298275.1 Orycteropus afer afer | reverse complement strand
AGAAGGGACCATTCCCTGGAGAAGGATGTCATGCTTGGTAGGGTGCAGGGTCGACAAAAGAGGGGGAGGCCTTCAATGAGATGGATTGACATGGTGGCTGCGATGATGTGCTCAAGTATAGCAGGGATCGTGGAGCTGGAGCAGGATTGGGCAGTGTTTCGTTCTGCTGTGCATGGGGTTGCTATGAGTCGGAAACGACTCAATGGCACCTAACAACAACAACAACAACAACACAATATTATAATGAAATGTACAAAGACCTGGAGTTAGAAAACCAAAATGGAAGAACACGATGGGCATTTCTCAAGCTGAAAGAACTGAAGAAAAATTTCAAGCCTCAAGTTGAAATATAGAAAGATTTTATGGGCACAATATTGTCTGAGGCAGGGAAGCATCAAAAGAAGATAGAAGGAATACACAGAGTCATTGTATCAAAAAGAATTGGTCAATGTTCAACTATTTTAGGAGGTAACATATGGTCAAGAGCCAATGGTATTGAAGAAAGAAGTCCCAGCTGCACAGAAGTAATTGGTGAAAAGCAAGGGTCTCAGAAATGACGGAATACCCATTAAGATGTTTCAACAAATGGATGCAGCACTGGAAGCACTTACTTGTTTATGGCCAACTGCTTGGAAGAGATTGATATTTGTGCCTGTGATGGTTATATTTGTATGTCAACTTGGCTAGGCCTGGTTGAGTGGCTGGGCAACTAGATGTAGTATTCCCCACGGTAAGACTAGTAATCAACTCCATGGTGGAATCTACTGGGAGCAGCTGAGCAGCTGCCATTGGGTATGTGGTCTCCTTCCTGTATATAAGGAGAAGCTTTGAGAATGGTCTCTAGCCTTTGGCACACTTGGACCCTGCATGTAGCTGTGTCGTTGCTCAGCAGCCTGCTATGCTCTGCTGACCTTGAAACTTACAGTGGACTTAAGTTAATGGTCTGCCATGTGGATTGGTAACATCGGGACTGTGCCTTTTTACTTGTCAACCTTGGGCTTGTCAGCCTCAGCAGCCAGCAGCTGTCTGAGTGAAGAAATGCCTCTAGCTCCAGTGGGCCGGGAGCAGGAGGCACAGCTGGATCCCAAGGTTGAGGGGCTTTCACCCAGCCCCTAGAGCCTGGCACTTTGAACTTGGACTTAAAGCCTCCAAATTGTAAGAATAAACTCCTGTTTTTTAAGGCCATCCCATTTGTGGTATATTTCTTGTCAGAGTGGCACTAGGTAACCAGAACAGTGCCCATTCCAAAGAAAGGTGATCCAACAGAATATGGAAATTATCCAACAATATCATTAATATCACACACAAGTAACATGTTGTTGAAGACAATTTAAAAAGTGTTGCAGCAGTATATTGACAGGGGAACTTCCAGAAATACAAGTTGGATTCAGAAGAGGATGTGGAACAAGAGATATCACTGCTGATGTCAGATAGACTTTGTCTGAAAGCAGAGAACACCAGAAAGATGTGTATTTGTGTTTCATTGTGAATCCACAAAAGCATTTGACTATGTGGATTATAACAGATTATGGATAACATTGTGAAGAATGGGAATTCCAGAACACTTAATTGTTCTCATGAGGAAGTTGTACAAAGACCAAGAGGCTATCATTCAAACAGAACAAGGGGATACTACTTGGTTTAAAATCAGGAAGGGTGTATGTCAGGGTTGTATCCTTTCAACATACTTATTCGATCTGTATGCTGGGTAAATAATCCAAGAAGCTGGACTATATGAAGAAGAGGGCAGCATCAGGATTGGAGTAAGAGTCGTTTACAACCTGCAATATGCAGATGACACAACCTTGCTTGCTGAAAGTGAAAATTACTTGAAGCACTTACTGATGAAGATCAAAGCCTTTAGTATGGATTACATCTCAACTTAAAGAAAGTGAAAATCCTTTCAACTGGACCAATAAGCAACATCATGATAAATGGAGAAAAGATTGAAGCTGTCAGGGATTACGTTTTACTTGGATCCATAGTCAACACCCATGGAAGAAACAGTCAGGAAATTAGATGGTGTATTGCACTGGGAAAATCTGCTGCAAAAGACCTCTTTAAAATGTTAAGAAGCAAAGAAGTCACTTTGAAGACTAAGGTGCACCTGACTCAAGCCATGGAATTTTCAACCATCTCATAAGCATGTGAAAATGCACATTGAATAAGGAAGACTGAAAAAGAGTTGATGCTTTTGAATTGTGTGTGGTGTTGTCGAATACTGAAAATACCATGGACTGCGAGAAGAATGAACAAATCTCTCCCCGATGAAGTGTAGCTGGAATGCTTCTTGGAAGCGAGAATGGCTAGAGTTTGTCTCACGTACTTTGGTTATGTTGTCAGAAGGGACCATTCCCTGGAGAAAAATAACATGTTTTGAAAAGTACAGGGTCAGTGAAGAAGGGGAAGACCCTCAACAAGATGGACTGACACCATAGCTGCAATGATGAGCTCAAGCTTAGAAAGGATCATGACGATGCAGGACCTGGCAATGTTTTGTTCTGTTGCACACAGGGTCACTATGAGTCGAAGGCAACTCGATGGCACCTAACAACAACAACAGCACAGCCTCACAGGGGCAGTGGCTGTTCAGTGGTTGAATCCTCCCCTTCCATACAGAAGACGTGAGTTTGATTCCCAGCCAATGTACCTCATATGCAGCCACTACCCCATCTGTCAGTGGGGGCTTGTGTGTTTCTACAATGCTGAACAGGTTTCAGTAGAGCTTCCAGACTAAGACAGACTAGGAAGAAAGATGTGTGATCTGCTTCTGAAAATCAGCCAATGGAAACCACATGGACCACAACCCATCATGGGGATGGCACAGGACCAGACAGCCTTTTGTCCAGTTGTCCATGGGGTCTCCACGAGTCAGGGGTCAACTACAGGACAACTAAAAATAACAGTATAGTCTCACTTTAACAGGAAATAGAGCAAGGTTAGCCTTGGAGTAGACTAACTTGCCTTTTCCTTCTCAGCTCTGCTATTTACTTCCTGTGTGACCTGAAGGCAAATCGTGTAACTTTGCTGAGACTCAGCATGGTCTGAAAAATGGGAATAATAATAATAGTCATCACAGAGGGTTGGTGTGGGGATGAAATGGGACAATGTATGTGAAGCATTCTCAAAAAGGGTGACTGATTGTGTAGTTGTTGCTAGACTTTGTCAGCAAAATGTAAATTAATTGGTAGCCACATAGCCCTAAAACAGGTATTGTTTTCCGGTTACTCAATCTCTACCAGGAAAATTAATTTCGATATGATTTCCATGTTGAAAGCAGGTTTTTAAATGGTTATTTGGTATGTTCAACTGTATGGCAGTAACAAACAATTTTCAGGCAACAAATGAAATAATAGCTGGGAGGAAAAACAGTAACACTGCTGCAACTGAAAATGGTTACTTCAGTGGTTATTTACAGAAATTCTCTTTAGGGGGAAGAATAAACCAACAGCAAAAGTGGAAGTGAGAGCTATTTTAACATATGGCTTAATGCCAGAAATATCCTGAATCAATAAAATGCATTGCCTATTTAGCATTAATGTATATTTTTTCCATTTCAATGACAATTATTTGTGGGTGGAAAATGCATAAAAAATATGTGTTCAAGTGAGGGAAAATGAGTCTTAACTTAATTTCAAAAATATAAACTGATTTGTTTTGAAACTCAATGAAAACAAATTTGTTTTGGAGCTGACACCTAATATTTTGCATTACAGCCTAAAGCCTAGTTTCTTAGTCAAATAATAAACCCATTAAGATAGAAGTAAGAAACGGAAATACTGACACACTCGTCACTCCACACTGAGCAAGTACATGGTCTGAAATTAATGCTATTTGAGTCCCGAGTTTCCATAAATCTTTTACATATTTGTAATGCTGCTCAGTGTTTTTCAAGAGAATTTTTTAAAAAGTGAGTAGGGAAGAAAAAGAAAGAAACCTAAACATTGGATCCTAGTCCTGGCCAACTTGGCTTCTCTTCACCAATACTGAATATATACATACTGAAAGGTCAGATTACATCGTAATTACAGTGTTCTACCAGCAAACATGAAGAACAAAAGCCAAACAAAAAGACTTGTCCTTTAATATTTCCTTCATGGGGCATAAACATTTAATTGTCCCTTGTACTATTTGAATGTTCTCTCCCGAGATACATGTGGTACTGTGTCTTGCAGCAGAATCTAGATTGTTCTTGGCATGCTTCAGACCCAGGCATCCACAGAGGAACAGTTGGAGGGAAATAATATTTTTTATGAAAAGAGTATACTCTCTGTGCTTTTGTGGTTTTCATTCTTTGTTAGGTCTCCTTGTCTACACCATGATTCTTTTCCCCAACCCACCCACTCTTAGAATCTACAGTCTTCTTCAAGAAGTTCCTCTCTCAACTTTCTATTTCCTAACTATGGTCCTCCCTAGCCATTGGCTTTTCTTCTGTCCAAATTTTCCCATGTACATGACTCCAGCTCTGGCTCTCACAGTGATCTCTCCCTGGAAACCCAGTCCCATTTTTCCAACTGCCAGCTTTACATCCCCCATGTCAGTTGTCCTCTGTCACTTCAAAATCAAGCTTATTCCTATTTGAACACATTACCTTTACCCTAAAACTACATCCTTTCTCTGCTGTCTCCCCAGTCATTCCAGCTTGAAATCTTGGAGCTAGCTAGTCCATTTTGACTCTTCTCTTGTCGTCTTGTGCCACAAACTCACTGCCGTCAAGTCAATTCAACTCATAGTGACCCCTCCTTGGGTTTCTGAGGTGATATCTCTATGGAAGTAGATTGCCCAATCTTCCTTCCAAGGAGTGGCTGGTGGGTTT
>NW_006921939.1:2031180-2032322 GCF_000298275.1 Orycteropus afer afer | reverse complement strand
TTTTTATGATTTTGAGTTTTGTTCCACATTTTTCTTCCACTCTATCCAGGATCTCCTTCATCAATCCCCCTCTGAGTGGTTGACAGTGGTAGCTAGGCACTCTCTAGTTCTTCTGGTCTCGTAGTCATATAGGCTGAGAATCAATCGCAAGGTGTACCAGTCCCTTGGACTAATTGTTTCTATGCATCTTTGGTTTTCTTCATTCTTCTTTGCTCTGAACAAGGAGAGACCATCGTTGTTGATGCTTCATTTTTCATGGCATTTTGGTGTTGGTACACTTTCTATTCCTGATTCCAATACTGGAGTCTAGGCTCTCATCACCTTAAGATCATGAGTTCACTTTGGAGATAACCATTGTGTCCTTTAAGTTGAACAATTTCCCTGATCACTGTATCTGAGGGTAAGCTGGAATGATTGTTGAGGTTAAGTAGGGAAACTTAGTCTTAAATCTTGTAACCAAAGTCTTAAAAACTTCAGGGAAATAACACATCTGCAGTGTTATTTACATAAGAGAATGATGCATATGATTAATAACAACAAAATTTAAAAGAGCTAATAGACTTTACAGGAGCTCTGGTAGTGTAATGCCTAAGGCACTTGACTGCTAACCAGAAGGCTGGTGGTTCAAACCCACCAGCCACTCCCCGGAAGGAAGATGGGGCAATCTACTTTCGTAGTGATACTGCCTCAGAAACCCAAGGAAGGGTCACTATGAGTCGGGTCTGACTCGACAGCACATAACAACAACAAAAATAGACTTTACAACCATAATAAAATAAGAGTACCAAAACATAAGTCAAAGGAAGAAAAGTACAAAGTATAATCAGTTTTATAACTAAACATTTACTTTGATCTCATGTTCACAGATCATTTATAGTTATTTTTAATAAAACAGCTAAATGTTATTTATAGTTCTTGGTTGATTTTTACTTTCTACTCCCTTCCTACTTTGTTGGGGACCCTAGGTGTGGATTTCAGAGCAGCCAATGACCTGTTAAAGAAATGAGTTAAAAATAGGTTCCATCCAACCCACACCTGTGGTTTCCAGCCAAACAATGTACAGGCATGTGAGTTAAACATTTACCTCAAGTAGACACATGCCCTGGAGAGAACAATCATGGGAGAAGGAAGGGCTGCTTATG
>NW_006921939.1:2027001-2030910 GCF_000298275.1 Orycteropus afer afer | reverse complement strand
CCATCCAAACACTCACTTTTGTGCCACTTTCTGCTATAACAGGTATTCCTTTGAATTACTCTTCAGAGTAAGTTTATACAGCAAGTCTTAAACTGAAACAACATGATTCTCTTAGTTTCTGTAAGGAATAAACCTCTATGAACTGTCTATGCCTTTTTCTCTACATGTGTAAACTGGATATGGATGAGAAGGAGATGGAGTTATTGCCCCCTGTGTCAACAGAATCCCAGCAAGCTCCTCAAAGTGAAACTAATGAATTATTTTACATATTTTTTTTTTAAGAAAAACCCACTGGAACTGGATTACCCAATAAATAGGCAAAACATAGACACCAACAAAGGACTCCCAAAAATTGGAATAAAGCTTTTGAAATCACTTCATATTGAATATTTCTTAATAGAACTTAAGTATCTAAGGGTGATTAAAAAAATAAAACTTAGTTGAACTTCATTATACTCATTTTATAGTTTAGTGATGCTTTTTATTCTAAATATCATATGGGAGTGGAAGCTATAATCTTTTTAAATATATTTTTTTACTGTGGAAAAATATATATAACATAAAATTTGCCATTCTAAATATACACTTCAGTGATATTAATTACATTTACCATGATGTGAAACCATTGCCACCAACTATTTCCAAAACTTGTTCATCACCCCAAACATAAACTCTATACCCATTAAGCAATAACTTTCCTTTCTTGCCTCTCTCGGTCTCTAGTAAACACTGATCTACTTTCTGTCTATATTAATTGCTAGTCTAGTTATTTCATATAAGTGGGGTCATATATTTGTCTTTTGTATCTGATTTAATTCTTTTAGCATAATGTTTTCAAAGTTCACCCATTTGGTAGCATATACCAGAACTTCATTTCCCCTTATAGATGAGTGGTATTCTGTTGTATATATGTACCAAATATTGTTTACCCATTCATCTGTTGATGGGCAGTTGAATTGTTTCCACCTTTTGGCTATTGTGAATACTACTGTAATTAATAATTTTGTACAAGTATCTGAGTCTCTGCTTTCAAGTCTTTTTGGTATATACTAGGAGCATAATTACTGGGTCATATGGCAATTCCATAGGTTGGAATTGACTCAACAGCAATTAACAATAACAATGGTAATTCCGTGTTTAACTTTCGGGAGAACTACCAAACTGTTTTCCACAGCAGCTGCACCATTTCACATTATCACCATAATGCGTAAGTGTTCCAATTTCTCCACATTCTTACCAACAATTGTTATTTTCCAATTTTTGATAATAGCTATTCTAGTGGGATATAATCTTTTCAGTCTTCCATTTAAAGCCTATAAAAGTCTTCCTCTGAGGCAAACTTTTATATACGGGTGGATAGATGTGTGGACAGGCTGAACAATTAGGTATGTCTATGCAAGGGGGAGTGTGCCCATGACCATGTATAGGGTTGGTAGATAATGTTTCTACAAGTGTATTTGCATGTTCTGTAAGAATTTCCAGGTGTATAACAGAGCTGACAAGGGACAAGGTTGTAGTCACTTCTTGACCACAGCCACCTACCCAGAGGGAGCAAGTAGTTGGACCTGTGGGCTCAGGACCATAGTCACAGGGGACATCAAGCTCAATTGGCATAACATACAACATAAAAACATTGTTCTGCATCCTTCTTTGGTGAATAGTAACTGGGAACTTAAAAGGTTTTAAGTGGTCATCTAGATGCAACGATGGGTCTCTCCTTGTCAAGAGCAAAGAAGAATGAAGAAAACCAAAGATTCATGGAAACAAGTAGTCCAAGCAACTGGTACACCATGCAAACCTCAGCCTATATGACTATGAGATCAGAAGAACTAGATGGTGCCTGCTACCACTGTCAACCACTTGGAGGGGGATCTATATAGGAAATCCTGGATAGAGAGGAAGAACAATGTGGAACAAAACTCAAAATCATTGGGGAAAAAAAGAGGGGGTGGATCCGGTTTGCTGGTCTGATAGAGCCTGGTAGAACCACTAAGACAATGGCCCATAGCTTACCTTCAGGTCTGGAATTGAACCCACTCCTGTGGCTTCCAGCCAAACAAAAGACAGGCATATGAGCTGAACTTTTGGTAGATACACTCTTTGGAGAGATCAATCATAGGAAAATAGAAGGGCTATCAATCACAGGGAGATACCTCGAGGGACAAGAGTGCATGCGAGGGAAGGACAGACGGCTATGGGGAAGAAGTGGGAGGAGAGCTGTTGCATTGTGGGAGATTACAATCAATGTCATGAGATAAAGTGTATGTGAACTGCTGTGTGGAAGATGATTTGCTCTGTAAACTTTCACCCAAATCACAATAATTTGTATTAAAAAAAAAATGTCTTCAGGGAGTTTGGGTAAGATGGTGGAATAGGCAGAAAGACTGCACAGACCCTCTTCAACAAAAAAGGGGAACCAACTAACACAGATACAGAAGGTAATCCTGGACACCTGAGCCTTGAAAGGAAGGATAGAGAAGTGGACTAAACTCCAACTAGCAGAAGAATTTGCATGAAAACACCAAAAAAGGAGACATATGGAGCTGTGCTCTAGCAGTGATTCTGACAACACAGACAGCTTGGATATTGCTGAGTGGTGGTAGGACATAAGAATTAACCTAAAAATTGGCCCTGCTAGCCAGGGACTGCAAGGAGGAGTGCTCTTGTGGCTAGGGAGTAAAAGGGGAAGCAGTGAAGATGAAGACATGCTGAGCTGTGGACTTTTGCCTGTCCAGAGGGTGCAGCCATTTTGAACGTTTACAAGCAGCTTGACCATTTTAGATATTTAAAGCGACAACATTCTACCAGATTACTGAGACTGAAGAATGACTTCCACTTGCCAGGAAGCCCAAGGATATTCCGGACTTGAACAACTGGAAAGGTGCAAACTTCCATTGTTACTTTTATATACCATACCCTCTTGGTGAATGGAGGTGCGGCCATCCCTCACAACCACCCACTTTCTGGGCTGGCAGGAATTACATTCCAGTCTGTGTGCTCAGACGGAGCCTGGGTGCCCTGCCCCAATTTTTTTTTTCTGTTATTTAGTTTGTTTGTTTTTGTCTCTTTTAAAACTACTATTATTATTATTATTACTTTTGTCTTTTTTACTATTATTCTTTATTTTTCCCCTCCCAGGTTATAGTTTTCAGCTTTCTTTCTTTTCCCTGTTCCTAGTTGCATTGTTTTTCTTTCTTTTGGTTAACCCTGTTCCTTGTTTTTCTTTTTGCATTTTTCCCATTTATTTCTTCATTATTCGCCTTCTCTACCTTTTTCTCTTATTGCTCTTGCCCCAAATGTTGCGGGTTTTTTTTTTTTTTTCTTCTTTTTCCCTTTTTGGTTACTGTTCCTGTGTGATTACATGGTGTATTTTTTGTCCATTTGCTTTTACTTTGTTGATGGTTATTCAATTGTTATTTTTGTCTAATGGAGTAGAAGACAGTGATAGTCCCCATACAACACAACTACACCTACACCCCCTGCAGCTTCACTTACTGATTGAGAGCCACCAATTACTTCTCCAACAGACCAATGATAAACAACCACCAAGAAGAGCCTGACTCACCCTTGGCTGCTTTTCACAAATAGTTAATGGAGATCTAAATACAATAACACCATGTTGTCTCCAAGACAACAGACCATCACAGTCCACACAAAGAAGCAAGATAAAGTGGTAGAAACAAGGGAGCAGAATACAGACCCAGAACGCATCCCTGAGGAAGAAGTAGCATTGGAACTCTCTGATAAGGAACTCAAAATAATTATATTTAGGTATCTTCAATGATTGAGAAACAGACCAAGGAAAACACAGACAAAACTGTAGAAGAATTTTGGAAGAAAATACAAGAACAAAATGACAAAATAAATGAAAAATTAGAAATGATTCTAAATCTACAGATAGAAATCCAG
>NW_006921939.1:2007223-2007708 GCF_000298275.1 Orycteropus afer afer | reverse complement strand
TTTAAATGGGTAAAAGACTTGAACAGAAAGGAAGATATACATGGCCAATTAAACACTTAAACAAGCCCTCAGTATCATAATTCATCAAGAAAATGGGTGTTAAAATCACATTGAGATACCAAAAAACAGAAAATCTTTCCTTGTCACTAGTTACAATTCTGTCACTAGTAAAAAAAAAAAAAAAAAAAGAGTTCTAGTCGTGGAGTGCCTAAGGCATTTGACTACTAACCAGAGGGATGGCGGTTCAAACCCACCAGCCTCTCCTCGGAAGAAAGATTGGGCAAGCTACTTCTGTAGAGATACCATCTAGGAAACCCTAGGAGGGGTCACTATGAGTTGGAACCAAGTAAACAACAGTGAGTTGTGTTTTTTTTTTCTTTTTTTGGCTTGTTATTGTTGTTGTTGTTGTTATGTGCCATCAAGTCGGACCCAACTCATAGCGACCCCTCCTTGGGTTTCCAAGGTGGTATCACTACGGAAGTAGA
>NW_006921939.1:2003504-2006756 GCF_000298275.1 Orycteropus afer afer | reverse complement strand
TGTTATGTGCCATCGAGTCGGACCCGACTCATAGCGACCCCTCCTTGGGTTTCTGAGGCAGTATCACTACAGAAGTAGATTGCCCCATCTTCCTTCCGAGCTTAATATACCTTTTTATAGTCTTTTACTTTCAAACTGTTTTTCTCTTTGAATCTAAAGTGAGTCTGTTGTATACAGCGTGTACTTGTATCACACTTACCCATTATGCCAATCTCCTTCCTTTAAGTGGAGAGTTTAATCCATTACATTGAAAGTAATTACTGATAATAATTGACTTCAGCCATGTTGCTATTTGTTTTCTAGATACTTTATATCACTTTTGCTCTTCAATTCGCCTATTTATTGCCTTATTTTGTGTTAAATAGGTAATTTCTTATGAGCTGTTTTGATTTCCTTCTTATTTCTTTTAATGTATATTATTTAGTTATTTTCTCAGTGGTTCCCCTGGAAATTACAGTTAGTATCATAATTTATATTAACTAGTTTAGATTCATATCAACAATTTCAATAGCCAACAAAAAATTTACTCCTATATGGCTCCACACCCCCACACACACACTTTTTATGATGCTTTATTACAAATTATGTCTTTATACAGTGTGCTCATCAACATAGATTTGTAATTGCTTTATGCAGTTGTATTCTAAATCAAATAGGAATAGAAGTTACAAAAATAAAATACATTGCTCCAACTCACTGCCATCGAGTTGATCCTGACTCATAGCAACCCCCATTGGGTTTCTGAGGCTGCAAATCTTTACGGAAGTAAATTGCCCATCTTCCTTCTGCAAAGTGGCTGGTGGGTTTGAACTGAGGACCTTCTGGTGAGCAGCCAAATGCCTTGTCCACTAAGACACAAGGAAAAAAAATCTTCACACCTTCAAGCTCAAATGAAATAACACTATATTGTAACTTGAATCCACAATAAGAAATAAGGAACACTGGTAATACTATCTTTTATTATATTTTTTTGTCTTATACATTAGTGGGATATATTAGGCTATAATGGCCCATTAGCATTTCTTATGGGGAAGATCCACTAGCGATGAACTCTCTCAGTTTTCGTACCTAGGAATGTCTTAATTTCTCCTTTGTTTTTGAAGGATGCTTTTGCTAAATATAGAATTCTTGGTTAAGTCTTTTATTTATTTTTCACTGCTTTGAGCATGTCATCTCACTGCTTTCTGGTTTCTATGGTTTCTGGTGATAAATCAGCTACTAATTTAGGAGCTCCTGTAGCATAGTGCCTAAGGCACTTGACTGCTAACCAGAAGGGTGGCAGTTCAAACCCACCAGCCACTCCTCGGAAGGAAGATTGGGCAATGTACTTCCATAATGATACCACCTTGGAAACCCAAGGAGGAGTCGCTATGAGTCTAGTCCGACTCCATGACACATAACAACAACAATCTTATTGAGGATTCCTTGTGTATGATAAGTCAATTCTTTGTGTGTGTGTGTGTGTGTCTGTGCTTTGGGGGCAAATTCACAGAGCAGAATTTCACATTCAACAGTTCGTGTACATTTGGTTTCACTCCCAATTACCATCCACAACCCTAACCCACTCTACTCCTCTCCTTTCCCTGTGACCCCCCCCCATCCCTGTGCCATTCTTAGTTATGCACTCCTGTCTGTCCAGCATTCCTTCCATGTGAATACTGCCCCTTTGGTGCTCCATGGCCAATTGCTGCAAGGGGTGTATCTCTGGAGAGTAGGTGAGTGCATTGCCCTAGCTTGGGTGTTCTGCGTGTAAGTCTTTCTACTGTTTAGCTAAGAGCCAGTCCTTGGCAGTGAGTTCTATCCCAGGCCCAAAATGTATGCCACAGCCATAGTCTTGGGGGTCCCACCAGACTCCATCCAGTAATTCTGGTCATTATTTAGTTTTTGAATTTTGTTCCACGTTTTTTCTCCCACTCTATCCAGGATCTCCTTCCCGAGTGGTTGGCATTGGTAGCCAGGCACCATTTACGTCTTCTGGTCTCAAGACCCATCATATCCTAGGGCTGATTGTTTCTAAATGACCTTAGTTTTTTGCACTCTTCTGTGCCCAGTCACTACTCACCAAAGTAGGTTGTGGAACAAGATTTTTATGTATTATGTTGTGCCAATTGAGCCTGGTGTCCACCAATACTACGGTCCTGAGTTGGCAGACCCAGGGTTCTCTCACCCAAGGTGTCTGGCTGTTTATGAGGGATTACTCCAAGTCTGCCTTCTGTTGCTTCTGTAATGATTGTGGTTATTTTGAATCACTAGTGTCTGTGCAAGATTATCCTCAGCTAAATCTATCTTTGTTGTTGTTGTTGTTATGTGCTGTCAAGTCAGTCCTGATGCATAGCGACTCCTCCTTGGGTTTCCAAGGCAGTATCACTACGGAAATAGATTGCTCAACCTTCCTTCCGAGGAGTGGCTGGTGGGTTTGAACCACCAGACTTCTGGTTAGCACTCAAGTGCCTTTTGATGTGCATAATAATTTAATTTTTAAAAGGTCGCAGTCATCTAGCTTCTCTTCCACTTCCTGTGCATTCTGGGTTATGCTTGATAGTTGATTTATGCTGTAAGTTAGGGCCCCTTGATTTGCCTCTATTTTATCTTTGATGAGTTTTACAGTTTGGGGTTTTACATTTAAATCTTTGATCCAACATGCACTTGTTTTTGTGTTTGGGGGGAGGTATGGGTCTTGTTTCATTTTTCTGCAGGTGGATATCCAATTTTGCCAGCACCATTTGTTAAAGAGGTTATCTCTTCCCCATTTAATGGGTTTCGGTCCTTTGTCAAAGATGGATGGGTCTATTTCTGGGTTTTCTATTCTGTTCCATTTGGTCTATCTGTCTATCACTGTACTGATACCATGCTGTTTTGACTACTGCGGCTGTATAGTAGGTTTTGAAATCCAGGAATATGAGACATCCCACTTTGTTGTTCTTCTTCAACAGTGCTCTGCTTATCTGAGGTCTCTTTCCTTTCCATATGAAGTTAGTAATTGGTTTTTCCATATCCTTAAAGAATATTGATGGTATCTGGATCAGGATTGCATTAAATATGTAGATTGCTTTGGGTAGTATTGACATTTTCAGTCTTCCTAGCCATGAACAAGACAGGTTCTTCCATTTATATAGATCCCTTGTAGTTTCTTGTAGTAGTGTTTTATAGTTTTCTTTGTATAGGTCTTTTGTGTCTCTGGTAAGATTTATTCCTAGATATTTTATCTTTTTGGTAGCTATTGTAAATGGTATTGTTTTACTTATTTCTTTT
>NW_006921939.1:2002476-2003164 GCF_000298275.1 Orycteropus afer afer | reverse complement strand
ATTTTATCTAATTCCTTTTCTGAGTTGGTTGATATGATCATATGGTTCTTTTGTTTTGTTTTGTTTATGTGGTGTATTACATTGATTGTTTTTCTAATGTTGAACCATCCTTGCATAACAGATAAGAATCCCACTTGGATAGGATGTATTCTTTTTTTTTTATGTTTCTGGATTGTGTTGGCTAGGATTTTGTTGAAGATTTTTGCGTCTATATTCATGAAGGATATTGGTCTGTAGTTTTCCTTCTTAGTGTTGTCTTCCCCAGTTTTTGGTATCAGTGTTATATTTGCTTCATAAAATGAACTTGGAAGTATTCCATCTTTTTCCAAGTTCTGGAATAATTTGAGTAGCATAGTTGTCAACTCTTCCCTGAATGTTTGGTAAAATTCTCCAGGGACAGGACTTTTTCCTGTGGAAAGTTTTTTTATGACCTGCTCAATTTCTTACTTTGTTATGGCTCTGTTCAAGTATTCTGTCTCCAACTGAGCTAGGTCTTGTGTTTCTAGAAACTTGTCTGTCTCTTCTAAGCTCTCGAATCTGTTAGAGTACTGTTCTTCATAATATTCTGTCAATATCTTTTTTATTTCAGTTGGTTCTATTGTGATGTTGCCTTTTTTGTTTATTTTTCTTGTTATTTGCATCTTTTCTTTCTTCTCTTTTGTTAGATTTCCATTGGTTTGTCAATTTT
>NW_006921939.1:1996455-2001447 GCF_000298275.1 Orycteropus afer afer | reverse complement strand
CTGCTCTTTTCTGGTTACCGTTGGCTTGCTATATTTGTTCCACCCCTTAACTTTTCATTTGTTTTTATCTTTGTGTCTAAGATGGGTCTCTTGTAGGCAGCATATCAATGGGTCCTCTTTTCTTGTCTAGTCTGCCACTCTCTTTCTCTTGACTGGTGCATTTAGTCCATTCACATTGAGTGTAATTAGTGATAGGTATGCATTGATTGCTGTCATTCTATTGTGTTTTTTGCCATGTTATTGGAGACTTCCTTGGTCCAAATACTTTTCTGTGCTGAGTTTGTTTTCTTTTTTATTGTTGGTTTTGTGCTTACTAAGCCCATATGTTTTCCTTCTTTCTGCGCTTGCTTAGGAGGATTGTTAATTTTCTCTGTGATTTCCTTGGAGTGAATTCTTGTCTCTTTAACTTTGGAACAGTCTGTTTCATAAGGAAATTGTCCTATCTTCCTCTACATTTGGAAGTTTTGTACTTAGAACTTTTATTCCCTCTATTTGCTTTGTTGTTGGTGTTGTCTGCAGATTGACTCTCTTTTTTCTTTGTGTATATTTTATTAGCTTATTTTGAGCATCTATTTCTGATTTGGTTCTTAAGTGTTGATGTCAAGTGTATTGATTTTAATATGTTGTTCTCTGTTATGGGTTCTTTATTGAATGGATTTCCTTAAGCATTTCTTTTAGGGTTAGTCTGGTTTTCACAAAATCTCCTAATTTCTGTTTGTCTGAAAATGTCTTGATTGCATCTTCATATTTGAAGGACAATTTGGCTGTATATAGAATACTTGGTTGGAAGTTCTTTTCCTTCAGTGTTTTATATATGCCTTCTTGCCTGCATGGTTTCTGGTGAGTAATCAGAATTTAGGTTAATTGCTTATCCATTGTAGGAGACATTTTTTTCCCCTAGGCTTCTTGCAAGATTCTTTGTCTTTGGTTTTGGAGAGTTTGATTATGATATGTCTTGGTGACTTTCTCTTGGGATCTATCTTGTATGGGGTGCTTTGAGCTTCTTGGAAAAAAAATATATTTTCTTCCTTCATGATATGGGGGAAATTGTCTGTTAGCAAGTCTTCCACCATATTCTCAGGGTTGTTTTTTTTGTTTGTTTGTTTTGTTTTTTTTGTTTTGTTTTTTTGCCTCCTCTTGTTCTGGTATTCCAATGAGGCATATGTTGTTCCTTTTCATGTTGTCCCATATAATTCTTAGGTTCTCTTCAGTTCTCTTAAATCTTTGTTCTGATTTTTCTTCACACAGGCTGGTGTCAAGGAATTTATCTTCTAGTTGGGAAATGCATTCTTCAGCCAGTTCTAATCTACTCTTTTGTCCATCCACTGTGTTGTCTAATGCTGTAATTTTACTGTTACATCTTCTGGATTTCTAACTGCTGTTTTTGTGTGAGTTCTGATTGTGTATTAATCTTGTTATTTTGTTCTTGAATGGTTTTCTTGAATTCATCCAGGGTACTGTCTGTGTTCTCCTTGATTCTATTTGTGATTTCCTTGAGCTCTTGTAGAGTTCTATAAACTTATCTTCTAAATTCCTTCTTGGATAATTCTATTGCTTGTTTTTCCCTGTTAAATGAGTCTTTAGTCTGGGGTTTTATTTCTATTGTCTTGTCCTGTTTTTCTGTTTGATTTGAGGTTGTCTGTTGGTTCCTAGACGTTATGAAGTTGTTGTCTTTAACTGTTAATTATGTATTGATTTGTTTCACCTTGATTTTATGTTTAAATATATTTGCAAGGGTGGAGCTAGTGTATTTAATTTTTTTTGGTTACTAACTGAAGTGTTCTGAGTTGCTCTGCAGTTTTCTTTGTGTTCATGGAATCATTGTTCAGAATGGGGATGCAGGTCTCTGTTGTGAAGAGGATTTGGAATTGGGATGAGCAGATGTTGTGGTGGCTTAATGTGGTTCTTCAATTGGATGAGGCATGGACGAAGGGGAAAAAAAGAGAAAGAAAAGAAAAAGAAGGGTTCCAGTAGCAAATCCCCACATTACATGTTTCCATAATCGCTGCTCACTCCATGGTTTTGATTTGAGTCTGCTTGGAACGGTTACCAATGATGACATTTTGTTGTCAGTCACAGACCCACAGTTCAAAATCAGCAAAGATCACAATGGTTAAGGGGCCACTACTTTCCACTTGGGTCAGAAAGCTGCAAAAACCCTGTACCCTAGTCCACTCTGTACTAAGAAGCTGTCATGGAAGAGCCGAATCCCAGCCTTGTGCCGCAAGCTCTTTCCAGGGCCCACCTACCTGCAGTGAGTTTCCTCCCTTCTGCCTTTCCACTCTCAACTCAGTGTCAGCCTGAGCCACAGGGGTTTCTGCTCTGTTTCTCAGAAATGTTATTCACTTACTCAGCTCAGTTCCCAAGGTTATCATCAGAAGCTCTTGGTGTGGGTAGTCTGAGTCCCAAAAGCCTCCAATTGTTCCATGGTGTCCCTTTTTGTTTTTTCTTCCACAGCTTGCTCTTGTACTGCTAAATAGCTTTCTGCTTCTCCACCTTTCCATCTCCCCACCAGCCAGGCAGGTTCATTTATTTTTCCTGGCTGTTTATTCTGCTTTTTTCCTCCATCTCTACTAAATCTGGCTCCCTCTAACTTACTGAGCTGTTTATAACTCCAGAATCCCTGCTTCAAACTGCTACACCTAGTTTTTCAGGAATAAAGATGCTAGAGGGAACAAATGTGTGGGCTACAGGTATGCCATTTTCCCCCTGCATAAGTCAATTCTTTCTTGCTCCATTCAAGAATCTCTCTTTGGACCAGAAGGATTAGATGGTGCCCGGCTACCGCTGTCATCCACTTGGAAGGAGATCTATGTAGGAGAGCCTTGATAGAGAGGGAGAACAATGTGGAACAAAACTCAAAATCATTTGAAAGAAAAAAAAAGGGGGGACCAGGTTTGCTGGTCTTATGGAACCACTGAGACTATGGCCCTAGCTGCCCTTCAGGTCTGGAATTGAACCCACACCCATGGTTTCCAGCCAAACAAAACACAGGCATATGAGTTGAACATTTACCTCAGGTAGAAACACTCCTTGGAGAGAACAATCATGGGAGAAAGAAGGGCTGCTTTGCACAGGGAGACAGCTCAGGGGGCAGGAGTGCATGGAGGGATGGACATTGGGAAGGGGTAACTATGGGGAGGATGTGGGAGGGGAGCTGTTGCATTGTGGTAAACTGTGGTCAATGTCATGAGACAAAGTGTATGTGAACTGTTGTATGGAAAGTGAATCTGCTCTGTAAATCTTCACCCAAATCACAATTAAAAAAAAAAAAAAGAATCTCTCTTTGTCTTTCAACAGTTTAATTATGAGGTGTCTGTATGTAGATTTCTTTGAATTTATCTTACTTTGAGTTAATTGAGCTTTTTTGATATGTAGATTAATATTTTCAAATCAAATTTGAGAAGTTTTAGGTCATTATTTTTTAAAATATTCTTCATGCCCTTTTCTCTCTCTCCTCTTTTTCTGAAACGTTCATTATGCATAATTGATATGATTAATAGTGTTCCATACAACTCTAAGACTCTATTTGTATTACTGAATTCTTTTTTCTTTCCATTCCTCAGACTGAATAATCCTAATTGACCTATATTCCAGTTGACTGCTTCTTCTGCCTGTTCAAATCTGCTCTTGAGCCCTTCTTGTGAATATTTAATTACTGTTATTGTACTTTTCAACACCTTAATTTCTATTTGTTGTTTTAATATAATTTCCATCTCTTTGTAGATATTCCCCATTTGCTGAGACATTGTTCTCATACTTGCCTTTAGTTCTTTAGAAGTAGTTTCCTTTAGTACTTTGAATTCAATGATTTGAAGTATTTTTGTAGTAATTCTAACGTAACTTCTTCAGGGATACTTTCTATTGATTTCTGTTGATTGCTTCTTTCTTGTTTATGGGCCATACTTTCCTTTTTCTTTGCATGTCTCATAATTTTTTAATAAAAACTGAACATTTTAAATGATATAATGTGACAACTATGTAAATACCTCCCAGAGTTGTTTGGTATTACTCTGTGTTGTAGTTGCTGTTTATTTGATTAGGGAATTTTCTGAAGTCCATAAAGTATATATTCTTTGTTACGTGTGCTGCTGAGGACTCTGCACTAGTAGTCAACTAATGATTAAGCACAGATTTTCTCAAATTCTTTGAACTAATAAGTTTCTTACCCTTTGCAAAGGTGTTCTGTGTGCTCATTGGGGCACATCTATAATGCTCCAGGAGTTTATAACTCTGTCTTAGCTTTCACTTCCTGCTTGCACAAAGCATCAAGGGAAAGCATAGGTGAGACATTAGGGACTCCAAAGATCTTTCCTGTAGATATGCACAGCCTTGTACATGTGTATAGTCTAGATTACTGGTATTATGTCAGTGCTTTTCAAAGCCCTCTATGGACATCTCATTACCCAGTTTTTCCTTTTAAGTTCTTTGGTCAGCCTCTTGTTTGCCTCAACTATTATCCCTGACTAATGCAGCTACAATGTTAAACTACCGATATTTGTTGTTTTTGATAAATGCTCCATGGAATAATATGTTCCCAGTGAGTGAGCTCTGAATCAGGTCAAACAAGACAAGCCCTGCAAGGGAAAATTTCCAGGGAACTGTTAGGTAGGTTAAATAATAACAATTCTCTGAAAACAGGGCTTTTGGGGTAGTTCCAATCCCATCTGCCTCCTTCAGTGGTTTCTATACTGCTAGTTTTCACAACTAGCACAATTCTGAAACTATTGGTTTTCAAGTCTACCACTGAAATGGGGACAGTGGGGTAGAAATAGGACAAGTTAAAATACCACAAAGCTCACTGTTCTTATTGAGATCTAGCCATTTTCCTCTTGAATAAACACTCCTTATATTATTGCACAACTTTGGTTAATGTCTAGAGCTCTGAAAAAGTTTGTTTTGAATTTTTTTTCCTGTGTTATTGTTGTTTTTAATGAGGGGAAACTGTTTTGAAGTTCTTACTCCACCATTCCAGAAGTACTGTCCTATACC
>NW_006921939.1:1989334-1995035 GCF_000298275.1 Orycteropus afer afer | reverse complement strand
GCCCCGACTCATAGCGACCCCTCCTTGGGTTTCTGAGGCAGTATCACTACGGAAGTAGGATTGCCCAACCAATCTACTATGTGACACTTGAGAAACATCTACAATAAGTCTACCTAGTTGTCTTTCAACCTGTTTGTACACTCCCAGTGATGAGGAGCTCACTGTCTACTGGAACAACGTTGAATGGTACTGAACATTATTTGACTCTTTTTTAATTGTGGTAAATGTATACATAACAAATATTTATCATTTTAAGATTCTTCACATGTTCAATTCAATGACATCAATTATGTTTATCATGTTGTTCAACCATCACCATTATCTGTTTAGTAAGTTCTTTTTTATATTGAGTTGAATCCAATTTCCATGGACTACACACACACACACATACACACAGTAGTACTAACTTACCCTTTAGAAAAATAGAGAAGATATCTTAGGTCTCTTCCCATAGGCAGCACTAAGTCCATCCAAGCCTTCTCTTTCCTGGGCAAAACATTCCTTGTTTTTTTTTCATTGCACCCCCCTCAGTTCCAGCCTGTTTCACTGTATTGTCAGTCCCAGTGTGCTGGTAAATGTTTAACAACCATCTCTCTGGGAACAGGAAGACAGCTGGGGGTAGGGAATAAAGCCCTGAGTTGAAGCATTTGCCAATTTCTGTGATGTAAATACTCTCAACAAGGACAATTTCAGGCTACCAACATGATGTCATTGAATGCAGAGTTGGGAAGAAATGCACATACTCAGTGCTGGTAAACTGGTGCAGGCCAGATCTAGTATACCCCTGGTCCTGGCCCTTTCTTCCTTGCTTAGGCCTTCGGAGTCAAACCTACAGAAAGCATTTTATCTACTTGGGACCAATCTTTAGCCCAGGAAACATGAGATCATGACAGCCATATATATGTATGTCCCACCTGCATGGACAGAAGCAGGCTTTCTGCAAATTACATACCCTTCTCTCCCCAAATGTATGGAAGTCCATCTGCTTCTTGCCAGATTTGAAAACAGAGTCAGTTAGGGAGCTACAAAGTATCCCTTGTGTTCAAGTACAATAACTTGTTCTCTAATAGCCATAAAGACTTAATAATATGTCTTTCTGGGCCCACATTATATGTCATGACTAGTTTGCCACAGCAAATTCTTTCTGAGTCACTAGGAAAAATTAGATTCCGAGTATAATTCCTTTCTGTTAAAAGCACAGTTAGTCTCATATATATATATATATATATATATATATATATATATATATATATATCTCTTTCTTTATTCCTCTTTCTTCAGAAAGAAACTTTCAGCTTTCCTTTATCTAGGTCTAGGATTCCAAACACCAGTTGGCTAGTGCCAGTGACAAAGACAAGACTCTCACTGCGATCTGGTGAGTACTGTGTCTGTTTGAGCATTCAATTGAGTTTACCCTCTTAAGGGCAAGTCTTGATAAGTCTCCTCTTGAGACTCAGTTGGTAACATGTGCCCATCTTCCAATAACTTATAGATGACTTACTGAAAATATAACAAATGAAATTTTATAAAGATATATACACTCAGACATTCATTTAGATGAGTCTGAATCTGCCAAAACAGAGGCTAGAGGCGAGCCTCTGACCATGCTTTACCTTTCATTCCAGCTGTTTGGGAAGTTCTCTCCTAGTTTCATGGCCCAGAAATTCCTGAGATTGTATCTTTCTTGGCTATTCCTTGTCCTGCTGAAAGACAAACTAGTAGAAATGAGTAAGAAAAGATTTTTCTTAGCGAAGTAAGATTTTCACATTTAAAATATAGTGATGCCTAAAATATATTTAGACCAGTGTTTCTCAATATTGCTATACTTTGGAATTATCTGAGAGGCTTTATACACACACACACACACACACACACACACACACACACTGATGCCTGTATCTCACTGCCAAGGTTTCTAATTAGTCTGGGATTGTAACCTGAGCATTAAAAGTCTGAAGTCTTTCCAAGTGATTGTATTGTGCAATCAAGGTTGAGAACAACTGATTTAGAAAATTCCTTGGTGTATTAGTTTTCCTATTGCTGCTATAACAAATTACCACAAACTTAGTGACTTAAAATAACACAAATTTATTATCTTACCTTTACAGAGGTTGTAAGCCAAATTGGATCTCACTGAGTGTTTTGGTTACCTAGTACCACTCTAACAAAAATATACCACAAATGTGGATGGCTTTAACAAACAGGAGTTTATTCTCTTACAGTTTGGGAGGGTAGAAGTCCAAGTTCCAGGTGCTAGCTCTAGGGCTGGGTGAAAGTCCCTCAACCTTGGGCTTCAGCTCTGCCTCTTGCTCTTGGCCCACTGAAAGTAGAGGCATCTCTTCACTCAGGCAGCTGCTAGTTGTTGGGGCTGAAAAACCCAAGGTTGACAAGGGAAAAGGCACAGTCCAGATATTACCAAACCACATGGCAGGCTCTTAATTCAAGTCCATTAAAAGTCCCAAGATCTGCAGGGCAACATGGCAGGCAGCTGAATGAACAATGACTCAGCCACATGCAGGGTTCAAGCGTGTCATCAGCTGGAGACCTCCTCAAAGTTACTTCTTATATACTGGAAGCAGACCACATCCATAAAGCAGCTACTCAGCTGCTCCAATAGTTTCCACCATGGAGTTAATTACCAATCTCACCATAGGGAATAACTACACTCAGCTGCCCAGCCACTCAACCAGGCCCAGCCAAGTTGATGTTGTTGTTGTTGTTGTTATGTGCCGTGGAGTCGGCCCCGACTCATACACAAACTTAACTACCCCATTAAGCTAAAAGCAAGGTGTAGACAGGGCTTCATTCCTTCTGGAAGCTCTAGGGGGTGATCAGTTTCCTTATCTTTTCCAATTTGTAGAGGTCACCCACATTCCTTGGCTTGTGCCCCACTGCTCCATCTTCAAAGCCAGGAGAGGCTCATGATACATCACTATAATTCTCCATCTTCTGCCTCCCTCCTCCACTTTTAAGGACTCTTGTAATTACATAAGCCCCTAGGTAGTGCAAAAGGTTTGTATTGAGATGCTAACTGAAAGGTTGACAGTTTGAATCCAACCAGCAGTACTATGAAAGAAAGGCCTGCAAATCTGTTCCCATAAAGATTAGAGCCAAGAAAACCCTATGGAACTCAGTTCTACTCTGTAACACATGGAATCACCATGAGTTGAAATCAATTCTACAACTTTTTTTTTTTTTTTTTTTGTAATTACAGTGGGCTCACTGAATAATACAGAAGAATCTTCCCATCTCAAGGTAAACTGATCCAACTCATAGAGACCCCTCCTTGGGTTTCTGAGGCAGTATCGCTAGGGAAGTAGATTGCCCAATCTTTCTTCCAAGGAGGGGCTGGTGGGTTTGAACCTTCTGGTTAACAGTCAAATGCCTTAGGCACTACAACACCAGATCTAGGTTTGTCCTAGATCACTATAATAAGTTTGCATGGCAAGGTGAGAGGTTAGATGGAAAAAAGAACACATAAGAAAAGGATGTGTTTTAGTGTTTTAAATTGACAGTTATTAATTTTGTAATTAACTAGTTGTTTACATGTAATTGTTTGTTTGTTTTTAAAATAACTAACTGCTTGAATAAAATATGCTGTCATTTGTGCCTTTTACCCAACTCTGTTGGAGTATTTGTGTAAACAGAGTGCAAATTCCTCTCTTTAAAAGTAGGAAAAATTAGTGGATTCAGAGTGAGTAGACTATAATATGGACATATCAGGAGTCAGTTGGAAAGAGAGGATCAACACTGCAAAAATGAACTGTGAACATCATTATCATTATTTCAGAATTCCTGACTATGAACTACCTATACAAAAGGAAAGTCTGGAGGAAGGGCCTTGCTGGGACACAACTTTCTTGGTATTTCTACCATGCAATGTTTGGTTGGCAGTCATGCAATCAATTTTTCTAAAAGAAAAAAAAAAAGATTTTCTTATAAAAAGGCAGAAGAGACCGATTTACAGGACAGATTGGGAATTTAGACAGACCTGGCTTCAAAACATTACTCTTCTTCTTACTAGCTAGTAGCTTTGCAATATTTCTGAGTTTGTATGATAAAGAAGAATAGTGTTCCACCAAAATTTGTACTTCCCCTTTCTTAAAGTACAGTTGTTACAGGGAAGTGACTGCCCAGTCAGGGATTATATTTCTCTATCTCCCTTGCATCTAGATAAGCCCATGTGACTAGTTTTCACTAATAGAATACTGAGCAGAAACGAAGATGTCACTTCCAAGCAAATGCATTTACAAAATGGATGACCTTCTTCACATTCTTTTTATCCTTCTGCTAGATGGTTGTAGAGGAATCCGAGACCCTAGAGTATGTCCAAGCCACAATGTGAAAGGAACTAGTGTTGCTGAAACACATAATGAAGGAAAGTTACCACTAACTAAGGGCACCCACACTGGGCTCGTAGATGAGTGATAAACAAACTTCTACTCTGTTAACCCACTGAAATTTTCAGGTTCACTTGTCTCAGTATTTAAAGTCACCCCAATACAGATTCTTATTCTCCATCTGTAAAATGAGACTCCATGTGTGGAGAGATCATACACATGCCACTGGGTTTATTATCTAAGAGCGTTAGAGAGAGCTGTGTCAATAGAATGGTGGAAGTAGGGAGGACATAGAGGACTTGGGTATGATAGAATGGTTAGTGGAAAGGCAGGTGATAGAAAGGCTTGAATGTGAAGGAAATAGGATGAACTGCTTAGGGAAAAGAGTAGATCAGCAAATCACCTAACAATGGTTTCTGCATCCAAACATGGGCTCTCACACTACACCAGCTGTGACCCTGGACAAATCACTTCACCCCTCTGTACCTCAGTTTTATCATTATTATTATTAGCATTATTACAATTTGAATGGGAAGACATTTGGGAGATGCCAAGGAGACAGCATGTTCAACAGAAGAAAGTTAAGGTGTCTAATCACATTCAAGCTCTGCCCCTACTTACTTGCCATCAGAACTAGGTCTTTTGGCAGTGCTGGGTCTCAGTTTCCACATTTCTAAATTGGGAATCAGACCTACCCCACCTAAAGAGTTGTTGTCAATATTCAAGGGAAACAACCTGTTCAAGAGTTCTTTAAAACATAAAATGTTATTTTAGAAGGTTGTACCACCCAGTAGTCAGGCTATTTTTCATGTACATACATAAACACTTGAGTGCCTCCACATGCAAATGACTCTGGTACTTTGGAGCAGTCAAGCCTAAAGACTACCCACTTAGTTTAACAATGGATGCTGCTGTAATACATAGTTTTGGACCCTCTCTTGGAGATATAATAAAGCCAGTATCATTACTTGACAGTCACACCTCATTCGTTTTAACCAAATTTAATATAACCCAGCTGAAGCATATATCTCACCCACTAGACTTAACTCTGAGTGATTTGTGACCATTTCCAAAATCAAATCTAGCTTCAAATAAAGAACAGTAGCTGCTGCTGAGGTTATTAAATGAATGTGACACTGTAACTAAGGCAATTCTAAGGGAGGCATTGCACAGCTGGAGATTTTTCGTTTTTTGCTTTTTTTGAGCATAGTATAGTCTCTAAAATAATACTTTCCATGTTAAAGAACTCTCACAATGCAATGATACTTGTTGTTGTTGTTGTTGTTAAGTGCCATCGAGTCGTTTCCGACTCATAGCGACCCCATGCACAGCAGAACAAAACACTGCCCGATCCCGCGCCA
>NW_006921939.1:1941043-1971745 GCF_000298275.1 Orycteropus afer afer | reverse complement strand
AAAAGTTTTTTTAAAAATCAGGAAATGTGTGTATCAGGGTTGTATCCTCTCACCACAGTTATTCAATCAGTGTGCTGAGTAAATAATCTGAGAAGCTGGACTATATGAAGAAGAAAACTGCATCAGGATTGGAGGAAGACTCATTAACAACCTGCAATATGCAGATAACACAACCCTGTTTGCTGAAAGTGAAGATTACCTGAAACATTTACTGACAAAGATCAAAGACTACAGCTTTCAGTATGGATTACACCTCCACATAAAGAAAACAAAAATCCTCACAATTGGGCCAATAAACAACATCATAATAATGTTGTGATAAAAATATAATATAATAAAAAGATTGAAGTTGTGAAAGATTTCATTTTACTTGGATGCACAATCAACACCATGGAAGCAGCAGTCAAGAAATCAAATGATGTATTGCATTGGGTAAATCTGAGGCAAAAGACCTCTTTGTTCAAAATCAAAGATGTCACTCGGAGGACTAAGATGTGCCTGACCTAAGCCATCGTATTTTCAATAGCCTCATATGTATGAGAAATCTGGACAATGAATAAGGAAGACAAAAAAAGAATCTATGTCTTTGAATTGTGATGTTGATGAAGAATGTTGAATGTACCATGGGCTGTCAAAAGAATAAACAAATCTGTCTTGGAAGAAGTACAGCCAGAATGCTCTTTAGAAGTGAGAATGGCCAGACTTTGTCTCATACTTTGGTTGTGTTGTCAGAAAGGACCATTCCTTAGAGAAGGATACCATGATTAGTAAAGTCGAGGGTCAGTGAAACAGAGGAAGACCCTCAACAAGATGAATTGACATAGTGACTGCAATAACAGGCTCAACCACAGCAATGATTGTGAGGCTGGCACACAACTGGGCAGTGTTTTGTTCTGTTGTACATAGGTCGCTATGAGTTGGAACTGACTCAGGGCACCTAACAACAAGAAGAAAGAAGGAAGGGAAAAGTTGAAAATAACAAATGCCCTAATAAATTCTAGCACTGAATCTGTGAACCTATTCTCTGAAAGAGGTTTTCAATGAATTTGGACATTTCTATTCTGGTGCTGGTGAGATTTTCAAAGACAAAAAGTTATATGTGCAACTATATTCAAATGAAACCCAAATCAAGAAGGTTTGAGTAGAAATTAAAATGCAGAATATTTCTTTGGCCGACTTAGATTTGTTCATGCCCAATGAAACTTTAAGGAGCCACAAGCACTCTTTTCTCTCTGGTTTCTCTATAGTTATTTTTTTTTTCCAGAAATTACCTTCCCTTTGTAAGAATGCCATTTATGGGAGAGGAAAAGTTTACATTTTTAAATTAAACAATTCTGAGATGACCTGCCCCAGTCAGTGCCATTAGAATAATTACTGATACAATGCTGCCATCTAGCAATGGCTCAGCCAGGCCTTCCACCCCATCAGTCCTCTCCACAGACCACTTGGACACTTCCTACAACCAGAGAATGTCCAAACTGCAAGGAAATTATCACCTAGTCTGGCTCCCTAGTGATAATTTAACAATGTTACAGATGAGGTAACTGAGGCTCAGAAAGGTTAAGTGACTTGTGCAAGGTCACACAGATTGTCACCGGCACAGTAGGAAGTGGAATCTAGATCTTCATCTTATTTTATTCTCGCTGTCTCCCTGTCTTGCTTTACTGCCCTCTCTCTATATATATGCTTCTCTCTCAGAGTGGAGGAGGTAAATTTTGGTGGTTGGGTGGTGAGAAATCTCTGAGTGGTGCCAGAATAAGAAAAGGTTTTTGCTCAATGAATGGCCATGTTGTTGGTAGGTGCCTTCAAGTTGACTCCAACTCACAGTGACCCCATGTACAACAGAATGAAACCCTGCTTGGCCCTGCACCATCCTCACTATCCTTGCCACGCTTGAGTCCATCATTGCAGTCACTGTGTCAATCCATCTTATTAAGAGTCTTCCCCTTCTTCACTGACTCTCTACTTTAGCAAGAATGACATCCTTCTCCAGGGAATTGTCCCTTCCGACAACATGACCAAAGTAGATGAGATGAAGACTGGCCATTCTTGCTTCCACAAAGCATTTTGGCTGAACTTCTTCCAGGACAGATTGGTTCATTCTTCTGGCAGGCCACGATATTTTCCGTATTCTTTGCCAACACCACAATTCAAAGGCATCCACTCTCCTTCTCTCTTCCTTATGGAATGGCTATGGTAATACATTATTTATTTCATTTTTTGTGGAAAGAGGGGATGGGATTCTGCAAGGGAGAAGTCACATTTCCCTAGGAATTTTCTTCTGAACCAGCGTTTCTGGGTCTCTAAAAAAAAAAAAAAAAATTCAAGCCCACACTCACCTTCTTCTGAGGCAGTAATTGCAGAAGGCAGCAGTTGAAAGGCCTAGGCAAGGTCGAGAGAATTCTCTCAATTCCCATCCTGAAAAGGTCTGAGGTAATAGCATAGTTGACGGTGGACTGGAGAGCAAGGGGAGCAGAAATTTCCCTCAGTACATTCTCCAAAATTGGAGCCTTCCAGCAGTATTTATGGCCATATGTTGCAGAGTGGTTAAGTTTGTAATAAAAAGGTAGTTTAAAAATGTACAATATCATTAGTCATTAGGAAAATGCTAATCAAAATCACAATGAGGCACCACTCCACACCTGCTAAACCCCAAAACAAAACCCACTGCCACTGAGTCAATTCCAACTCATTGTGACCTTATAGGGCAGAGTAGACTTGTCCCATAGGCTTTCCAAGGCTGTAAATCTTTACAGAAGCAGATTGCCTCATCTTTCTCCTGCCAAGTAGCTGGTGAGTTCCAACCAGTGACCTTTTGGTTAGCAGCCAAATGCTTTGACCACTGCACCACCGAAGCTCACACCCACTGGGATGTCTATAATCTAAAAGATAGATAATAATAAGTGCTGGTGATGATATGGAGAAATCAGAATCCTCATACACCACTGCTGGGAATGTAAGATGGAGCTGTGTCTGTGGAAGACTGTTTGTCAGTTCCTCAAACAAATATATTGTTGTTGTTGCTAGATGCCGTCGATTCATCTCCAATTCATAGTGACCTAATGCACAACAGAACAAAACACTGCACGGTCCTGTGCCAGCTTCATGATCCTTCCTATACCTGAGCCCATCATCACAGCCATGGTATCCATCCATATTGTTGAGGACTTTCCCCTCTTTCATTGACCCTCCACTTTACCAAGCATGGTATCCTTCTCCAGTGAATGGGTCCCTCTGATAACATGACCAAAATAGGTGAGACGAAGTCTGGCCATTTTCACCTTCAAGGAGCATACTGGCTGCACTTCTTCCAGGATAGATTTGTTAGTTCTTTTAGCAGTCCATGGTACTCTCAGTATTCTTCACCAGCACCACAACTCAGAAGTATCAACTCTTCTTCGGTCTTCCTTGTTCATTATCCAGCTCTCATATGCATAAGAGGTGATTGAAAATACCATGGTTTGGGCATGGCATACCTTAGTCTCCAAGGAGTTATCTTTGCTTTTGATCACTTGAAAGAGGTCTTTTGCAGCAGATTTGCCCAATGCAATGTCTGATGTCTTGATTACTCTTTCCATCGGTGTTGATTGGAGAACCAAGTCATATGAAGTCCTTGACAACTTCAATCTTTTCCCCATTTATCATGATGCTGCTTCCTGGTCCAATTGTGAGGATTTTTGTTTTCTTTATATTGAGGTGTAATCCATACTGCAGACTGTAGTCTTTAATCTTCACCAGCAAATGCTTCAAGTCATCCTCACTTTCAGCAAGCAAAGTTGTGTCATCTGTGTATTGCAGATTGCTAATGAGTCTTCCTCTAATCTTGATGCCACGTTTTTCTTCATACAGCCCAGCTTCTCAGATTATTTCTTCAGCATACAATTTAAATAAGTATGGTGAAAGGACCCTGAAGGACTCCCTTCTTGATTTAAACAAGTATTCCCTTGTTCTGTTTGAATGACAGATCTATGTATAGGTTCCTCATGAGTAAAATTAAGTGGTCCAGAATTCCCATTCTTCTCAAACGTTATCCATAATTTGTTATGATCCACACAATCAAATGCTTTTACATAGTCAATAAAACACAAGTAAACATCTTTCTGGTATTCTTTGCTTTGAGCCAAGATCCATCTGACATCAGCAATGATATCCCTCATTCCCCATCCAATTCTGAATCTAGCTTGCATTTCTGGAAGTTCTCTGCTAATATACAGCTGCAACTGTTTTTTAATTATCTTCAGTAAGATTTTACTGAACAAACATAGTTATCATAAAAACCAAACCAAACCAAACCCTGCCATCAAGTCAATTCTGACTCACAGTGACTCCCTTTGCGTTTCCGAGACAGTAAATCTTTACAGAAATAGATTGCCCAGTCTTCCTTCTGCAGAGTGGCTGGTGATTTTGAACTGCCAGCCTTCTGGCTAGCAGTCAAATGCCTTAGGCACTATGCTACCAGAGCTCCTATAGTTACCATACAATCCATCAATTTCACCCAAGTGAAATTGAAAATATGGATCCACACAGATACTTGTACATGAATGTTTATAGCAATATTATTTATCATAGCCAAAAGGTAGAAATAATTCAAATATCCATCAATGGAAAACTGGAGAAATAAAATATATAATGGAATATTATTCAGCTCTCAAAAGGAATAAAGTTCTGATACATGCTATGACATGAATGAACCTTGAAAACAGTGTGCTTAGTGAACAAAGCCAGACATAAAATGTCACATGTTATATGGTGATATTTATAGGAAATATCCAGAAGAGAGAAATCCACATAGGAAGAGAGTAGATTATTGGTTGCTAGGGACCTCGGAAGGAAGGTTGGGCAATCTACTTCCGTAGTGATACTGCCTTGGAAACCCAAGGAGGGGTCGCTATGAGTCGGGGCTGACTCGACTGCACATAACAACAACAACAACAGGGGCTGAGGGGAGGACAGAATTGGAGAGTGGCTGCTTAATAGGTATAGGGTTTCCTTTTGGGGTAAAGAAATGTTCTAAAATTGGATTGTAGAGATTGTTGCACAACTACATGAACATACTAAAAACACTGAGTTGTAAACTTTGAATAAGTGAATTATATGGTGTGTGAATTATATCTCAATAAAGCAGTTACCAAAAAATAATAAATTGATATAAAAGATATTAGAAGAAATTAAGGGTCAACCTTTCAATACTCACTGACCCATCAGTGCTTAGACCTGTGAAATTCCTAGCAAAGGCAGTCAGAGTGGGGGTTTTTATCTGTAATCTTCCTCAAGCCCAGCCCTCCCTTCAAAGGGCAGCACTTTTTGTATGAGTGATGTATTGTCAGCCTTTGTCTGAAAATATCTCCATTTCATACCGACTCTTGAGTGATAATTGAGCAAACACCTTCATATCCATTATCCCACAGTGCTGTGGAGTTAACTGGACAATGATGATTATCCCCATTTCAGAGACGAGGAAACTGAGACCCTCAGAGGTAAAGTAGGTTATCTAGAATTAGCCATATAGTCAGAGAAAGAGAGAAGTACTTAAAGTCATTTCTCCCCCTCCAGTTGGTTATTTCAACCTACTACTCCAATATCTGTTGTTAGGTGCTGTCAAGCCGATTCTGACCCATGGTAACCTCTGTGTCGCAAAGGATCTATCAGCTTGCTCTGCCTTCCACCTCCGAAATGTCCAAACTGCACAGCACTTTCAGATTGGGTGAGAAGGGAGGAAAAACATAATCCAGGGGCGGGGGCGTTCCATATGAGGTAAAAAAAAAAAAAAAAACAAACAACTCACTGCCATCGAGTTGATTCCTACTAATAGCGACCCACACTGGGTTTCTAAGGCAGTTAGTCTTTATGGAAGTAGATTGCCCCATCTTGCTTCCATGTAGCAGCTGGTGGGCTTGAACCACTAACCTTCTGGTTAGCAGTCAAATGTGTTAGGGACTCCGCCACTAGAGCTCTTTAGCTTTGAAGTAGGGCAAGATATTTTACCTGTAATATTCTGATTGGAAAATGAGGTCAAGAGTGCCTCAAGGTGTCAAGCAATGGCCAGTTGGAAGAAATGAAGGAAATAAATACCTTATTTGAGCTGTCAAAATATCTCAGCATTATGGGATCCAGGCTGAGCCCAAAGTGATACTTGAAGGGAACTGGAATAGTCTGGAAACTGTCTGGGACACTGGTGGGTCAGCAGCACCTTGAACATGTACTTGCATGGGGAAAGGACTCTTTAAGAGAAGAATTTACATACAATTGGTCCCTGGGGGGCAGAGACAGAGACCAGGTGCTGTAGTGACTGGATGGCAGGAGGGAGAGAAATGGGGTATGGTGACATTTGTTTTTCAGCTGGGTCCCAAGGACTAGATATGTGGAGAGGGCTCCTGGCATATATTTCCACTGAGTAAAGTGGTTTTGAAGAGGAGGTCTGTGGATCTACAACACCTGAGGGACAAGTATAGAGACCAGGAAGAAGAGTGAGATATTGGGGACTGAAGGGTGAGTCTGGATAGAGGATACAATGGCATTTATTATTCAGGCACAAGGAACAAGTCTGAAAGTCTGAGAACCAGTGAGAGAGGAGTGTTTTCTGTGGACTGAAGCTGAAACCACTCTTCTCACAGGGGCCTCACCGAGACACAGGATAGAAGCAATGTTGTTTCAGTGCCCAAGTGACACAGTATGACATTTCCCCTCACTCTAGGTGGACTCACCGGTGGTTTCAGCCAAAGCTGCCTAAAGGGCAGATAGCACCACTTAGAGCCCCCATAGATTTGCCCTGAGTGCCCCAGAATCTATATGCCACCTCATCAGGAACCCCCAAGTCACACAGGCAGAGAGCACGCAACAACAGCTGGAACAAGGCAGAGGGGCTGCCCTCAAGTGGCAATGTGGGAAGCTGAGAGGCATGAGGCAGGACGGGAATGGAGAGAGCAACAGGAGAGGACTGTCTCAGAGCAAGTGAAACTGCTGGGGTCTTCCAGAAGTAAATGAAAGAAACCTTCAAGCGGACGAGGTCCTGTACCACAGAGATGTGGATGGAAGTCAGGGACATCAGAGTTTACTGTTTATGGAACTTCATTTCTACCCATGGGCTGGAAACTTGAGACACCATTTTCCAGCAGGCAAGATTGTCTCAAGTACTTGGGCATATGAGATAGCAAGTTTTATGTAGATGCGGAGTGGCTGTTGATACATTTCTAAATATAACCTTTCGAATGGGTGGGGTGGGTGGAGGAGTAGGGATTGAGCTCCAGCAGGGTATGATTGGGCTTCATTTGTTCCATTTAGCTCTTGTGATGTTAGCTTTAAGGAGAGGAGAGGTAAAAGCAAATGGAAGAAGAATGACTGAGGAGAAAAATAAAAGAAAAACTGCTATTTTCCCCCATTATCATGGCCATAAGAAAATCAATTTCATTTTTAAGGCATCTTCCTTCCCACATACATTTTCCAGACATGGGTGATGAATTCTATATTACCAATTTGTCTTTCAGGAGAATCAACTCGGCAGTGCTTTCCTGAGCTAAGAGCAACCCTGCTGAACATGGAGATCCAAACTGCACTGGACCAGGTATGAGTCAACAGGGCCAAAGAAGAGGGGGAAAGCTGAGTCCCCAGAGGCCCGCTGCCTGGGCCCCTGGAATTTGTGTTTCCTAACGTCTTGCACCCTCTTTTTCCCAGGGCAACAGTACTGGTGATTGATACAGCTGCAGGCAGCTTGCAGAGGTCAGATTCTTAATGTACATTACAAGGGGGCTGCCAATCTTTGTCTTTTCTAAGAATCATTTTCCTTTTCCTGGAATTAGACTCAATATTTAGGGTAACAGAGCAGCAGACTTGAGTCCTCAGAGAGAGCTACCAGAAGACTTGAGGTTTGGTCTCTGTCCTTGTCTTTCTGTCTCCACTGCTATCACCCTAGACTGAGTTACCTAGTGAGGACAGTGCTTCAGAGTCATAAGGGCTCCTAATCGACCTCTGACATCCTTCTCCCATCTCCCCTCCGAACTGTCACCAAGTTAGCTTCCTAAAGTATATTTCTAATCATGTCATTCTTACTGTTTTAAAAACATCTTTGAGTAACCCACTTATAGGAATTATTATTGAATAAATAAATTGGTCCTGTTGGTATCAAATCTCTCCCCCCCCCCCAATTCTCTTGACTTACTGTCTTTGGCGTCATGTTCTCCATGATGTCAACCAATCTTATTTATGTGTTTTCTTGCTTATTGTCTGTCTACTCCCATTGGAATGATTTTCATGCAAGCAAGATTATCTGTCTGTCCCCCAAACAGTGACTACTGGCACATTTTAGATAAAAAATATTGATTGAATGAAGGACTCAATAAATCAAATTCTATTAGCCACTATTAATTCTTATTTTTTCCATAAATGAGCTTTATTTACTTTTACGATTACAAATGTAATACATGCTTACTATAGAGAATCTGGAAAGTACAGAGAAGTAGAAAGAAGAAAGTTTAAAAACGCTCATAAGCCCACCACCTGAAGGCAAACACTGCTCATATTATGTTCTAAATATCTATGCCTGTTTAGAAGCCAAGACCCACATCAAGAATGCTGGCCATGAAACACAATAGCTAAGGGGAGTGAGGGAAATTAATAACTGAGGGAATCACCCAAAAGTCAGAAGAGATTTGACACTCAGGGACAAGGCAAGGGCCATAAACAGATCAAGAGGTCAGAAACTGACAACACAAGAACAAGTTGGGTTAATTTAAGAATGCAGTGAGATGATGCTTGTCAAGAGTTTAGCCCAGTAGCTGTCACATGGTACATAATCAGCAAATGTTAAACATTACTAGTACTGTTATAATCATGGTTTAAAACAAATGGTTCAAGATGGAGACTATAAACAGGGCAAGGGCCCTAGAGACCCATTTTTGGGTGCTATGAGTTGTGGAAGGAACCATGGTGGTGCACTGGTTAAAGCTCTTGGCTGCTAACCAAAAGGCTGGTGGTTTGAACACATCAGCTGCTCCACAGGAAAAAGATGTGACAGTCTGCTTCTGTAAAAGATCACAACTTTGGAAACCCTATGGAGCTGTTCTACTCTGTCTTATAGGGTCACTGTGAGTCAGAATTGACTCAACAGCAATGGGTTTGATTTGATTTAGTTATGAGTTGTAGCATATAGAGAAAGTCTACTGGGTTAAAAGGTGTTATAGGAATGGGTATCACTCTCCTTACAGGCTCCCCTGCCATGTGAAGTGGGGCCAGAGCCTCCTCAAGTTTGCCTGATGACACATGGCAAGACACTCTGAAGTATTTTTGAGGTAGGATATGAATTCTCCTGCCTAGACTGCCTCATGGACCAAGAACTAAGACTGGCCTCAATGGTGATGGGAGTTCAGAACTTCAAATACCATATGCTCTCATATTCTGATCTCTAACTGTCAGGGCAGATCATAGGCATATGGGGTGAAGAATAAGGTCAAGTTAGCTGAGTGGTAGATAGGGTGGGATGTGCCTGGATGGGGAAGCTACAGGGAGAAGGCAACAAGGTTTATGATGTAATTCAATGAGATGGGTCCAGGAACTAGTCCTCAAGTTAGCAGCAGAGTCAGATATCACAGGAGATGAGTCCAGTGAGCATTACTTGTCAGTGAGGGCCTTTTCATGGCCTGTGCTCTGTCGAAGGTGGTCGTGAAGACCTTCTTGGGGGTCTTCATGCTCTTTCAGGTAGTAACAGCGTTTGGGAACATGCTGGTGCTGGTAGCAAGAAAAAACAGCAGAAGTAAGAACCACAGTTACTATAACAAGGGATGTCCTGCCTGAATAAGTAGAGTAACTTAGCAGATCCAGGAACTTGGCTAATTTATCTTGCCTGTATAACAGGTGACCAAAGACCAGGCTAACTAAATTCCCTAATGACCTGAGTCCATAACACATGTGACTATAGGTGGGACCCACCCCCTAAAAGAAGACCCCTTCCTCAGAATTTTAATCATTTTGAGGTGCAATGCCCTGCCCAAGTTACTAAGGGCCTGAGATAGGTAAAGGACTAAATCTTCTGATTATGAGGGAAACGGCTGGGCTCAACCCCAATTCTCCACTTAATATTATTATTCCAAGTGGAGGGTTGGGGTTGGGCCCGGCCAGTTCCCTAATAATGAGAAGACTTAGTCCTTTAACCATCACAGGCCCTAAGTAATCTGGTCAGGGCATTGCTCCTCAAAATGGTTAATACACCCAAAATTACTGTGTGGTCATGATCACTGATAAAACTCCAGTGTGAGGTTTATAGTCTGGGGCCTCAATCCCTCCCCCATTGCCTCATCCTTATTCTAACTCATTTTTCCTCTTAAAAAACAAACAAACAAACAAACCTTGAGTGCATTCCCCATCATTACCTCCTCAGTCTGCTGGTGAGAGTTCAGTTCATTCTCCATTGCCTCCTCATTATTCCGCTTACAGGCTGACGGCAGATCCTGGCTTGAGTTGCCTGGGGAATCCTTCTCTTCTGCCAGCTGGCACTCAGTGTAGAGAGACCTATCTATCAGCTCCTTTAGGCTGCCGGCCACCTTCAGGAAGATCCGGCCCATTTTGGTGGCAATAGCTTCTGAGAGTCCTTCAAGAAACCTGGTCCGTAAAATGGCATCAGACCAAGACAAATGCCGGGCCAGCAGAAGGAAGTCAGTGGCATACTGCCTGACTGACTTCTGGCCTTGCTTGGGATGGCAAAGAACAGCACTGAGGATATCTACCTCAGATAAGGAGTCATATAAACCCTTTGATCTGGCCAGGAAAGATTTATTTTCAGCTGAGAGGGGGTTTCCTACCTCCATCTGCAAGATGGACCACCGTTCTGCTGCCCCCAAATGAAGAGATACCAGAAATGCCATTTTCTCTGAATCGTCCAAAAACCCCTTCATCTGCTTCTCCTCATCAATCTCCATCTCCTCTTCCACAGGGCATGAACCCCGGGCTGCTTCCTGCTCTTCTAAGAGGTAACAGAGTGCTGGGGTCAACATTCCAAAGGATGGGACTTCCTTTGGTGGTGGGTTCCTCATTTCAGGGGCTGTGGCTATGCCATGTGACATGAACTTTGATCCAGAGGCTGTGGCGTTGGTGTGAGAGGTGAATATCTCTCCAGAGCCTGTGATTTGGGTTTCTGGATTAGATATCACTCTAGAGGCTGTGCCTTCCACTTGTGATGTGGACATTGCTCCTGAGGCTGAGGCTCTCATTACTGGCCTGGACAGCCCTTCAGAAGCCATGGATGTCATTTGGGGCATGGACATCCCTCCAGAGACTGTGGCTCTCAGTAGTGGCATGGACACCATTCCAGAAGATGAGGCTCTCATAAGTGGTGTGGACATTGCTCTAGAAGCTGAGGCTCTCATTGGTAATGTGGACATCCCTCCAGAAGCTGTGTATGTTATTTGTTGTGTCGACATAGATCCAGAGCTTGGGGCTTTTGTTTGCAGTGTAGACACTGCTCCTGGGACTGAAGCTCCCATTAGTGGCATAGACATCTCCACAGAAGCCATGGCTGACATCAGTGGCATGGGCACTGTTCCAGAGTTTGTGGCTCTCATTAATGGCATGGACATCCCTCCAGAAGCCATGGTTGTTGTTTGTTCCATGGACATCTTTCCAGAGGCTGGGGCTCTCATGAAATCTGTGTACATCCCTCCAGAAGTTGTGGGTGTCATTTGTGGTGTGAACATTGTTCCAGATCCTGGGGGTCTTATCAACAGCATGGACATTTCTCCAGAGGCCATGGATGTCATTTGAGGCATAGACACAGCTCCAGAGGCTGTGGGTCTCATTAACGGTGTGGACATCACTCCGGAGACTGGAGTGCTCATTGGTGTCATGGACATCATTCCAGAGGCTGTGGAGGTCATTTGTGGAGTGGACATCACTCCATAAGCTGGGGCTCTCAGAGATGTAGATATCTCTCCAGACACTGTGGCTCTCATTTGTGGTGGGGACATTTCTCCAGAGGATGACACCCTCATGAGCCCTGTGGACATCTCTTCAGAGTCTGGGGCTCTCATTAGTGGTATAGAAATCTCTCCAGAGGCTGAAGCTGTCATTATTTGAGCACACATCCCTTCAGAGGCTGGGGCTCTTGGCTGCAGTGTGGACATCCCTCCACAGGCCATGGGTCCCATGAGTGATATGGACATCCCTCCAGAGTGTTGGGCATTTGCTTGCTGATTGGACACCTTTCCAGATGCTGTGGCTCTTATTAACGACATGGGCATTGCTCCAGGAGCTGGGGCTCTCGTTAGTGGCATTGACATAGCTCCAGAGGGGATGGCTGTCATTTGTGGGGTGGGATTCACTCCCCAGGCTGGTGGTCTCATTAGAGGCCTGGACATCCCTCCAGAGGCTGTGGCTGTCATTTGTGGCATGGAAATCCCTCCAGAAGCTGTGTCACTCATTAGTGTTTTAGGTTCTGCTCCAGAAGTTGTGGTTGTCACTTGCTGTGTGAACATTGCTCCAGAGACTTTGGATGTCATTAGTGGCTTGGATGATGCTCCAGAGCCCATAGCTATCATTTGTGGCATAGACATAAGTCCTGAGGCTGTGTCTCTTGTTAACAGTGTGGACATCGACCCTGAGGCTTTGACTGACATTAGAGGAGTGGACATTGCTCCAGAGGCCATGGCTCGCATTTGTGATGTAGACATCACTCCAGAGTCTGGGACTCTCATTTGCATTGTGGGCATTGAACCAGAGTCTGGGGCTATAAATTGTGGTGTGGACATTGTTTCAGGGGCTGTAGCTGTCATTGGCAGTGTGGACATCACTTCAGAGACTGAGGCTCTTGTCCACTCTGTGGACATTGCTCCATTGGCTGTGGTTTTCACAAACCCTGTGGATATTGCCCCAGGAGTTTGGGCCATCGTTGACTGTGTGGACATTACTCTAGAGGCTGTGGCTGACATTTTCTCAGGGGACATTGCTCCAGAGGTTGTGACTGTCATCAGTGGGGTGGACATTGCCCCAGAGGCTGGGGGTGTCTTTAGCAATGTAGACATATTTCCAGAGGTTGTGGCTCTCATTAGTGGTGTAGGCACTGCTCCAGAGTCGGAGGCTCTCATTGAAGGTGTGGATATCACCCCAGAGGCTGTTGTTCTCATTGATGACATAGACATCATTTCAGAGTCTAGATTTTGTGTTAACAGTGGGGACATCACTCCAGAACCTGGGCCTGGCGTCAGCTGTGTTGGAATACCTCCAGAGGCTACAGCAGTCGTTAGAAGTGCAGACACTGCTTCGGAGTCTGGGGCTGGCTTTAGCAAGGTGGACATTTCTCCAGCATCCGGGGCTGACAGTAGTGGTGTAGACATTGCTCCTGAGCCTGGAGCTGATGTTAGCAGTGAAGACATTACTCCAGAGTCTAGACCAGACATTAGTGGGGTGGGTACTCCCCCAGAGTCTTGGGTGTTCATTGGCTGGGTTGGCATTGCTCCTGAACCTAAGGCTGACATTATCAGTGAGGATATTGCTTCAGAGTCTGTGCCTGACATTAGCAGGGACGATATCTCTCCAGAGGCTAGAGCAGTCATTAGTACTTTGGACATTGCTTCAGTGTCTTCATCTGTAATTTGCAAAGGGGACATTGCTTCAGAGCCTGGAGCTGTCATTTGCTGTGCGGACATCCCTCCGGGGTTTATGTCTGGCATTAGCAATGGGGATATCTCTCCAGCATTGGGGGCTAGCATTAATGGTGTGGACACTGTTTCAGAGGTTGGGGTGCTCATTATAGTTGTAGACATCGCTCCAGAAGATGAAGCTGGCATTGCCAATGGTGATATCTCTCCAGAATCTGGTGCCGCCATTAGTGCTGTGGACATCGTTCCAAAGTCAGGCATTGTCATCAGCCCCGGAGACATTAACCCATAGTCTGAAGTGGACAGAAATGGGGAGAGCGTTCCAGAATCTGAGGTTGGCATTAGCAATGGGGACAGTGTCCCAGAATCTGAGGCTGGCATTAGCAATGGGGACAGTGTCCCAGAGTCTGAGGCTGGCATTAGTGGTGGTGACAATCCTCCAGAGTTTAGTGCTCCCATTACAGGTGCAGACATTGTGTCAAAGGCTGGAGATGTCAAAGGCTGTGTGGACATCCCTCCAGGGTCTGAGGCTGCAGTTGACGCTACAGGCAACTGTACATGAGAATGCAAAATTTGGACCTCTGCTCTGGTTTCTGTTACTGGTCTAGAGAATGTCGTACCCTTGTTTTGGGGGTCGGCATTTTCCTCCCTCAGCATATTGTTGAATCGCAGTGAACGTAAGGTCATTGACAAATCTGCCATGGCCACAGGATAATGTGGAGGGATGCCCTAAAGTAATGATGTGAGGGATCCTGCTGAAGCACAAGCGGCAAGGAAATCTGTAAACAGGAAACAAGTATAAAAGTCAAAAGCCATTATCAAGAAATTGGGAAACAGACAAATGATTCACGGTAGAGACCTGTTTTTATGTGTTGTCAGCTATGGACATCGGGGTTGGGCCTATCAGGTTAAAGAAGCTGTGTGGCAATGAACTAATTTGAAGCTAGAGAAAATATCCCTTCTTCCTCTATCCTTCTCAAGCCAATGCACCCAGTCACAACAGCATAACCTCTCAGTTTATAAATGTTGTAAATGTCAGCAACCTCAGCAGCCATGAACCCAGGCAGTCCTGGCTCAAATGAAGCACCAGCACCACCTTCCGGCCAACTGAAGAAGTGCAGGCTCCTGGGCTACGTTCTGTCCCACCATAAGGCAGTTAGGTACTACTGACAGCTTGGATTGGGAAGCGCTCTGCTCCCAGATAACCATTATTACCTAGGGCTCACTGAGTCCTGACAGTGATTTAGTCCCCATTTTACTACTCTGATGGTCTTGAATGTCCTCAGGAAAAGGAAGGTATTATTCTTGTCAGTGACTAGGGAGCAGCATTCCATGAGCTGAAAATCTTGTCTTTTTTTAATATTATTATTATCAATAAAGACCACTATTACTACCATTTAAGGAGCTCTGGTGGCTCAGTGCCTAAGGCATTTGTCTGCTAATCAGAAGGTTGGAGAGTCACACCCAGCAGCCACACCAGGAAGACTGGACAATCTACTTCCGTGAAGATTTATCACCTCGGAAACCCAATGGGGGCCACTATGAGTCAGAATCGACTTGATGGCAGTGGCTTTTTTGGGGGGTTAGTACTACCATTTATTGATTACTTAGTGTGTTCTAAGCACTGTAGGGCTTTACAAGCTTCATCCCATTTGCATCTCTCAATAACCCTGCATAATAGATCATGTTATTATTCCCGTTTACCAGCTTTCTCCAATTAGTAGCATTGAGGTTAAAATAGGGTCACTGTGACAGTAACAAACTGTGTGCTTTTAACTCTCACCCCCTCCTTGAGGTTGCCTAATCTGCGGTATCCCTAAGGTTCCATTCAATTATTTCTATGACATCCTAGACCACGGCTCACTTGAAGCCCAGTACATAAAACAAACTAATTTTGAGATTCTCTGATGACATGGGGGTAACCAATCCTAGAATCCACAACCCTAAGCAGTTCAGAAAGAGTTCCCTGGTACACACTGGAAACCAATGCATACATCCCATAGCAGCCTGCCCATGACAAAAATGGAAGACTTGCTACATTCGGACAATGTCACAAAATTCATCAATCACGTGTCATTTTTGCCTCCATGATAATAATGATAATACTGTAACAAAAACACCAACAGCTTACATTTCTTGAGATTGGACTGACTTGCAAGCGCTGTACAAAGCACTTCTTATGCATCATCCCCTTTGGTCACTGCAGTGACACTAAGAGATTTTAATAGTAGTATTCTTCATTAGGAGCCCTGGTGGCATAGTGTTTAAAGTGCTTGGTCACTAACCAAAAGGTCAACAGTTGGAACCCACCAGCTGTTCTCCAGGAGAAGGATGAGGCAGCCTGCTTTCATAAAGATTTACAGCCTTGGAAACCCTATGGGGCAGTTTGGAATCAACTCAATGGCAATGAGTGGGTGGGATTTCTTCATTGTACAAATGAGAAAACTAAGGCCCAGAAAAGCTTCATCATTTACCAGCATCCACATAGATTCCCAGGTCTGTCTCATTCCAGAGCCTCCTACTCTTCACCTCTGTTCTATAATGATCCACTTGGCCTGCCCCCTCTACCTCTTAACTCAATCACATTACCAAGACCCTGCCACCTATCTCCAGCCTAGACAACCCCAAAATGGGGAGTGTGTTAAAAGAAACACTGGATTCCTGCTGACACTTTGGTCACTCTAACAGCTGGTACAATGGCAAAGAAAGATATGAGTCAGACGAGTAGTCCCAGAAGTCCACCTCTCATCTTCAGAAAACCCCTGAACCATGCCACCATTTCCCACCAAGCAAAACCGGGGAAGATCTTACCTTGCCAGTCAGGGGGAAGAGGGAGGGAATGTCCTTTGCGCCCCTAGCTCTTTGAGTCTGACCAATTTACTTATGCCCCATGCCCAGCCAGTTCATTAAAGTAAGACCCAATACCAGCAGCTGTTCACTGCAATCTCCCTTAGCTATCCCCTGCCACGCCCCTCTCCTGCCCGCCAGCCAGCCAGCCTGCCCGCCCACCCGCCCCACTGCTACCGACTTGCTAGTGCTTGCTCTGTCTCCCTGGTCCCAGATTCCTGCCTCTATATAGGCTCTGACATTTGCCTCTGGCCGCCTTTCATTTGACAGCCCTCCAGAATCTCCACTTGAGCACTTGGCCTAGGCAACTCCACCCCTCTTCCCCCTCACCCCCAGTAGTTCCTTTGCCTATACCCCTACCCCACTATGCCAGCCTCTGACTGCTGTTCCACAGAAAAGAGAAGAGTCCCACAATTAACTCGATGAGACTGACAGGGTTCTGGCTCAGGAAATGAGACATACCCTCTGCAGTTGGCCAGACATGAGAGTCCTGGGAGCTAGGCACTGCTAGTGGTGGGACATGAAACACAGGCAGATAGGGGGTTAGAGCTAAGGGACATGGGAGTGGAGGCTGAGTACAGTAGTGACAGAAAAGTTCAAAGATGTTCAGGTGCAGGGAGACCAGGTACGGGGCTAATGGGAAGTAGGTACTCAGGGGCAAACACCTTCATAGACTCCTGCTATAGTGATGACCAAAAAAAAAAAAAAAAAGAGAGAGAGAGAGAGAGAGAGCCAATTTGCCTTAGTGTCAGAAACACTGCAGGAAATCTGGCAACTAGTGTTGCTGTCACAGGGCTAGGATTCAACAGCAAGACTCCAGGGATTTCAGACAGCTGGCAAGAAAAGCACACCAGTCTTGAGCATATCAGGTGAAGTCTTGCTCATAAAAACAGGGCTAAGGCCTGCTTTCTAGAATTGGGGCACAAGGTCAGAGTAGAAACAGCAAAGGTTCGATTGATACCTACTCTTCCAACCTTCTGAATCAATCTCCCTTAAACCCCAGGACTAGGGGCAGAATTGAACCCTGAACCCAAGAAAGGACAAAGCCTTCAGGTGAAATTTAAGTTGCCAGGTATGGGGATTCAGAGTTTGGTGTGGGGACAAGGGAGACATTCAAATCATTATAAACCTTCTCATATAACTGGCAACCAGCAAATTGAGCACTTGGGCTAAGCACTCTACATGCATTATACCATTCAGATCTCACAACAACCCCTGTTAACACGGGCAATGTCAGCTTTCCCATTTTGCAAATGAGGAAATAGGCTTGGAGAAGTTATGTGACCAAGGTCACAAAGTTAGTAAATGGAAAAGCCCAGATTTGAGCCTGGATCAACCAGCCTGGTTCTAAGACCCAGGTCCTTAACATTTCCTAAAGAGCTCTGGTGGTATAGTGGTTAAGGCATTTGGCTGCTAACCAAAAGGTTCGAAGCTACTAGCCACTCTATGGAAGAAAGATGATAAACCTGCTTCTGTAAAGGTTTATAGCCTTGGAAACCCATTAAGGATCGCTATGAGTCGGAAGCAACTCAATGGCAGTGAGTTTGGATTTTGGATTTGGATACCATTTCCTCTCTTGGTAATCAGACAAGTGCTTTAAAACACTCCAAGTGCCTTACCCACTCCACCAGGCTAGGAAACTTTTTTCTTACTGACAGATGAATCATTTTTGTAATCCTTATCATCACAGCAACTGACATTGATCAAACTCTTCCCATATACCAAAAGTGCACTTTATAAGCATTATCTCCTTTGAGCCTCACAACTATCATGTGGGCTAGGTCTTTTGAACCCCTAGTTTACAGGTAAGGAAACTGAGCCTCTGTAAGATGAACTGACACAACCAAAAGCACACAGCTCTGTCTGACTCCAGAGTATATTACTCAAATAGAAAAATTCCAAGTATCACTTGCTCATCTTCTCTAAACAAAAATGTATTCACAGCAAACCCAACCACTCTATTACCAATGGCATAACAATAGCAATAACTACTATCATTATATCTAATTATAAAAGGTATCATATACTGTCACAAGCACTGTGCTACACACTTTACATACACGATCTCAGGTTATATTCACAACAACCCTAAGAGACAGGTATTATCACATTTATTTTCCAGGTGAAGAACCAGAGCAGAGAGAAGTTAACTCACTTTCCCACAATCACACAGCTAGGAAGCACTGCTGCTTAGGACAACAAAAAATTGGAAATCACCTAAAAGCCCAATAATAAAATACAATTCATTTAACGAGCAATTGAACATTGGTGAACCCATAGCAGCTGGTCGTGTAGTCATTGACAATAACATTCCAGTGTGGATGTGAGTCTTATAAAATAAATGTGCATATTTTTTGCATTAAAAAAAATAAAATCTGGAAGGATATATATAGAGAGATAGCAAAATGTTAACAGTGACCATACCCTAATGATGGGATTAAAGAGGATTTCTTTTTCATTTTTCTTATCTGCATTTTCTCATTTGTGTACAATGAACCCATATTACTTTTATAAGAAGGAAAAAAAAACTTTCTCCCCCAATAAGCTTAATGGTTACACCATTCATATCTTTGGTTGGCAGCAGCCTCTAAAAAGTATCTCCAATGACTTGCTTTGATTTTGTATTTTTTAAAACATTTTTCTCGTTTTTCTAACTACTATTGATGTTTAATAATTGCACAGGTAATCTGAGGAATATATTCTCAGCATAACACTTCAAATATAAAGTCCTGAAACTACACCAACCCTCACCCCTTGCCCCCACCCCACCCCCAAGTCCCATTCCTCTCTCTCTGTTAGCAGTTGGGTGTGTCTCCTTCCAAACTTTTTCTAGCTGCAACAGCATTTAGAGCTCATATCATGCAATTGGTTGCAAAACCTAGTGTGTGCAAAGAGCTACAGTGAGAAACCCATTTTGGCACTGGGCACTCCTGGATTCAAGTTCCAGGCCAGTGTTACCATTCATAGTCAGCCTACTTCTAAGGAGGCTACTGAGAGAGGTCCTTGCATGCTCAGCCCATTTGGGGCACAGGCTTCTGTTTTATTAAAGCCAGACTATGAGCACAGAGAGGAGAGGCCTTTTAAAGAAGAAAAAGCTCTGAAATTGCTGTTTAGCATCTCTCAGGTAGCTCACGTCCCACCCAGTCTCATGGATCAATAAGGCTATAGGAAGTGTCATGCTCCTGCCACCTCACAGAAAGTAATTGAGTTTGGGGGATTGCATGGCTAGCTGCTTGGGGAAATAAGAATAAACAAGAGATGGTTCAATATGTCAACAAACAGCTTTCCAGCTCTTGAAAATAAACCTTTCCCTAGATTCTCGACAATATGCTCTCTCCTGGCCCCAGCAAACAGGTACCCAGATAACTGAAAATAGACAACCTAAGGAGAAAGAAATATCTGGTCTACTCTAGGGTCCTCTGCCTTTCCTGGCCATTCTGAGATGGAGAAGTCCTCTGCGGTCCTCCACTCCCCAACAGCCTTTACACTAAAAATGCCCACCCGGCTCTTTATAAATAAAAAGAGAGGAAATAGCTAGCATTAATTGAGTACTTATTATGCCAGGCACTGTGTTAAACACTTTACATACATGATATTATGTATTGCACAATCAGCCAATGAAGTGGTTTTTTTTTTTTCACCCCCATTGTAATAAATCATCTGAAGAACTGAAGCAGAAAGAAATTAAAATTAAGTAACTTACCTTGAGTCTCACAGCTGAGAGCGAGTGGAGCTGGGCTTGTCACTCGGGTCTGTCTGACTCAGCCGGTGCTCTTAACTCACAGGAGAGTCACACACTGTCTTCAAGTCTCTGAAGGGCTGTCATATGGAAGAGAGGGTAGGTGTGTTCTGGGTAGCTCCAAAGAGAAGGATTTGACTGTTAGTTGGGAATTACACTTTCATTGGATGTGCTGCAAATTCCCCAAACAACATGTATATGCATGTCCAACTCTATAGGGAAAAGAACATTATAAGAGCAAACGGAACTGCCTTGCATTAGGTGCCGTCCTGATAGTATTTGTGGAATCAGAGAAAACAGGAGGGATAGCGAAGGACGGCAAATGGGCAGTGTCCCAATTTTCTGAAATAAGGAAACTACAGACCAGTATACTGTAAACTCCAGAGCTGTAAGCTTGATGTCAATCCTCAGAGAGATGCTGCCGCAGATACGAAGCAGGTAATTTATAAGCACTTAGGAAATAAGTGGTGATAGGAGGTACCTAGAGGTGCTAGCACAGTGTGCCCAGATCTCTACAACTGAGACCAGGTTCCCAGACTTGCAGATATTGTAAAGCAAAAAAAAAAAAAGGTGGGGGCTGATGGATGGCCAAATTTTTATTTTTGCAAGTGAAGACATTAAGAAACAAACAAACAAAAAAAAAAAGACATTTAGGAAACAAAACAAAACAAAACCACCCTGAATCATCATTTCATCAAGAAGAAAGGGCTTGTTTTAAATGCCGAAAGACAAGGAAATAATCTCAGGGAAAAAAAGGACAGTACTTTCAATTAAACAGTATTGTTGTTGTAGCTTTACAAAAAAAATTACTACATGGTCCTCAGGCTTTCTCCTTTGCCCTGTGGACTGCTGCAATTTTCCTGGAGATTGGGCATTTGTCTAAGGATCTGCTTTAGGGAATCACTCTGAGTTAAAATATCAACACAGGTAAGATCAGATACCTGTAAGACAGGAAGTCTTTCTGGCCAGAGGGGGAAGAACAGAGTCTGACCTTAGCCTAAGTAAGGACATTAGCATAGATACAAAGTGTCCACAAGAACAAGAAAGAGAAATGAAAGTTGCCAAGTGTGGATGCAAGTACTACCAAGGCGGGACTTGGCCAACTCATTTGACCTGTACCACCCTTGGACCACATGGCCCTCTGGTAGGAATAGGTGCCCGAAGCCATTACGCATTTAGACCGCAAACTTCTCACTTGAGGCTCTCCAAGCAGCCTTCTGACTATTACTTACTTGTCTTCCCAGGGAGATTTCATAAACGTTGTTGTGTGCTGTCAAGTCGATTTTGATTCATTGTGATCCTGTAGGACACAGTAGAGGCTAGGCTCTGCTATAAGGATTACCTAGGCTATAATCTTTACGGGAACAGATCGCCAAGTCTTTGCTCCCACAGAGCACCTAGCGGGTACTAAGCACCGACATTTCAGTTAGCAGCCGAGTGCTTTAACCATTGCTCTACCAGATGAACTCAAAACCAGCAGAGCACTTTTGCCAGAGTGAGGTTCTGCAAGAATCTAGAAAGATGTTTCTAACAGCATGCCACGCAATTCTAGCCTGTGTTAACATTTGAATCAAGGGCGTAAATAAGGGCCTGGCTGGGATTCTTACACAATTACTCTAAGTTGAGAAGAACTGCTATGATCAGTGAGTTTACATTTTAAATCCCATGGTTTACAATATGTCTTTCTGCATTTGGTAATTTTTTCTCCCCATATTCTTTGTTGCAATGCACTAAGTTTCTGCAATTTGTGCTCTTCTTGGGAAATGCTTAGTGAACATATACTAGCTATGAGCTCTGCACTCTGAAGAGAAGATAAGGTCCTCTATACACATTGCTGAGTGTGCATGTGAATCCCAGCAGCCCTCCTCAGATAACTGGTGCCAGTGATCCTTTCTTGAAAAGAAAAGACAAACTGATGTCCTTTTATACACAGAACTGACCCCGGGGCCAAGAGTTTAAACTGGAGTTTGACCATGTCTGTCAGCATACATCTGCTTTCTAAGTGTGAAGGGAATACAATGTCCAACACTTACATTGTTGACTTATCCTCTAGAATTACCCTCTAGAAATGCATTTCAAGAAGTACCGAGGGATTCTTCTGCATTGACCATCTCCTGGTTGGATTGTTAAAAATTAGATTTGGGAGGGGGGTCTCCACTTGCAAAGAGGTATCCCTGATGTGCAAAAGGACTTGAATACAAAGGGACATGAGTAAGTATTTGATGGAAAAGCTGTTTGAATCCACCCAGAGGCACCTCGAAAGACCAGCTATCAAATCTGCTTCAAATAGTCTTGAAAACCCTATGGAGCAGTTCTACTCTGCACACTTGGGGTGGCCATGAGTCGGAACAAAAACTAACGACAGAACATTCAAAGAGTCACACTCAGTAGGCCTAAAGTGGAACCAAGGAATCCACATTTGCAACCCAATGATTCTGATATACCCTGGAGTTGAATAACCACTAGTTGAGGGGGTCATATACCCTGATACTAATATCAAACAGGTCTGGCTCAAACCTCAGCACTGCAAATTACTTCAACTCAGTTTCCTAGTCTGTAAATCAGGGATAACAACAGTACCTACCTCATAGGCTCTTTGACTGTTTTAAACAAAACAACATGTTGGAACAACATAGTACACAAAAATACTGTTCTACATCTTACTTCAGTGAGTACCAGCTGGGGTCTTAAAAGCTTATGAATGGTCATCTAAGGTGCAACTATTGATCTCTTCTTGTCTGGAGCAAACAAGAGTGAAGAAAATCAAAGACACATGGAAAGTTAGTCCAAAGGACTAATGGACCATGAGAACCTCAGCCTACATGACCCCAAGACCAGAAGAACTAGATGGTCCCTGGCTACCAATGCCAACTACTTAGAAAGGGGTCAGAATTGGAGATCCTGGATAGAGTGGAAGAAAAAATGTAGATAAAAATTTAAAAACATAAAAAAGACCAGGTTTACCGGTCAGATAGAAACTGGTGAAACCCCCAAGACTATGGCCTCTACTCACCCTTCAGGCTGGGAATTCAACTCACTCCCATGGCTTAACTCTCGTCCAAACATTAGACCAGCCTACGAGCTGAACACCTACACCAGGGAGATGCACTACTTAAAACAATCAACCATGGGAGATCAGAAGGGCAGTATTTGCACAGGGAGATAGCTCAGAGGGGCTCAGAGGGTAGGAATGCATAGGAAAGAAGGACATAGGGAAAAGGTAACCACAAGGAAGAGGTGGGAAGAGAGCTGTTACATTGTAGGGATTGTAATCAGTACCACATACCAAAATGTGTATGAACTGTTGAATGTAAAATGAACCTGCTTTATAAAATTTCACAGACACACACAAGAGAAAAAAAAAAAACATGTATAAATTGTCTGGCACATAGCTGATGCTCAGTAATCTCTCCCGGTCCTGCTTATTCATGGGCCCTGTTGCCTGCGTTCTCTGCATTCAGCTTCTAGCCCTGTTGCCAACTGCTCACTCTTTCTAGGTCTGGTATTCAAACTCCCCAAGACAGAGACTCTCATTGGTCCAAATTTAGTCATCACTGTGCTTGTTGGGCAAAGTTTTCACAGTAGGTTCCCTCATAGGCTGTTTGCCAGCCTATAGAGTGACTGCTCTTGAATCAGATGCCCTCTCCTGGCTCAATCTGCTATTGCCAGGGGGAAGCAGAGTCACATGGTGCCAAACATAGCCACCTATTCATAAGAAACTGCTACTTCCCTCAGCGAGGGTCTGTGGATGGAAACTCCTTAGAAGGGGCCCGTGGGTGTGGCAGGAATTCCAAGGCTTAGCCCGTCCAGTACACCTAGGCTTCTCATTTATGCAGGCTGCCAGAGGAATGAAGCGTTCAAGTTCACTGAAGTCCCTATTTAATTCCGACTTTTCATCTCCATCAGGCCAGGAACACCAGTTTTCAAAAAACGAGACCACAGTCAAGGAAAGAAAAAAAAAAAACTTAATCCTAAAATGAGACCTTCTGTTTCTATAACATATTTTAAAGTTTCCAAAGCACTTTCACATCTATTCCCTCAGTGCAGACCTTGCAAACTGGCAGCCACAGGCTGGATCCAGACTGCAGACATATTTTATTTGACCCATACAATATATTAAACATTTTTTTAATTAGTTGCCAACATTTAAAAGTCAAGAGATTTCAAGTAAAAAAAGCCAGATTTCTGGCTTCTCTGGGGAAAACAGAAAGTCCTGGATCCTCGTTCTAACATGGCAATAGTCAGATGGAGCTGACTTAGCTGCTGCCTTTAGAAGGGGGTGTGTGCTCACTGGTATATGAGGTCTGCTTTACAGTTAAGTGTTTGACTACTAGCCAAAAGGTTGGTAGTTCAAATCCAGCCAGAAGTACCTCAGAAGATGGCGATCTGCTTCCAAAAGGTCACAGACTTGCTACTTATGAAGTTGCCAGGAGTAGGAACAGACTCAACAGAAACTAACAACAGCCTTCCAGACCATCAGGGGAGAAACCCTCCCTCCTCCTTACTCCCCAACAGCTCTGACAGTTTGCCACAGTCTTTACCGGGCCCCTTTTCCTCTTTCGCAGTGACCTGCTTGGCCTCTGTAAGCATTTGGAGCCTCACTTCAGCCTCATGCAGTAGGTGGAGAAGGTGGTGAGGAGCAGATCCTGGAGCTGGGCTGTCTGGGTTGGAACACCAGCTCTGCTCTCTACTGGTTGTGCAGCTGGGTGAGGGCTTTCACCTCCCTGACACTTGATTTCCTCAACTGTAAAATGGTGCGTACCTTAGAGAGTTGTTGGGCCAACCAAATGAGTTAATGTATATGAACTATTTAGAACAATGTTTGGCCTATGGCCAGCACTAAATAAGTATTTGTTTATTTCATTATCCATAATTCCATACCTGCCATTCTGACATCCAAAAGATTCTGAAATCCAACAGTCTGTAACAAGCTCATTTGGTGCCCGGATCCCACTGGGAATGTTACATTATATATGTTACTTGTGGTATAAGCAGTTTGTGATCAATTGATAACCTAAAGGTTGGCAGTTCAAACCCATCCAGTGGTACCATAGAAGAGAGGTTCTAGTGACCTGCTTCCTTTAAGAGTACAACCACGAAAACCCTATGGAGCAGAGTTTTACTCTGTAATAGATGAGGTCATCATGAGTCTGAATGCATTCCAACGCAACTAATAACAACAACATATGTACCAGGTTACCTTCCTAAAATCACAAAGTTCTGAACTCCAAAACATGTGACTCTCAAGGTTTCAGATAATGGATGATGAACCTGTATTATTATTAGCTTGTATACCCACTTGACAGATGGGAAAACTGAAGTACTGAGTATAAGTAACTTGCCAAAAGTCCCTAGCTTGAAAGCAGAAATAATATCAACCCTTAGGGCTACTATTGTAATCTGTATCAAGCTTACTGTAGGCATGCTGATGCAGGATTCTAGGTACTACTAGTCAGAGTGTCCTGAAGAACTGAAGAATGCCACTGTTTTACTGAGAGTGACCATCCCTTCCCTTAGTAGTGTTCTTTTGACTTTTTGTGCTACTCCTCATTATATAGTGTTGTACTACAATTAGGATGGGGTTTACTGTCTGTATTTGACAGAAAAGGAAACTGAGGTCCAGTAAAGGGACTTGCCCAAAATTCTCATAACAAAAGAGATGCAGTGCTGGAACCAGAAGCCAAATTCTGTGCTTTCTTTTCTCAAATCCCAAGAGCAGTTCAAGGGAGATATATGCTGAGCTATTCACATATAGACTCCCACTCTCTGCAGACAACTCTAAAATTTTCAACATACCTGATGAAAAGAGAAAGTCTCAAGATCTCAGCAAATATAAAAATGAGACAGCATATCTGGGTGGACCTCATCCTTCCCAGTACCATGGGCAGCAATGTACAGTCACTATCCACTTAGAAGCCAGGGAGGGAAGACTTCTCAAATCCCAAGAAAATCACAGAGACCCTACTGTTTGCTCTTCTCTGTTGATCTTAAGAAGCTGATATTTGCTGATGCCAAAGGCCAAAGAAATGAAAAATCTACTGGAAAGAGAATTTCATCAGTTATGAAGCAGTATCATAAAGAAGCCTTTGCATGGCATCAATTCCCCTGTTTGAAATGCAAAAAACCGAGAACTACTATTTCATAGCACAATGACATCAGAGACCTGGGGCTAAAAGCAGCATCCCCAAGACCTCTCTGAGGCCCCTGCCTCAGCACAGGGGAGCTCTCTGACAGTTCAACTAAGTTAAGCAAGTTGGAAAGGAAAAGGTAGGTCATGACTTAAGTGACCTTATGTCACTCCTGAGCTCATAGCTTGAGTCTAGTTTCCTCCCACCAATGGTGTCAGTGGGGGGGGGGGATATAGAGGTGTGTGGACCACACTGGGTGATACTATCAGAATGTGTGACACCAAAATGACTGTCTATAAAAGTTTTGTCCAGTGTTTCAGTGGAAACTTATTATTTTTTATTAAAATATCCCTGTAAGTTATAGCAACAAAAACACTTTTTGTAAGCCAAGCTTATGTGTAGCAATATGCCTACAAGGCTAAAACTCTATCTGGTCAGAGCTGTCATTATTACCCAATTACAATGCCACTTCCAATCACATGGTTTCATCTGCACGTGTTGCAAGCATGCACTATTGTTTTCATTGCTGCCTGTGTTTTTATAGTCGCTGGTTTTGTCACATTTTCTCATGCTTTAATTACAATATTGTGGCAAATAAGTCATATTTGTGAAGCCATACCAATAATTTTTTTTGAGAATGAAGTAGTGATTAAAGGAAAAGAAGGAGAAAAATCAAAAAAGGTTTCCGCTTAGTTACTAATAACATTGTAACTAATTCAATGTTGAAAGATTTCACAAGACAATTTTTTTAGTATTCATATAATCTAAGAAATATTACATTTAAGCAATTGACAACTGTACGTGACACATATTATTCTACGAAAAAATTGATAATAGACATTACGAAGGATTCTGTGTGGTCTGGTATGGGAGGAGGTCCATGAGGGGGGAGGGTAACACCCTGCGTTACCACACTGGATGACACCAACCCTAGTGACGCCACTGCCTCCTACCAACAATTCTGCACTTTGATCACACACCCACAGCGACCCAGATCTTTGAATTCAGCAATTCTCTCTCAGGTTTCAGTGAGGCATTGGCAGCCTGAGCTATTTTGGGACACTTTCTCTGCTGTAGATGCCACTTTTGGAATACGCCAGAAACATACTAAGGACCTGGAGCTCTCTGTCCTGGACTGGTTTTGGGGTGTGCGTGCTCTCTTTCTCCAGGCTGATCATTTGGAAGACAAGCACTCTTGCCAACCTAATCCCAGGAGGCTGGCTACCTTGCTGGGCCACATGCTCAAAGGCAGTGTGGCTGTCAGCACCCTCACGGGCATGGAAGAACCAGGCAGCCTGGCAGGCTGGGAGAAGTCCTAGACAGTAGTCTGAGCTTCGATGTGGGCTGAGAAGACAAATGAGGGGGCAAGCTTTCCCAAACATCTTATTCTTACAATCATCACTTCCTAATCTGATGCAACTGACTCGGCAGGCATTCAGGAGCCTGTGATCTCCATTTTCCTGTCCTACAGTCCTCTGCACCTGTAAGTACCCATTGCTTACTGATATGCATGCTGTCTTTTGTGGTGGGGAAAAGGAGGGCAGGGTCTGGGGAAGGTCATCTAGTAATCATTATGGGGCTCAGGTATGGGCAGATCCACTACGTCTGAAGAATTCCTAACATCCCCACCTCCCCCGAACAGCTTCTTAGTTTGGAAAATAAAAATGCCTGTTTGTTCTTTCCCAAGTTCCCAGCATACCAGAAACTCCACCTGTCCTTCGGGGTCTTCTGTTCCTCAGTACTGTGCGTACCTGATATCTCATGTTGGACTTAATGGGAAAAGTGCACCGTTGGCATTTGAATTTCTTAAATGTAAACACAGCTACTATTGTGGGCACAGCTCCTGCTGGCTTCTCCATCTTTATGCAGCAATTTGCTGAAATATGTTGTAAGCAAGAGGGTATAAATCAAAAATCTAGAAACTCCTCCATGGTTTTGGTTGATTCTCAACGCAGTTAGAAATGCTGCCACAATGGAGAGGCCCCATGTTATGCAGTGAGCTGGCCCCTTTCGATGCTTTCCTCTTTTAATGGAAGGAAAGGCCAAAATAGCTACAGGCTGCCCAGGAAAGGGACATTTCTGATGTTTTCATTGCCTTACTAAAAGACTGGACATGGTCTCTGGTCAGCTTCTCAGTCTCTGAAGCAGCTCCAATAGCTGCTCCAAATGGGGACATTCAGCCGTTCTCTTCCTTCTCTTGGGGACTGCTGAAGTTCCCTCAGATATACCAAGATGACAGAACCAAACCCTGCTACTTAACCTCCTCCTCCAACACCAAGACCAATTCATTCTTAGGGTACAGGGGTACAGTTGGTTTGGAGGCAAGGGTAGGAATGACTTTGATAGGAAGCCACTTGGAAAACCTGCCATGATCCATATTTAAAAAAAAAAAAAAAGTGTCCTTCCTAATGAGTTCCTGAGCCATGATGAAGAACAGAACAAAGCAAGCATGTCTTGCCCTTGTATTTCTATATAGCACCATGGGGGATCATTGGCCTTAAGAAAGAAATAGTATAAGATATTCCTTAGACCAAGGCTAGCTACCTTCAGTTTCTCTGATTGGAGAAATGAGAAGCTTCATATTTGTATTCTACTAAGAGTATGGGGTCTAAGGAGGGTTCAAGAAGAACAGTGTTAATATCAGTGCTGGAGAAATCTAGAAAAGAAATTCATCTTGTGTCTGGGGGAGACTAGTTTGGGTCTCAGGCTATAGAAAGAATATGGTCTTGGGAAAAATTTGATTTTGCCTTGACTATTGTTTATGTATCTTTGGTAGTTCATCAAGGTTCTCTGTCCTTCTGAGAAGATTTGAGAAAACTATATTTAGGTCATGTTGTTGTTGTTGTTATGTGCCGTCGAGTTGGCCCCGACTCATAGCAACCCCTCCTTGGGTTTCTGAGGCAGTATCACTACAGAAGTAGGATTGCCCAACCTTCCTTCTAAGGAGTGGCTGGTGGGTTTGAACTGCCAGATTTCTGGTAAGCAGTCAATTGCCTTAGGCACTATGCTATCATTAGAGAAGAAAAATAATTTAATTCTAACATATTTTTACTAAAAAATTTACCTGTAGAAAACTTGAATGAGTAGTATAGATTCACTCCTCACTTACTGACATGGTTACATTCCCAAGGAGCAGGTCATAATGTGAAAAATGGCAGTAGGCAAAAATGGAGGAGGATCATTTCAGATCACAAAATGGAGGAGGACTACATTTTTACTCTTACATGACACATCACAGCCAGCGCTACTCTCGCCTTGCACCTCACCGTTTGTTACTACCAGATGTACGTTGTTGATGCACAAAGTAGTTCCATAGCAGATTTTTTACTTTTGCAAAATGTTGGATAACAAAATAGTCCAAAAGTAAGGAGTAGGTGTAATGAAACCCATACACTCTTCTTCTAAATTCACAAATTGTTAACCTTTCACCATATTTTAACTCTTTCTCTTTTTCTTTTTCTTTCTCTTTGTATGTATGTATGTGTGTATACATGTATATACACATATAAGTGTGTGTATGTATGTGTATATATATACGAATATACATGTACATAGGTTCTCCTTTTTCCTCTATATGTATACATATATACACATGCACACTTCTGTTTCCTAAGAACAAGGGCATTCTTCATAACCACTATACCATTTAAAACTAAAACCAAACTCACTGCTTTTGAGTCGATTCCAACTCATAGTGACTCCTCCTTGGGTTTCCAAGGCAGTATCTCTATGGAAGTAGATTGCTTAGTTTTCCTTCTGAGGAGTGGCTGGTGAGTTTGAACTACCAGCTTTCTGGTTAGCAGACAGGTGCTTTAGGCACTATGCCATTTATACCCTCAAAGATTTTAGCACTGATTCAAACCCATCATCAACTATATAGTATATTTTCAAATTTCTCTAGTTGTACTAAGATTACCCTTCATAGTATTTTTGTTTGTTTGAACTAGGAAGTAATCAAGGAGGATGTAATTTATTTGGTTGTCCTATCTCTTCAGGACGGGCTGCTTTAATCTCACATACTGTCCAGTGTGTGAGCTATTAGCCACGTGTGACTATTTACACTTTAATTTGATTAAACTCTAAAAAAAATAAAAAATTCAGTTCCTCAGTCACACTGGACACATTTCAACTGCTTAGTAGCCATATGCGATTAGTGTGTACTGTGCTGGACAGCAAAAATAGAGAATATTTCCATCACAGAAAGTTCTGTTGGATGGATCTAGAATAGTCCTCACTTCTTTTTTTTTTTTTTTAAGTTTTTCAATTTTGTCCTTATTTTTCTTTTTCTTTTTTATTTTATTACGATTTGGGTGAAGATTTACAGAGCAAATTCACTTTGCATACAACAGTTCATATACACTTTGTCTCATGACATTGACCACAGTTTACCACAATGCAACAGCTCCCC
>NW_006921939.1:1937441-1940943 GCF_000298275.1 Orycteropus afer afer | reverse complement strand
CCTTCCTTCCGAGGAGTGGCTGGTGGGTTTGAACCGCCAGCCTTCTGGTTAGCAGTCAAGTGCCTTAGGCACTATGCTACCAGAGCTCCTATTTAGGTCATAGAAGTTAACTATCTGGAAGACTGTTTTGTCAAAACGTTGAGTGTTAGGGGTGGAGGGGTTGTTCTATGTTATGGATTCTGATTATCACCAAAATAATCCAGATTCTGGCTTGGCGGGGGCCTGAATTTTATGACTGCTTTGTGGCATTCTAGGAGCATTAAGAAGGTTCCTTTGGCTTTCCGAAACTTCTCCCACCCACTCCCAAGGGCTTGAAAATTTTTAAGTACATAGTTCTTTTGACTCAGGGTTTTGGCATCAGTTAAAATGCCAGTCTCTTTGGTGGGTCAACTGATTAACCTTCATCTGGACTCATCCCGTCCTGACAGCAGATTCTGATACAGAGAAGAACAGAAAGTGGGAACATGAGATCATTGTAGGTGCAAAGATGAGCCTTGGAGCAGGAGTCCAGAAGCAAGACCCAGTCAAGACCAAAAGTACCTTGGCAGAAAGGGAGGGTTCCATTCTTGCTAAAATAGGGTACAAGGCAACTTATTGAAGCCCGAGAGTCACGAGTGGGTGAATAAGAGAATGATCCACTTAATGAGACTGGGGCAAAGAGAGGAGGAAAAGATAAGAGAATTTCCTGCAAGGGTACCCTAAGGCTCAATCACCTAAGTCATAGAATTTTTGTTGTTGTTAAGTGCCTGCAAGTCAAAGAACTAGGGCTCCCAAAAATGTTAAGAGGCCTCAGTTAGGAGGAGAGGTAGACTATCGGGCCATGGAATCAAAGAGATCTTCTACTCTGCCGCACCTCAATCCTGACATTTCTTTAGCTCAGGGTCAAAGAAGCAGAGTACAAAAGGATTTGGACTTGACACCCTCCTCCTACCCTTTCCTTCCTTTGCAAACTGCATTGAACTCACACCCAAGGGGATAGATAGATTCGGCAATTTACTTCATTCACAAAGAGCTGAATGGTTGGAAGGGCGGTTGCCCTTGCAGAGCCACAGGCCAAGGGTGAGGCATCACCACTTCTATGTGAGCACCTTCCTAGAATCTAGTGGGAACATTTTTGGAGTAATATCATCTGAGTTCAAGTCCTGGCTCTGACACTTATAGTTGTATGGCCGTGGGCAAGTCATTTAATCTATACAGACATGTGTCTGAGTCTCATCTGTAAAATGGGCACATTAATAGGAGGATCTATGTGGTCAAGACTAAATGAGATGGTGCATGTAGCACCCAGCACAGGGCAATGATTAAGATTCCCAGCTCTCTGCTGTGTGCCTCATAATCTGAGAATGGGTTATAGCAGCCAATGATCCTGCTCAGTGCAGATCTAACATCAGGGTTTGAGGGCTCCCAACTCACTCATTTAAAGTGACCATCTACCTTCACCTTCTCCTCCCAATCTCAGTAGATGAGAGTGTTCCCAAGGCTGTTCTCTCACTAGTTCTGCATCAACTCCATCCCCCTTCCCTCCAGCTAACTAAATAGATGGATTCACTGCTAAAGATTCATGAAATCCTTCCCTTGGCTTTCCCCAATCACAAACTGAGCTTTGTACTCCATCTCCTAGTGGTGAAATTGAATCACTTCTGGGAGGGTGGGGTCCAGAGGGTGCAGCTCCTGAAGCACAAACAAGAAGAAATGAGTTCCACCTAAAACTTTGGGTCTCTGCTTCCTGGAAAGCTCCCTGCAGCTGCGGTGGCACTCTCCAGCCACAGCCACTCCCACTGTAGCTCCCCAACCCTGTGACTGCTAGCCCACTGCTGCCTGCTGCGCTCCTCCAGGCCTCCTCTCTCTCCTACCTTCCAGGGATTCCCTCTTCTGGGCCCCATCATTCTGCAGCTTCTGAAGATTTCCCCTTGCTTCCCCTACCTTCCTCCTCCCTGTCCTCTCCTAGGGATACACTGGCACTGTCTCCCAGGGGGTGTGGCTGCAGAAAGGTAACTCAGCTTTCTGTGCAGGCATCCCCTCCACCAGCCCTCTGCATTCTAGCCCACCCTGATTCTCTACTCGGGGGTGGAGGGGGAAGAAGCACCCCTAGGCATGCTCATGGTACCTTGAGAATCAGAAGACATGCCTACATCCTCTCAATGGCTAAATGAGACTATTCTCAAACTATTCTTAATCAGGATAGGAATCACTCAGGGAGTTTGTTAAAATCCATACTCCAGGGATGATGCTCATAGAGACGGAATCTCTACGTTTGGGGTTCAGCCCTGGAATCTGCATGCTTAAGAAATTCTCCATATGACTGAAACAGGGGTCCTTAGACTACACCTTAAGAAAGAGTGCACTCTACCTTGTAGAAATGGGGGCAGAAAGTAGGGAGAAAAATCTCAAGGCTCTGATTCTATAATGAGCTTCACCCTACATCCTGACCCTTCAGGCACACCTTCTGAATTCTGACCCTTTCTTGCCCAGGTAGCAGCTCCTAAGCTGCTTCACAACGACCCTGAGAAGATTTATATATCTGGACTGCAGGTCTAAATCAGTGATATTATTAGTCTTAGGTGCAAAATGGACAGAGAGTACTCATGCAAAGCCATTTTGAGCTAGTTCAACAATCAGAAAGATGACACAGGACTGGACAGTGTTTCGTTCTGTTATACATAAGGTCACCATGAGTCAGAGTTAACTCAACAGTAACTAACAATAACAAGAATAAGGAATAACTTGGTAGTATTAGCACACTGGTTGACTGCTAACCAGAAGGCTGGCGGTTCAAACCCACCAGCCACTCCTCGGAAGGAAGGTTGGGCAATCCTAGTTCTGTAGTGATACTTCCTCGGAAACCCAAGGAGGGGTCGCTATGAGTCGGGGGTCGACTCGACGGCACATAACAACAACAACAACAACATTAGCACACTGGGGCCACACTAGGTGGTTCAGTGGTAGAATTATCATCTTCCATGGAGGAGACCAGGGTTCGATTCCTGGCTGTGCACCTCAAGTGCAGCTACCACCTCTGTGAGTGGAGGCTTGAATGTTGCTATGATGCTGAATGGATTTCAGTGGAGCTTCCAAACTAAGGCCTGGTGATCTACTTCCAGAAATCAGCCAATGAAAACCTTATGGATCACAATGGTCCAGAACAACAGGACTGGCAGTGTTTAGTTACATTGTGCATGGGGTCACCATGAGTCAGAAGCCGATTTGAGGGCAGCTACCAAGGACAAAAGCCACACTGCCTCTTACATTATATGTGACCTTGGGCAACATACTCAATTTCTCAGTGATTCATTTCCTCATCTGTAAAATTAAATAAATAAATAAGTAAAAAAACCAAACCCACTGCCGTTGAGTCATTTTCCAACTCTTAGCGACCCCTCTTTGGGTTTCCGAAGTGGTATCACTAAGGAAGTAGATTGCCCAATCTTCCTTCTGAGGAGTGGCTGGTGGATTTGAACTGCCAGCCTGCTGGTTAGCAGTCAAATGCCTTAGGCACTACGCC